>NC_061117.1:206708097-206823358 GCF_002878395.1 Capsicum annuum
GAATTTTCATTTCTTGTCACTTAAATAATAAAACCCTTTCGAACTTAAAATATAAATCTTTTGGAGTACGTAAAAGGGGGTGTGACAGCTACATTAAAGATATGCTTATAAGCAATGACCTCTGCTATGCATAGACCTAACATGTTGGGTCTTGATGCAACTTTTTTGTCACAGTTAGTTTTTAGATACTACAACTAAAATAATTGACTACACTTGATCAAAGACCTTGATACTAACACGGCAAAAATGACATCCTTATATATGTGTGTGTGAGAGAGATTGATAATCAATTTTTAGAGCACAAAAGTAGCTTGATGGAGTTGAGATATAGGAGCAAACATTTCTTAATTAGTACAGTTTAGATACTCAGATAGTAAAAGACTTTTTGACCTCTTAACCATTACCTGAAACTTGGTGTGGAGAAGTAGTTTTGTGATTACAATGAAAAATATATAAAAATAATATTGTGTTATTTTGAAATTTTTTAACTTTATGTATGTTAAATTTAGTTTTTTTTTCTCTTTGCTCGAGGTCTCCATTCAATTAACTTAAGAGCTAGCAGATTCATGATGGTTAGAGACAGATATATGATTTTCACTTTTTGATCTTCAATGCAGAAGCATGATCAATTTTGAATAACAGTTGAAAAGTAATAATGTCGGTGATTCACCTAGCTCCGAGTAAGGTCAGTATATAAGTGATGGTCTTGTTAATTTATATAACACTTGGTATAGAGATTCTGCTTTTCTAAAATTTTTGAGTAGATAAATTATAACTTAGACAAATGATAATTGAGAAGGCTTTATTGATTTTTTGCTATAATATATTGCCAGTGTGAGTCGACTAAAGAATTTTGGACTCTTACTAAATTTCGTCAATTAAATTGCTTTTTCAAGAAATGAGAGGCATTTAATCATATAACTACAAAAATCTTTTCATTGATAAGAAAAATAAAAACACAAACTGGAGATTGTATTAAAATACCGGTCAAATGATGATGAAAAATCTATTTTGAAGTTGAAATTTTAAACTTTGTGTTGTTGTGGTTGAAGATCTGTGAGTTGTGGTCTTACTTTTCTAAAAATAACTTCTCGATTTAATAGTCCTATTTATAGCTCTCGAAATGAGTTCTATATATTCATAAATAATGAAAAATCACACATAAGAGAGAAACCAAGGTTGAAAACTGTTGCCATGAATACTTACTCTGCAACATTGACGAGAAAGTCTTTCATCCTAAGAAGTGATTGTTTTGTATCTATTCATTCATGTTTGCCTTCTCAAGTGAGTGTTTGAGTTATATGTCTTGAAGTTCATATTAATAAGGATTACCTGCATTTGTATTATTCATCAGGTCACTTTATTCCACAATGCTATCATCCAATTCTATGTAGATTGAATATTCATTATACTTGTATGGACACAACATACACTACTTATATGACGTATGATTTGAAAATGAAATCTGTCAAACCCTTATTCTATTGATAAGTAGTTTGTTGTGAATTTTGCAATATGAAATCTCTCAATCTTTATTCTATTGATTAGTATTTTATAGCGGATTGCACTATGAAATTTCTCAACCTTTATTCTATTGATTAGTATTTTATTACAAATTTTGAACTTTTATTATACTAAAGCAAATATTTATCAAATCTTACCTGAATTGCTATGTTTCAAGGTTAATATTACGTTACATCATCAATTTTTTCTTTGTAGGTTCTTTATTTAGAGATGAGAAAGAAATATATTTTGAAGTGCAATAAATGTGAATTCTTTATCAAAACAACAATCACGTTGGATAGAAAAAGATGAAAAAAAGACACTCAAAGAATAATTTGCAGAATCAATTGTCCTAATTATTGATAATCGAGGTTCAATCTCTCAATTTTAGATTTTAAATTTGATCTAGCATTGACCAAAGAATGATTTTCATTCTCACAGTTGATTGATTGTTCTTGGACACTGAATTAACTCTGTTTTCTTTTGCTTATTAGTGTTATCCTTATTCCAATATGACCTCTCTTATGCTTGCTATTTTATAAAAGATGAAACTTTACTTTTTTATTTGTAAATTATGGTTGCTATGAGGTATCTATGTCAATTTAATGTTCAAATAATAGATGCAACTAAAATTAAACACAAATTAAACTATATTCGAATTCGAAATGTTGGGCCCGTGCATAGCACGGACATGCTTATCTAGTATAATACTACACAATACTTTCAATACTACTGTTGAAAGTATTTAAGAAGAGATAAGCATTCAGTACCTCTTGAACTACGACCAAAGTTACTATAACACACTCCAACTTCACAGGGATCCTATTATCCCTCTAAATTCAATTTTAGCGTATTTTAGTTACCTTTTTGTGTTGTGGCACCTTTATTACATAAAATGAGGCCTACGTCAAAGGCGTCACGTCAGCTAAAAAGATTGACAAAAGGTGTCACATTAGCTAAGAAGGTTGACAAAAATACACTAAAATTTAGTTGAAAAGGTAACAGGACTCACGTAAAATTGAAATGTATCCTAACAAATTTGATCATAGTTTAGAGATATTGAATGCTTTGCTCTTTTAAGATCTTCGTTGAACAAAACACCATATTTAACCTTTTTTTTTTTTACATTTCGTTCCTAAATTTTAGTGATCATGTTTCCTTTTTTTGTAATTTTCTGCTTTATAATGTGTACATAGTTTATTATTCCTGTGCATTTTGTGTGCCACTTTTTGAAATGTGCACTTAATACTTTATGTATTAAGAAAATATATGTAAATGTTGGACCTAGCACCAATTAGTAGCATTACTTTTTGGACCAAATTATATATTAGCCTTTGAAGGCTCCAACTTGCTAAAATAAATAAATTCTGTGATAAAAATCAGTAGTAAAATAAATGTTGTTAAACCAAAAGATAACTATTCATAGTACACAAAGGAGGAATCAATTACTAATATGACAAAAAAGAATCTAGTTATATATTTATTTTTTAAGATAATTTAAATTTGTATTTGCATATTAGGGTTAAACCTTCCACCAATTGATGGTTAGTCATCCCTCAAAAGAGAGAGTACAATATAATGTGTTCAAAGACCATAAATTTTGCAAAAAAAAATTTCAAAAAAATAAAATACTACGATTTTTATTTTTTTTTGACTTGAGATGAACTTAAATTTTAGAAGTATGGTTGTTAAAAGCTCAATTTCTTAGAGATTGAAGCATACGTAATAGGAAAATGCATCAAATACACCTAGAAGTAGTTTAAATAACTAGCATACACACTCAAACAACTTTTTCATTTTTTTTTCTAATTATCATGTATACATTTCAAAATAGTTGCACACAGGAAGAATGAGCTCTAACGTACTATATACGCCAAAAATAAATTTACAATTTACTAAAATATGGATGAAAATTAGATTTATGAGAAAATATTTATTTTGTTTTTATCCAATATTCAAACATTATTGGCATAGTTAATTCGAATGTGCATCATTTAAACCCTATTCAAGTAGAGGACCCTTATTCTAATTTTTTTATATTTAGAATTTGTACTCGAAATATTAAAAGCACAAAAATCATCAACATTGCACCACACCTTTCAATAAAAAATCCTAAACTTGGAATTCCTACAATTTTAAACTAATAATCCAATAATAATGAAATATACAGTAAAAAGATATTAAGTAGTAGCCCTCGATAGGTGGTAGACATGGTGCAATTGATATCATATTTGTACAAACTTAATTATTTAGACGTTAAAGCTTTAACCATATATCCTTTCTTAATTAGAATATCTTTTTTATGTAACTCATTAGCGAAAAAAATTATATATACTTTTTTTGAATTTTTTTTAATATATTTATGGTGTTAGTATGATCTAACTAATATTTTTTTTTTTTACGAAATCAGCTTCGTTATTCTCTATTATATAATTATATATAAATTGAAATCAAATAAATTATGTTCAAATACTAAAATCGAATTAAAGAAACCATCAAATCCGGTCAAATTAATTTGATACGATAAAGAGGATGCGGACAATAATTTCATATAGTTCGACCCTTCTTAGCAGGGTCGACTCTACGAATTTGATGGCCTAAAGCTAAATTTTAATCAGAGGTTCTAAGTATATTCAATAAAATTAATTTTTTTACATGACACATGTATCTCATGTGCCACCCGTGCGATATACGTGCATCTTATGCGATTTAGATACATTTTGTGTGTTATACATATATCTTGTTGTCAGTTAATAAAAATATTTAAAAAAAATAGAGTCTAAAGCCTCAAATCATTACTTTAATAATTTTATGGTCAAGTTAGCCACAAGGAATAACAAAAATTTAATACATCAAAATATTTTCTTTTGCTATAAATAAAGAGTGTGGGGTGCTAGTTGTCAAAAACGCGTTGATTTATAGAAAGAGACATTATTATAAAGAGAAAGTACGTAATAAAAAGAAACGCGGTTTTGAATAAAAAATAGGTCAGCATCATCTTTCATAATTCACATGGTCTCTTAGTCAATGGGATTTATACTTGCACATATATATCTACATAAATTTTCATCATTACATAAATAATTCTATAGTATACTTATATAATCATTCCAACATACTTGTTCTGAAAAGCTATTTCAATCATGACTGGTGGAAGAGAAATCTTGCACAAGATGAAGGTCTGTTAGTATTACAATTCTTTGTTTCTTATATTTGAATTGAGAAAAAAAAAAAAAAGATTCAATTTTTGTGTTAGTTGCAAGTTTTTGTTTTATGGGTTATTGAGTTCTTGTTGAATATTTGTAAGAATCAAGATTAGTTTCAAAGAATTTGAATATGTTTATATATTAGAAAATCAGAATAGATTATAGAAGTAACCTATTTGTGACCCCGACTTGTTTGGGACTGAGTCGTAGTAGTGTCATAGATTTTGAAGTTTGAAACTTGAAAATTTGAGTGTTGAAGTTGTGTTTGGACATGCATTTTACTTGGCCAAACATATATTTAAAGATAAATTTTCGAAATCTCCTTCTAGAATTTAGGCAAGGAAGTTGTATAGTCAAAACTTTCAAGATATTCAGGGAATTTGGTAATGGGCTGTGAAAAATTTTAGCTAACGAAAGGTTGGAACTTTATTAGATCAGAGATAGTGAGGACTATGATTGGAGTGGTTTAGGGATCAGGTGATTTGGGGAGTGAGGAATTCACTCAAGTTCAGCTGAATGTTAGCTTTTAAGTGGCAATGGCTGAGTACTTAAAGCCATTTGACGTTGTAGTGATTGGCAGTGAGGTGAATTGTGAGGGTGGCCTTGGCGTAACTGGTAAACTTGTTGCCATTTGATTAGGACATCATGGGTTTGAATTGTGGAAACAGCCTCCTGTAGAAATGCAGGGTTAGACTGCGCACAATAGACCCTTGCAGGCCGGTCCTTCCTCGAACTCTAAGCATAGCGGGAGCTTAGTGCACCGAGGTGCACTTTATAGTGAGGTGAATAGTGAATGCGTCTATGATTATGTTCTTAGAAACCTTCTTGCATCGTAGTTTCTTAAACCGAAATGAGCAGAAAGAAAGTGGGAGAAAGTGAGGGGACATGATTAGTACTTGATTGAAAGTGTCGCGTAGAGTTGGAAAAAAGAGGGGCTTCAATTTTTCGGCAGAGTTACGTTGTTTGTTTATGTGAGCTGGTACTCTTAAGTGTACTTTCATCTAAGCGTAGTGCTAATGTGCCAAGCTAATGCCAGGTCAAATTTAGAGAATTTTGAGTGCATTTCTATTTTAGCTTCATGAGTTTTCGTTCCTTCGTTGTTGCTGCTTGGGATGAAGGACTGTTGAACAAAGTAAAGTGCCTTAATTTGGTATTTGATTGTTCATTGTGAGCGATCATTGAACTTGTATGCTGTCAATAAAAAAAGCAACATTTCTGTTTTTTCAGTATGAAGATATTTGCAATAGGGTGTATCTAGGACATAAAGAGACTCTAATGCTCCCCAAATTGTAGATTTATCATGATACCCTTTGTTGTGTACGTAAAAATCATCTTCTGCTATCTGCATATTTGTTTGACCTACTATCTCGATTTTCTTCCAATTCGACAAATCCTTATGTTGAAATGTATGTGTTGGATCCTGTATCTGTCATTACGCTGCTAGGAATTGACTTTATATCCTGGCCACAGTATTTAAGAGATTAATCATCTTCATTGTATTTTACCTTATAAAAATCATCTTTTAGTTGTGCATTACACAATGGCCATTAATGCGAGCTGTTTTGAATTTTTGGTTTTGTTAATGTTTTTGAATTTCTGATCATGCTTTTCTTTAATGAGTATAATAAGATGGAAAACAACTGAATAATCAATTCCTGCACTTAACAAGAAGGTTGATATAGCCATACAAACGTGATTGCAGGCGAAGTTTTGGTTGTCACTGGAATTGTTCTCTAATTTCAATATCTATCTTTGTGTGTATCTGTAATAGTCAAATAGATATTTGAAGATAAATTTTAAAAATCTGCTCTCAAAATTTGTGGCAAAACACTAACGAAACTTAGGCAAGGAAGTTGTATAGTATAAGTCTTCAGGTTATTTAGGGAACTTGGTAATGGGCTGTGCTACATTTTAGCTAAAGAAGGGTTGGAACTTTATTAGATCAGAGACAGTGAGGATTGTCTGGTGCAATTAAGAATAGTGTGATTAGATTGGTTTAGGGATGGGTGATTTGGGGAGTGAGGGAATTCGCTCTTCGCTCAAGTTCAGCTGAATATTACCTTTTAAGTGGCAAAGTGCTGAGTAACCTTGATGTAATTGGTAAAGTTGTTGCCCATGTGACCAAGAGGTCACAGTTTGAGTTATAGAAACAACCTCTTGCAGAAGTGCAAGGTAAGACTGCGTATAACAGACCCTTATGGTCCAGGCCTTCCTTGGATCCCGTACATGTCGGGAGCTTAGTGCACCGGGCTGCCCTTTATAGTAAGGTGAATTCTGAATGCTCTGTTGATTGAAAGTGTCGCGTAGAATTTGATAGAAGAGAGACTTCAATTTTTCGACAGAGTGGCTATAAAGATTTTTGTCTATGTTGTAAGCTTTTGTGATCTGGTATTAAGGGCTCATTTGTTTACACTTAATGGAGGTCTGAATCTGAAGGGTTCAAACTTCAGACCATTAAATGCATTTGTTTTTTTATTAAGATTTTAACTCTTAATAAGTCTGAATAGGTCTTAATCATTCAGATCTAGAATCAAGTCTTAATAGGTCTGAAGAAGTATTTTGGTGTTGGATAATATTCTTCGTCACTCTATTCATATTCATCAGTCACCACCTATGTCATCGCCATCATTGTCAACCACCACCAATCACCTCCACCATCACAACCACCACCAATCACCTCCACCATCACAACCACCATCGACAAAAAATATTGCTACCAACCACTATTGTCAACCGCTACCACACCTACTACCTCTATTATTCTAATTATATTTACCGCCACCACCGCCGCCAACAGCACCACCATCATCAACCACTACCGGTCAATCTCTACTATCGATCAACTCATCTATCACAACTAGCACCACCGTTCACTACCACTAATACATCACAACCTCCACACATTCTTCAGTGACCATCACCATTGTCACTAGTAACGCCACTTCTATCATCACTTCAATCACCATCATCACTTCAATCACCATCATCACTACAATTTATCTCTACTAATAACCATCTCCACCATCACAACTAACATCTCCAACTAGCACCAACATATCGTCAACCATCATGCATTCATTTTTCAACTATCACAATCAACACCTCCAACTACTAACATCAAGCAACGTCACATCTCAACCACCACCACCACTATCAACCGCTACCATTATAACAGTCACTATAATACCAACCATCACAACTATCACCACTAACATTACTAATCACTAACATCAATCATTGCCACCGCAACCACCATTATAAACCATCTCCACCATCACTAACAAACATAAATATTTTTTTTCAATCAAATAATAATTTAGTTGTATTAAATTACATGCTTTTTCGATATATAATTAGTTTTTTATTTGAATCGTATTTTTTATTTTATTATATATACAAATAAAAAAATTTTGCACATTCAAATATTGAAAAACAAACAGTCTTAACCATTCAGTTTTCAGATCTAGAGACAACATCTTAATCATTTAGATGTGCATTAGATTCAGACGTCTGAATCTTAAAAAAACAAATGCAGCCTAAGTGTACCTTCATCTGAAGCTTAGTGCTAATGGGCCAAGCTAGCCCCAGGTCATACTTAGTGAATTTTGAGAGCATTTTTCTCCTATGTTAGTTTCATGAGTTCTCGTTCTTCCTTTGTTGCTTGGTGTTGAGGGACGATCAAACAAAGTGCGTAAGAAAATATCTCGAGAACTCTACGAGATCAACTTAGGTCTCAAAGAGTGAATCGGTGTTTTACTAGGATCATATGTAGAATCTATTTCGGGAAAGTAGAATGTGAGGGAAATTCAAATGTGAAACAATACGTCAGTTCTTCTACTTGGAATATCCTCCTTAACTTCGTCTTTGGTTGTTCATATGTACACAAATTCTGACAGTCCTACTGCAGCTTCAGAATTTTGCACATGCATGCACGAGCTAAGCTCTGTGTTGCCTTGCAATGGAGGCAATTTAAGAAAGTCTTTGTGTGCTTGAACAAATTTGAACTCACGGAACAGAAGCAAACTTTATAAGCATTAAATATCAGACGTGCTCTTCGAATTCTGTCTCTTAATTGCTACTCATCACGAAGATGGACTTTCATCTTGATCTATGTTTTGAGCACCATCCGATTGCTCATTGTATGTGTGTGTAAGAATATAGAGGTTAAAACAAACAAGGAGGATCACTAAGAATCTTTCCATGAAATAAAATCACCATAACCAAGTTCTCTTTGATTGAATTTTAAACTTAGATAGGATATTAAATAACTTGGTTTGTCATTATCGAAATCAGTTGACTGAAAACCAAATCAATTAAGTGAAATTTTCGGGATTTACAGCGTTCAGAAAAGGCTCATTAATTCTTTCAAGAAGGAATTAGTAGACTAGCAGAAGCAATATTATATTAGAGAAAGAAGAAGATTGTTGTAAGGATTAACATAATTCTCAGGAGAATACACCAAAAGGAGTCTTTTGATTCAATAATCGAAACTGATGGAGATCTCGAGATCTTACTTAATCTCAAGCAATACACATAACAAGTTGTTACAACGAAAGAACACTGAACAAGCAAAGCCAATCACTTCGGAAAGCATACAAACAAATTTTGCCAGAGGAAATGGAAATGCTCCAAATAGGAGGATGAAAATGAGTTAAAAATCAAGGAATAGTGGAAAAATATTGAACGGAAGGATACAATTGTTATTAGTAGGTTGGTGGGGGAGATGGTGATGGAGGTGGAGGTGAAGCATAGGTGGCAGATTGCTCGTACTTTGTAGGTGGCGGAGGTGAGGCATAGATGGGTGTCTCTTTCTCATAGTTTGTTGGTGGTGGAGGTGAGTAGTATGATGGCGGTTGTTCATAGGTCTTTGGTGGAGGTGGTGGAGAGTTATAGTAAGGTGGAGGTGGATACTTATAATTAGTTGGTGATTCCTCGTAATATTTTAGTGGTGGAGGTGGAGGAGAATTGTAGTATGAATGTGGTTTTTCATAATAAGCTGGTGGTGGTGGAGATTTGTAGTAAACTGGTACCTTGTAATATTTTGTTGGAGGCGGTGAGTTGTAGTATTTAGGAGTTGACGACTTGTAGTAGTGTTTTGAAGGAGTTGGCGACTTGTAGTAGTGCTTTGAAGGAGTAGGTGACTTGTAGTAGTTAACCATTGATGGGGACTTGTAGTAGTACTTTGAAGGAGCAGGTGACTTATAGTAGTGCTTTGAAGGAGTTGGCCCCTTGTAGTAGTACTTTGAAGGAGCAGGCGACTTGTAGTAATGCTTTGAAGGAGTAGGTGACTTATAGTACTTCTTTTCAATTGGTGACTTGTAGTAGTGCTTTGAAGGAGTAGGCGCCTTGTAATATTTTGCTGGTGAGGGCGATTTGTAATATTTTACTGGCGACTTGTAATAGTTGTGCTTAGAAGGTACAGGTACTTTGTAGTATTTGTGTGATGGAGAATATTCAGCAGGTTTTTTGAAGTAAGGAGTGGGTACATGATGCTTGTCTGGAGATTGTGATTTGTAGTACTTCTTAGAGTTGTAAGAAGGTGTGGGAGAAGTATAAGTATAGGAGTAATCAGCAAAAACGGTGCTGGCTGCTAAGCAAATTGCCAAAGCAGCTGCAAGTAGGGACCATTGCCCCAGCTTCCCTGAGCTTCTCATTCTGATATGCAAACCAACTAAGAGAAGAGACACAGAGAACTAAAACTTGCGTTGTATTGTTGAGAAGGGAGCGCTGGTTTTTATACAGCAATGCGACATCTTTCTTGTTGACATTTGATGTATTGCCTTAATGGTTACCCACCAAGATGAGAGCAAAGTCCAAATAAGACTTGGTCAATAGTACTGAGTGGGAGGCATTCTCTGTTGACAAAAATGATTACAGCTAAAATAAAAACAAAGAGGAATAGCATAAAGTAGTTAAAGATTTGACAATTTTTAAACAATAAACAAAGTAGAGAAATGGGGACATTTACTTCGTTATTTTTTCAATGTAAGGGCTATGGAGTAAACGGCCTTGCAGATAGGGTCCTTTATGATCCTTGGCTCTTTGCAATTTCAAGTGTGGAGCTAGAGGATCAAAGTCTAAGGAGAGAAATGCATGCCACTTCCTTAAAAAGCAGCTCTCAGAGTCTGCGTGTTTCTGTGATTGGATGAACTTTTACCACCAGTGGCTCATCTCACTTGTAATCACTGAATTTTTTCCACTAGAATGGTAGTCATAACATTTTTTTCACACTAAAGTAGCTGAACTTCTGCCACTATAACATGTGATCACATTCGAGTTGAGGGTGTATTTTTTCTTTTAAAACTGCTTTGCTATGCATTACTTGAGCTCAGGGTCTTTCCGAAACAGCCTCTCTACCTCCAAGAGGTAGGGGTAGCGTCTGCGTACATTCTACCTTCCTCAGACCCCACCTTGTGGGAGTACAGTGGGTATTTTCTTGTTGATTAATATTGCTCTTTGTTTCTCAAATATTAGCATATATTTGCCTATGTTTTTGACCATCAGAATATGGCACTTCTCTACACCAACATGCACATTCAGCTGCTATTTGCAGATTCTGTTATGCATTCATCCTAATAAGCAAATAGAGTATGTTGAAGCGGGCATTGGAATTGTTTTGTTGATAGAAAAGCAGAATTTGTTTTTTCAATATGAAGATATTTGCAGATAGGGCAGTAGGACATAAAGACGTTCTAATGCTACACAAATTGTAGACTTATCACGATGACCTTTGTTGTTCACATAAAAATCATTGTCTGCTAGCTGCATATTAGTTGGTGACCTACTATCTTGGTTTTATTCCGAATAGATAAATCCTTAGGTTGATATTTATCGGATCCTGTATCTGTCATTATGCAGCTAGGAATTGAATTTATATCCTGGTCACGAGTATTTAAGAGATAAATCATCTTCATTGTACTTTGCCTTAAAAAAGATCCTGTAATTGTGCATTACACTACAGTCATTGATGTGTGCTGTTTTAAATTTTTTCTTTTTGGTAACTATTTTTGATGAGTATAATAAGATGGATAACAACTGAATAATCAATTACTACACCTTACGAGAAGATTGATATAGCCATACTGCTGCCTATAAACATGATTTCAGGCGAAGTTTTGGTTGTCACTGGAATTGTTCTCTAATTTTAATATATATCTTTACGTGTATCTGTAAATTCTCTCTCTTGCAGAAAGCTAATTGGTGTACGGAGGAGTCATTGTTCTCACACTAATGCATTTGTTACATGTCTTGTTCAGGAAAAGGCATGTTTTATTTCTTCCATGCCAGACTCGCCAGCATCAAAGCGGATCACTCACGGCTCCCACCTGGTGAAGGGAAAGTCTAATCATGCCATGGAAGATTGTTTAGTTTGTGAGTTTAAGCAAGTCAATAACAACGAGTTGGGACTATTTGCGATCTATGATGGACATATGGGCCATGATGTGGCTAACTACTTGCAAACACACTTGTTTAACAATATTTTGAAAGAGGTAATGCATAATTCACAAGAAGGGTTTGCATTGCTACGACTCTGTTCTCACTTTTTATTACATTCCCGCAAAGTCTTACTGGTCCTTGCTCTATGTCTGCTCTCATTTTCTCTGTTCTGTTAATCCCATTCTTCTTTCTCAATCTTTTGTTCATGCATCACCTGTCTCTGTGAGCAGCATGACGTTTGGATGGATACTGTGAGTGCAACTCGTAGAGCTTATCAAAAAACAGACAAAGATATTCTAGAAAAAGCATTCCAATTGGGAAAAGGAGGGTCAACTGCAGTTACTGCAATGTTGATCAATGGTCAAACGCTTATAGTTGCAAATGTGGGAGATTCTCGAGCAGTCATATCCAAGAAAGGTGTTGCTCAGCAGCTATCAATTGATCACGAGCCAAACAGAGAAAGGGAGATAATTGAAAGCAAAGGCGGATTTGTTTCAAACATTCCAGGTAGCTTTCGTGTTAATGTTTCATGGTTTAGTTTAAGTCGTCTAGATGATTTCACTCTCTCACATTGATACTGCTCCATTTCATTAGACCGCTTCAATCGGTTCTGTAATCTTCATGCTCAAACTTCGAAGTTCTTGAGATCTCAAAGTCAGCCATCCCTCTAAATTGTTCGTCCTGATGCATTAGAGGGATATATCAATAACTGTTGTGTCTTTGGGTCTTCACGCAAAGAATGGGCTTTGCCAAGAAAATTAACCTTGTATTCAATGGCTGAATATACTGTGCACAATGTGGTACAAGGCCTACCCAAGTGAATATACTATTTGTTGATTAGTATGCAATCGATGCAGTGTGTTCTCTAGCCATAAGTCGGTGATTCAGACAGTATATTGCTTCACACAAGTTGATAATTTGGAACTTTGTAGGTGATGTACCTCGTGTTGATGGACAGCTTGCTGTTGCCAGGGCATTTGGAGACAAGAGTTTGAAGAGACATCTTAGTTCAGATCCAGATGTGGCAATTGAGCTGATAGATAATGATGTAGATCTCATCATTTTGGCAAGCGATGGTCTGTGGAAGGTGAGCTGTTTCCGTAACATAGAGCTAACGCTGTGTCTATGCTCCTCCTTTACTTCTACCACTTAGAATACTTCCATTCATAGGGCCCATTAATAAAATATCTTGAGGAAAATGTTGTAATCTCTTGAAGCTGAGGGTCTATCAGAACAGCCTCTCTACCTCCCAAGGTAGGGGTAAGGTCTCCGTACAATCTACCCTCCCCAAACCCCACTTGTGGGATTACACTGGGTATGTTGTTTAGGAGGATGTTGTACTTGCTCTTGTTAGTCGGCCGTTGACATTTTCTTTGCCTATTTGTAGGTAATGTCCAACCAAGAGGCAGTAGACTGCATTAAGAACATGAAAGACGCGAAAGCAGCAGCTAAACATTTGTCAGAAGTCGCGATTTCAAGGAAAAGCAAGGATGATATTTCTTGCATAG
Organism: Capsicum annuum; assembly: GCF_002878395.1. NCBI lineage: Eukaryota > Viridiplantae > Streptophyta > Magnoliopsida > Solanales > Solanaceae > Capsicum > Capsicum annuum. The sequence goes on from NC_061117.1 coordinate 206,721,752, forward strand.
TTGTCAAGTTCCAGTGAAAAGTGAGTCCTTTTGCAAGTAACATAACTGGGCTGTACAATTTTTTTTGAAATGAAAACACTTTCAATGCTGAACATTGCTTTGTTAAGTTGAAAATATGTCCAGTGAATCAAAGATCAGTGGCATCCAGACTTTTCCCTTGTATAAGTTGTTGTAAAATGTATTCAATGTTGAGTACTTGTATATTCATTTTCTCAGACAAATATGTTACATTTCCTCTAAGCACAGTCTGTATTTATTTCTCAAAACTGTTTCTGTTACCTAGAATAATAATTTGTTCAAATAAGCAATTTATGGAGTCGTCTCAGAGTAATTGATAAAGTTGTTGTCATGTGATGAGGAGGTTACGGGTTCAAGCCGAGGAAATAGTCTCTTGCATAAATGCAAGATAAGGTTGCGTATCATAAACCCTTGTGGAGGGCAAATAAGAGAAATAGTCAAACATAAAAGGGTTATCTATAAAAAAAAAAAAACCTTAACTTTGAATTAATTACAAGACATATCGGGGTAAAGGAGATTTGCATGTATCTTAAGCCTATGTATTTAAGATACAAACGAATTTTGCCTGTGTATTTCAGATACATGCAAATTTTGGAGGTCTGAATACACGTGATTTTAATCTATGTATCTCAGATACACTCAAAATTTGGCTTGTATATTTAGACTGTGTATTTTAGATAAACTCAAAATTTGACTTTTGTATCTGGACAATTACTTCGATATATTTTGTACTTATTTCAGAAACTTAGAAGGTGGCTTGTAATTAGAGACCAAACCTCCATATTTCCTGTTGTTTGTCCATGATAATACTAGTATTAATTAAATTGGGGCTTTTCAACCACATGGGCCACTTTGTTCACACTGCAACCTGAGCTCATCTGGGCTTAATTTACAAGTTTTTGCATGGATGTGTAAGAATAAGTTGGGGGAAAGAATATAAATAGTATTTCTCATGAAATTATTAATCCGAAAAATGGTCGTTAAATTTTAATTTTATTTTTTATTCATTTGCTGACAGTTTTGTACAATACTAATACAAATTTGAAACATGTTTTATATAGCTATGTATTTTATACAATAAAGATACAATTTCTATATGCATCTTATATATATATATAGATATATATATAGATATATATATCTATTTTTTTTTTTACAAACTATATCAGTACGGTATATGAATTGTATAATATGACATATAAATTGTATTTGAACTACTTGAGCTAAAATGATCAAAATTATGAAATGGTCATAATATGAAATTTGTTTGGGTGGACTGGCCGTGAATGTCCAATGACTCAATAATAAAACAATTATTTTGAAAAGGGTCCGTTCATGTTCTTTTCTCAATAAGTTGTGCCTCTTCGTGAATTATGAATAGAATTTAGGCCTCTAACGGTATATGTTCGGCAACAATTAAGTTGCATTACTTGTTATATCTTATAACACATAACTTGCATTATATTATGATCAAAATATATGCTTTTGTCATGCAATTCTTTTTTTCGATATCAGGGGTATATTTGGCTACTTGTTGCTATTTCCAGTGTTAAAGAAAAAAAAAGCGTTGAAGGACAATAATTAAGACCACTGATTTGCGGATAAAAAAACTACCGAAAATAAAGCATTCATGTGAATGAACCATTTACGCAAATATCCTTTTTAGACTCTAATTATGTTTTAACCTATTTTTAAAAGTTGTGCAAATATAATTTTTAGAAAATTATCATTTTTAAAATTAAATTTAAATATATTATTTGCTCATATATTTTTCCACTCTATAGATAAAACATTAAATCGTGTTAAGGTTTAAAATAACTTACAAAATATTTAGCGATTTTCTTATAGGATTTTTTAATTTGCTTTTAAAAAAGCCATACTTTAAAAGATCCACAAATTATCAGAAAAATTGAAAAAATAAATCACTCATCAAACACTTTTTCGAAAAAGGACTAATGGTGAAAAATTATGAGCTCATCTCACATCCGTAGAGGGTAAACGATTCAACCCAGTTAAATCTCACTATTGAATTGAAAAATCATTTGTTTCAAATAATTATCATTATCATATAGAGGATTATCATTATCATATTGTTAGGGAATTTGAAGTTTTAATGATAGACATATGTATGAAACATATGCAAACTCGTCCACATAAGTGAAAAAATAGAAGTTACTGGTTCTCTCATGTTCTGCATATTGAAGATGATGCAAGGCTAACAAGGCGTTAAGACAAAAGTAGATAAGCAAGGAAACTCAGATATGTTACCAATACTTATCACATGCAGCAAAAAAGGTGAAAAAGAGAAGATAAATACAAACACTTGGAGATCGAGTTGATCAAGGAGTCCTACCAGACTAAGGAATAAGAGAGAAAAGTTCTATTCAGCTAAGGAGTGAAATTACCTGTGAATCCTATTGAAGATAGAAGAGTACATCATCTAAAGGACTCCATCAAGGGGTTGGCTTAAATACAACATACGACATTCAAAATTTCACTCATGCACTGACAAGAAAATCATCAATCAGCAAATCAGTTCTCTTAATTGAAGAAGAACCTGATCCTTTACTTAGCAAGTCGTAGACTTTATGTAATAGGTTAGTTCTTTGAGTGGTAATGAGTCTTTTGTTCTAGTCTCAGTGAAGTATAAATTGAGTTAGAAGTTGTTTCTTCAAGTTAGAGAACTTAAAGACTTGAGAGCACTTATCCTGGGAAGATTTGTGTTTTTGTAGAAATAAGAGTTAAAAGTTTTAATTCCTAGTTTACAAAAAATTTTGTAATTTGTTGATTGTTGAGGATCAAGAGTAATAGTGAAGTTGGGGTTAAATCCTGTAGAGGTACAGGTCATGGGTTTTTTACACCTTTCTTGAGCCGGGTGTTTTCCACGTAAAAATATTGTGTTCATCTTTTACTTCTGTGAACTACATTAGCTTACTTGTTCCACAGATAGGAAACTAGTAGAGTATAATAGTAAAATCAGTAGAGCACACACTCTAACAAATGGTATCAGAGCGAGGTTGTCTTAAATAAGGTTAACACCTAAGAAAAGGATCATTATTATGAATTCTGCACCTCATACTAGTCACAGTGAAGGTCAGTCAACTACTCGACCTTCACTTTTTATGGTTCTCACTTTGTCTGGTGGAAGGCCAGGATGGAAATGTTCATCCAAGGTGAAGACTACGAATTATGAGATAGGATCACTGATGGTCCTACTATTCCAATGAAGTTGGTTGATGGTGAACAAGTCAAAAAAGTGAGGAGTGAATTTACTGCTGATGACTCGATAGCATTAAAAAAAATGCTAAGGCTAAGAATATCTTAGTCTGTGGACTAGGACCTGCTGAGTACAACAGAGTGTCAACTTGTACCACTGCTAAGCAAATTTGGGATGCAATAGTCAATGCACATAAAGGTACCTCTCAGGTAAGGAAATTTAAGATTGCTCTTCTTTTTTATTGAGTATGAGCATTTAAGATGAAGGAGAATGAATCCTTCTATGAGATAATGACAAGGCTTACTGCCTTAACAAATGAGCTGACTTTCTTGGAAAAAGTCATCATTGAAGAGTAACAAGTTGAAAAGGTTTGAGGGTACTACCTAAATCAAAATGGAATGTTAAAGTACTGCAATTAAGGAGGCAAACAAGGTTCTCACAGGCATGACACTGGATGAACTTGTAGGAAATTTGAGAACTTATGGAATGAAAATTGATGAAACTAATGAACAAGCAACCCCTGAGAAAGTCTTGGCTTTGAAGGCCTCAGACAGTGATGATGAAGTTGAACTTGACCAGGAAAAAGTTGCCTTCATAACCAAGAACTTTAGTAAATTCTTTAAAAAGAAAAAGGGAACAGGTAGCAAGAAATGTTCCAATGATAATCCAAATGGATGCTACAAATGTGGAAAAACTGATCATCAAATCAGACATTGTCCTGTTTGGGAAATAGAATGGAGAAAGAAAAGGGCTAAAAAAGAATTGAAAGGAAAAGCCAAAAAGAAGGAAGAATATGCTATGGTAGCAGCTTGGGGATCTGATTCAGATAATGATGAGATTGAGGAAACAACATTCATGGTTGTAGGAGATTCTGACTTAAAAGGAAGAAGATGACGCTTCTAAGGTAAGTATACTTGAACTTAAAGAAAAATTACATTTATTTTCAAAAACAAAATTTATTTCTTTGATGAGTGCACTAATTGATGATTTTCAAGATTAACTTCTGATAGGGATGAGTTGTTCAACAGTCTTGCAAGTCTAAAATTTGATCTCATTGATTTAAAAACTTGCAAGAATACAGTTGAAGAAGAAAATTGCACTCTTAAGAAACAGGTTGCATAACTTCATTCCTTAGACAATGATCTTAAGTCTGAAGTTTTAAAACTGACACTCACTGATAATGGAAAGAAGGTCATGAGTAAGGAACAAGAAAGTGTTGAACTAGAATTAGTCAAGTACAAATAAGAATATAATGATGCAACTGATATGGTGAATAAACTAAGTCAAGAAATCTCTAAACTAAAACTTGATCTTGAAAGAACAAACAGGTAGACAAATTCTTCAAAAATTGTTCATAAGTTGAGTGAAAGAAATCACAGTGAAAAGGCAGGTTTGGTTCCACAAAAGTCTTGATGATCCTAAAGACTTATGTTATATCTGTGGTAACCTTGGACATCCAACTACTGAATGTCTTGTGGCTTCTAAAAGCAGATCTAGCAGTCAAAACCTGGTTAATAAATTTCCTCATACCAAGAAGAAAAGAATTGGTTTTGGTCAGAGAAACAGGTCACATTACATGTTGCCTGCATGGACTAGAAGAAATTTAATTCATCCATTCACTTATAAAATAGGACCCAAGCTTGTCTGGGTTCCTAAGTCTAACTATTGATTTCTGGCAGGAAAAGGTGAAAGGAAGTAAAAAACATTAGTACCTGGACAGTGCTTGCTCAATACACATGTCTGGTGATAAGAAAAAGTTCCTTTCATACTACAAAATGAATGGAGGAGGAGTTTTCTTTGGTGATGGCAAAAAGGGAATTATTATTGGAGTTGGAAAAATTAGCACATCGGAGTCAAGAGCATTGGAAGATGTCTATCTTGTAGAAGGATTGAAGCACAACCTGCTGAGCATTTCACAACTGTGTGATAAAGGTAATAAAGTTATTTTTACTTTTGCAGGAGTCAAAGTCAAGAGGATGGACACCAAAGAGATTGTACTCACTCAAGGAGATATAAAAATGTATACAAAGCTAACATAATGGCAATGTCAGAAACAGAGTTGACCTGTTTGAGTGCAATGAAAAATGATCCCCTCATTTGGCACAGAAGACTTGGACATGCAAGTCTAAAACAACTAAACATACTTTCTTCTAAAGATATGGTATTGGGATTGCCTAAGACCAAGTTGAAGAAAGAAAAGTTATGTAATGCCTGTGTAAGGAGGAAGCGGGTAAGATCCTCTTTTAAGTCAAAGAACCATGTCAGCATTACCAAGTGTCTTGACCTAGTCCATATGGACTTGTATGGACCAATAAGACTTCAAAGTAGAGGTGAAAAAAGGTATGTTTTTATGATTGTTGATGATTATTCCAGATTTACATGGACATTGTTTCTAGCTTCTAAAGAAGATGCCTTTGATGTCTTTACTATTTTCATCAAGAAAATTAAAAAGAAACTGGATACTTCTTTAGTTTCCATAAGATCTGACCATGGTACAGAATTTGAGAATGTCAAATTTTTGAAATTCTGTTCCACAAATAGTATAGATCATAACTTCTTTGCTCCCAGAATACCACAACAAAATGGTGTGGTAGAAAGGAAGAATAGAACTTTAGAAGATATGACTAGAACAATGATGCTTGCAGCAAATCTTGCAAAAAACCTTTGAGCTGAGGCAATTAGTACTGCAGCATATATCATAAATAGATATATGATCAGACCTATTTTAGAGAAGACTCCCTATGAATTACTAAAAGGAAGAAAGCCAAACATTTCTCATTTAAGAACCTTTGGTTGTAAATGTTTTATTCATAATAATGAAGAGGATAATCTAAGAAAATTTGATCCTAAAAGTGATGAGGAAATCTTTTTAGGTTATTCACTTCATATTAAGGCTTATAGGATTCTAAACAACAGAACAAACTGTGTTGAAGAAAGAATGCATGTAGTTTTTGATGAATCCTGTATTAAGACTAACCTGTAGGAAGGAAGTGACTCTGACAAACAGCTTACACAACCTGGTTCATCGACTAGATCTACCAAACATAGAGGCACCTCAATAGGGGGAACTGATTTTGGAGGCACAGTAACAGGGGGAACTGAGCCACCAACTACCCCAACTCAAAACATCAGTAGTGATCCTAGTAGCTCACTAGGTTTGGTTCCAAAAGGTTACAAGTATCAAGGATCACATATTATTGAGAATGCTCTCACTGATCTCACTTCTGAGATCACCACAAGATCTGAATTAAGAAGCATGTGTGCTTTCAAAGCATTCCTGTCAGAAATTGAGCTAAAGAAGGTAATTGAAGAACTGCTTAATGTTGATTGGATCATAGCCATGCAGGAAGAGTTAAATCAGTTTGAGAGAAGGAAAGTGTGACACTTAGTTATACTCCCAAAGGACAAAATGGTAATTAGAACTAAATGGATGTATAGAAATAAGGTTGATGAGCATGGAACAGTTGCAAGGAATAAGGAAATATTAGTGGTCCAAGGGTACAATCAAGAAAAAGACATAGATTTTGATGAGACTTTTGCTCCTGTAGCTAGACTTGAAGCAATAAGATAACTTGTTGTTTTTGTTGCTTATATGGAATTCATTCTCTATCAAATGGATGTCAAAAGTGCATTCTTGAATAGCATTCTCAAAGAGGACGTGTATGTTAAATAACCTCCAGGATTTGAAAGAAACAAGTTTCCTGATCATGTTTATAAACTTAAAAAGGCTTTGTATGGACTGAAACAAGCTCCAAGATCTTGGTATGAGAGATTGCCAAAGTTTCTTCTGGAGCATGGCCATACTAGAGGTAAGATTGACAATACTCTTTTCTTAAAAACTAATGGAAAAGATTTGTTGGCTGTGCAGGTGTATGTTGATGATATTATTTTTGGCTCCACAAACATGAACATGACTCATGATTTTGCTAAACTCATAAGTTGTGAATTTGAGATGAGCATGATGGGGGAGCTAAACTTCTTCTTGGGGTTACAAATTAAACAAACAGCATCTGGAACCATGTTCCATCAGCATAAGTATGTCAAGGAGCTTCTCAAAAAAATTTCTATGAAAGAAGCAAAAGAGATCAGCACTCCAATAGCCACTGCTAAAAAACTTGATTTAGATGAAACAGGTTCTGAGGTGGAGCAAAAGTTGTACAGAGGAATGATAGGATCACTATTATATCTCAAGTAAGCAGGCCAGATATTGTGTTCAGTGTGGAGATATGTGCAAGATTTCAAGCAAATCCTAAAGAGTCTCATCTAAAATCTGTGAAAATTATTTTTAGATATCTCAAGGAAACCAGTGATCTTGGCCTATGGTATCTAAAAGGTAGTAACTTCAACATGGTAGGATACTCTGATGCTGACTATGCAGGATACCTGGTTGATAGAAAAAGCACCACTATCATGGCACACTTCCTTGGATTATGTTTGATTACCAGGTCCACTAAGAAGCAAAACTCAGTAGCCTTATCTACTGATGAGGCTGAATATGTTGCTGCAAGATCTTGTTGTGTCCAGTTGTTATGGATTAAACAACAACTCATGGACTTTGGTATAGATGTTGGATGTGTTCCTATTTTCTGTGATAATACAAGTGCTATTAATATTGCTAAGAACCCTGTTCAACATAAAAGAACTAAACATATTAATATTCAACATCATTTTCTTAGGGATAATATTGAAAAAGGTCTTATATCAATCTTGTTTTGTTCTACTGAAGAACAAATTGCTGACACATTCACTAAGGCATTAAGTAGAGAATATTTTGAAAAGAATAGGTTAGCCTTGGGGATGATTAAAATTGTTTAAATCTCCCTCAATGATTGACTAGAATTAAGTGCTCTTAAGTGATTGTTGATTAATTTGGTCTTACACATTTAGTTGTGTATCCTAATTCTAAGATTTTAGGGTAAGTTGAATCATTCATGTGTTGATTTTGTAGAGAGACTGGAACACAAAGGCAATTTTGTCCATTTTATTCTCAAAATCAAGGTATGATTACTTTTTACCCATAGTGTCTTAAAGAGAAACAGGTTTCCTATATGGTCCTTATGCTACCCTTTAAACCTCTAAAATCCAAAAGTCTTTTAACTTTAAAAACTTGCGACCCTTTCCCATCATTACTGAACTTCTCCATCATTACGTTTCTTCACCAAATACAATCCATCCATGATTCAACTTCCTTCTTTCCACCATAAATTTGCTTTTTTCTCTCCTCATCACTCACCATTTAGCAAATAAAATCAATTTATTGTCTCTCTCTTTTTTTACCATGGCATCTTTATCATCTAACCCATCCTCATACTCTACCTCTACCTCCTTAACAGCCATCGTTCTTCATCCCAACATTAACTTACCACCTCTCATTCCTCCTTCAATTTCGATCAAATTATTCAATTTTGAAGCTTTTAAAAACTTCAAAAAACCCTTTAATCAATTTTCTTCAAACCCTTCATCCTTTTCCAACCCTCACTGCCATCTCTACTTCCCCTTTAAATTTTTTACCCTGATGATGAACCTATTGCAAATTTGATCTCAAGAAGATCAAGATCTAAATCATAAAGAAAGTCCCTGTACCCTATTACTCCCTCTTCCCCTACTATTGTTATTGAAGATTAAGATTTGGGTGAACCTACTCATGTTATTTCCACTCCCAGTACTCCTCATACTCGGGGTAAAAAACAACGGGAAGAAGCTTCCTTGGCTAAAGCTTTTCAAGCAAGCAAAAGAAAACGTGTTACTTCATCTGGTCCTCCTCCTTGTGCATCCTCTCCTGATATTCTTCTTCCCTCAGTACAAAAAAGAAGACTATCAGAGGAAAGGCTCTAAAACCGTCCTCTTCTCTTAACCCCTTATCGAAGTCTAAACCCTTCCCTCCCTTAAAAACTTTCTCATCTTCCAAAGCCCCTCCTACGAAATCATCTTCTTGTCTGAAGAAATAGGTCAACAAACTTGTTCCTTCTAATTCTTCTGAGTCTGACTCTCCTCTTGATACTACTGCTGAGTTGGATCCTGATTTTGAAGCTCATGAACCATCTACTAATCAGGACACTCCTGAAAATTATTGTTTCCATTTTTAAAAGCATAAGCTAGCTAGAGGATGTGTTATTAGTAGGTTTGGAGGTGACGATATGAATACGTTATTGAAAAAATTAGAGGTCCAAGGGTGGTCCCAACTATTTCTTCAGGGTGAGGTGTAGAGAAGGTTTGCTAAGCCTGAAGTATATGAATTTTACACAAATGGGGTAGCTATTGGTGAGTTGTTCTTTACAACTGTTCAAGAGGTAACCATGAAGCTGTATGTTGCTGATATTGCTCGAATTTTACACATTACTTTAGGGTGTGGGGTCACTATGTCAAGGGCACGTGGCCACCTCTTGATAATCTTGCTTCTGCTCTTGCTATAACTCAAAAATTTTCTGGCAACCCTCACCTGGTAAATCATCAAAGGGTTATTAAGAGAGAGATGTCTCCCCTCCATCAATTGTATTTTGATGTTGTTCACAAAATGCTATTTCCTAGAAAAGAAAAAAAGACTCTAGCCAACTTTTTTTATCTTACTCTTATGGAGTTGTAGGACACTGAGGTAAAGATTGATCTGCCTTAACTTATTCTGAAGAATATGCAAAGGGTTCTCCTTAAGGAAGTAAATGGACATACTCTTCCTTATGAATTCTGGCTTACCCCTATGTTTGAGGATTTTGGAGTGTCTGTCCAAGTGTGGTCTTCACAGATAACCAAAGATATTATAGGGAGTGTGAACCATATGATGTTACCTGTTTCCATGAGGAGTGCTAATAACCCTGTGCAAAGGTTAAGGAATGCACTTGCAGCAAAGACTATTGAGCTAGAGGTTGCTCAGGCTGTACTAGAAACTGCTCAAGCTGCCCATGATGATGAGAAGAGGGCTCTACTTGCTCAAATTGTATCCCTAACATCTTCTTTGGAATGTGAACGATCTGAGAATACTGATATTATTAGGAAATTGACCTCCCTTATCCCCCCTTCTTCATCTACTTAGCCCCTATCTTAGTGCCTTAGGACTGTCTCTTTTTTGTTTCTTTCCCTGGTTACTTGTTATCCCTTATGCTACTTTTGGTAATTTTAATTGTATCCTGATGCTGAATGAAATGGAATTATTTGCTTAAAAGTATTCTGCTCTTGTTTTTTTATAATGCATTAATGTTCTCGTACTCTAGGTTTTGATTGTCTTAATGATAGCCCCAGTGGCCATGAATTACTAAATATTTTTCACTTTTTGGGCCCAACTTTTTGATGATGTCAAAAGAGGGAAGTATAGATTATGCAATGCTTATAACTCAATTGACTAACTTGTTTCCTGTTTCATTATGTGTTCCTTTGTTTAAATTCCTTATTGAGTATGTCAGAACTTCGTGATGGATATTGTGTTGAGTAGTTTGTCATCATTAAAAAGGGAGAATTTGTTAGGGAATTTGAAGTTTTGATGATAGACATATGAATGAAACATGTTGTGCAAGTTGTTCCATACAAGTGAAGAAATAGAAGTTACTGGTTCTCACATGTATTGCATATTGAAAATGATGCAAGACTGATAAGACGTTAAGACAAAAGTGGATAAGCAAGAAAACTCAGATATGTTACTAATAATTATCACATGCAGCAAAAAAGATGAAAAAGATAATATAAATACAAACACTTAGAGATCTAGGTGATCAAAGAGTCCTACCAGGCTAAGGAATAAGAGAGAGTTCTATTCAGCTAAGGAGTGAAACTACCTGTGAGTCCTATTGAAGATAGAAGAGTATATCATCTAAAGAACTCTATTAAGGGGTTGGCTTAAATACAACATACGACATTCAAAGTTTCACTCATTCACTGACAAGAAAATCATCAATCAACAGATCAGTTCTCTTACTTGAAGAAGAACCTGGTCCTTTACTTAGCAAGTCGTAGACTTTATGTAATAGGTTGGTTCTTTGAGTTGTAATGAGTATTTTGTTCTAGTCTCAGTGAAGTATAAACTAAGTTAGGAGTTGTGTCTCCAAGTTAGGAAACTCGAAGACTTGGGAACACTTATCTTGGGAAGATTTGTATTTTTGTAGAAATAGGAGTTAGAAGTTTTAATTCCTAGTTTACAAGAAGTCTAGTAATTTGCGGATTGTTGATTTTCAAGAGTAATAGTGAAGTTGGGTTAAACCTTGTAGAGGTACATGTCGTAGTTTTTTACACCTTTTTTGAGCCGGGTGTTTTCCACGTAAAAATACTGTGTTCATCTTTTACTTCTGTGAACCACGTTAGCTTACTTGTTCCACAGATAGGCAACTAGTAGAGTATAATATTAAAATCAGTAGGGCACGCACTCTAACACATATAGAGGGACAAATCCAAAATTTAAAGTCTATAATCTCTGTATGTATTATTATATGATACTAGTTTAGGTGTACGCGCCTTGCGCGTGTACCTCACTTTAATGAGTTCAAACATTACACTAAATAAGATATTTGTTTAAATAATAAAGATGAATATAATAATTAAATTTAATATCTTTTGAGTATGTAAAGATGGAGAATTTATTTATTAAACCTAATCTTTAACAAAAATATTTTTAAAAGTCGATCGACACTCATCTACCATCTGTAAATTGCAACAAAATACTACAATGATAGAGACATCAAAATAATACAATGAAATCTAATCTTTAAACACAAAAATTTTTTCAAAGTTGTATGAGACTCATCTACCACCTGTAAACAATAACAAAATAATACGATAATAGAGATATCAAAATAATACAACTAAACCTAACCTTTACATAAAAAAATTCCTCAAAGCCGATCAACATTTATCTATCACTTGTAAACTGCAACAAAATAATAAAAGTGATATCAAAACAATACAATTAAACTTAAATTTTACACACAAAAATTTCTCAAAGACGATCGAGATTCATCTACGAACTGTAAACTACCACAAAATAACAAAATAATAGAGATATTACGATAATACAATTAAACCTAACTTTAACCTAAAAAAATATTTCAAAGCCGATCCACATTTATGTAGCATCTGTAAATTAAAATAAAATAATAAGATAATAAAGATATCAAAACAATAAAATTAAACCTAATCTTTACACAAAAAATTCTTCAAAGTCAACCGACATTCATCTACGACATGTAAAATATAAAAAAAATATAATAGTGATCACAAAGCTTCGATTTTGATCCAACTAATTCTTGTCTGAGCAAAAATTTTGACCCTAAAGAATGATTTTGAATGAAAACAAAGTATATATATATAAACACACGTGTTGAATTCTATTATGTTGACAAAAATAGTGAAGAAGTTGAGGGTTAGAAAATCAAGCATCCATCAATCTAGACGTGCAATTGAATCAAGTTAGACGAGCATCAATAATATTCTTCCAATAGGCAAACCGGTTTGTTCTCTAGCTTAACATACATCTCAATAATTATAGAAGTATTTTTCTTAATAGAGTCATATTTTAGGAGTATTATTGAACAGAAGAAAGAAAAATATTAATTAATTTTCCTACCATATATTTTAGGAGTCTCATATATTTTAGAAAGTCTAGTTAATATAATAAAAAATAATTAAAAAATAATGAAAAGATAGTTTTATCTAAAGAAGAGTCTTTTAATGAAGGACAAAAAGTTTAAATCATTTTTTAAGTATCTTCACACTTTTAATATATTATAATAAATTATAGATATAGATATAGATATAGATATACATTACAGATTAACAATTTTACAAAGATAAAGGTGAATTTTAGTAAATTACCATTTACTGACTTCATTATTTTTGGAGCCAAACATGGATGGTATAAAAGTATATGAAGCTGCATATTGAAAAATATACTCCAAAGCATTTTTTTGGTCAAAGATGAAACTCTAATTCCGAACAATATGTAGTCCTCCGTTTTAAAATAGTTGGCTCTTTTTTACTTAATATGTTTTAAAAATATAAATTTAAGTAAATATACTTTGTTTAGTTATTTAATGTTGAGGGTATTTATTCGAAGAACATAACAAAATACTATTAATTTCATCAAAAGAAACAAATAAATTGAATAAATATTTTTAAAAAGAGGGTCAACTCAAACGAAACGGAGAGAGTATTTTATAAACTTTAGGATTATGATTGCATATTTAGAATCTCAAAATAATGAATTGATTAAATTGAATAAATTGAAGAGAAGTCGTGCTAGCACGGATTCTCGAAATGTGTCTATGTTCGTCCAATCCATAAAGCTTTAAATAATTTGGATATATGAAAGAGATGAACATAAATGTTTCATAAGTATAGGATGAAAAAATTGAAGAGAGGTGATTAAACAAATATAATAAATTATTGAGTTTGTTAAGAATTAAACAGGAAAGTATAGAGGTTCAAATTAAAGTAAATAATTAATAGATAATCGAGTCTATTATCTTGTCAATATTATTTTTATTATGTGATTACTAATTTAAAATATGAGTACTAATTTCGTTACTTTCATTTTAATTAATATCTTTATTATTTTTCTATGTCACTAGTTTTCTTTCTTTAATGATTTCACTGTAGCTTATTTACTCTTATTATACATTATTTTTTAAATTTGTTATGAAAAATGATTTTCTTAAATCAAAAATTTTCTACTCTATAAAAATCGAAATAAAGTGTACGTACACTTCATTCGTTCTAAAATTCACTTATAGGATTGTGTTGAATATGTTATTACTTCTTCCGTTTAAAAAAATATCTATTTTCCTTTTTAGTTCGTTTAAAAAAAAATGATCTTTTTCTTTTTTTTTATAATATTTTAATTTCAACTTTCCACATGATATTTTTATGACCACAAAATTAAAGGATATTTTAGTATATTTGACACTACTTTAATTTAAGGTCATAAAAATTTAAAAAATTTCTTTATTTTCTTAAATTTTGTGTCAAGTCAAAGTAAGTTATTCTTTTTTTAAACCAAAAACGTATTAACTTGTTAAGTTAATTTATGTATATTCGTTGAGTTTCAATATAATTTAAATCAAAGTTATTCAGTTTAATCGAATCCACCACCAACACTCTTCACTTTACCTCGATTACTGTGCCGTGCATGATACCACCTGTTTAGTATGAACACGTGGCAGAAAATCAGGATAGCTTAATGGATTCCCACGTGAGACTCATATGAATACATAACAGATGGCACCATTTAAAGGATAACTTTTTTGGTAAACCAATTCCAAGTGATTTACACAAAACGAGAAACCAAACTTCTGCTCACGGAGAAGGTATTTTTAACCTTTATTTACCCTCCAAAACTTTGATTACATCACTTACTAATGGACAAAATAGGCACTAACTTTTTTTTTCCTTACCCAAAAGATTACAAAAACAATTAACTAACCAAGTACCCTTTATCTAGCACACCATCATTACCGTACTCCATGTGCTTTTGCTAAAGCGGTTCGTCTGATTCGGTGGTGGATCGAAAATTTAGAAATTATGAATATTTGAGAGATTTAAACACATATATTAATATTTAAAGTTATAAAGCTTAATTAAAAATTAAAAGTATCAAGTTATTTTTTTTATTCTATATCAATAAATTCTTATATAATTATACCTAATCTGTATTAAAGTATTCGAATTTTACACCTAAGGTTGCTTCTAATTTATTTCATTGATCTTAATTTATGTGACATAGTTTAAATTGACATGAAATTTTGAAATGAAATTATTGAATAAAATGAAGATTTTAAAGTTATTTTTAAATGTACCATAGTTTTGTATGAGTAATCTTTTTTAAAAAGCTATGACCTAAACATGTTTAAATTTAACTTACTTAATTTGATTTAATTAGCATAGAGTTTTATCTGAATATTATGATATTAAATGAAAAGATTGGTATATTACTAATCAAAATTTTATTTGAATCTTGTGGTTTTGATTACATTCCATAGAACATTAACAAAATTAGGGATAGTTTGGTTGGAAATTGTTATCCCGGGATAATTAATACCGGGATTAATTATTCCGAGATTACCTGGGATAATTTATCCCACCATGTATATGGGATAAGTTAATCCATCACTAAGGGAAAAATGATGAGATAAGTTATCCCGGGTTGGATTAATCCCTCTAACCAAACAAGGGATTAAGTAATCTTTTATTTTATCCCGAAATAATTATACCTCAGACCAAACCATCATCAAATATCAAGTATAGAAGAGATAGTATTTTTACACATTCTAAAAAGGAAAGTAAAATAATTTGATTATACAAAAGCTTCCAATAAATTAATTAAAGGAATAATGGAAGTATAAAGTTAATTATTTTCAAATTAAAATGTATCTTTTTTCTTTTCAAATAGATAAAAAGAAAAGCATACATAGGCGGGGTATAAAAGTTGAAGTTTATAGATTTAAAATTTAATATTTTCAAGTTATTAGATTCTAAATATAATTAATAATATGTATATATGTAATAAATTCTTAAGACAATATAAAATTTGAACCAAATTTTTGAATTCAGTCCAATCTATAGTTGATACTTTAGCCCCCTTTCTGAAAGTGTATCTATAAATTGAAATGGATGAAATATTTTGTCGTACAATTTCTTGACTATTTGACTTCCCCTTGGTAATCCTCTCCCCCTATCTTAATTTTGTTTTTTCAAAAAATAAAAATGGATGAAATATTTAAAGAATTTTTGTAGTACAATTTCTTGACTATTTGATCACCTTGTTGGTAATCCTCTCCTCCTATCTTAATTTCTTAAAAAAAATAAAAATGGATGAAATATTTATTTTTGTAACCTAAGAGGCTAAAACCAAAATGTTGTATCCTATATACTCTCTCCGTCCCAAATTATTCGTCCTAAATTGAGATGACATATTGATTAAGAAAAATAATTAATGACATGTCTAGTTTACTATTATATCTTCATTAAATGATGTTTACATTTTAATTTGAAGAAAAAATAATTAATGCAAAGGGTATAACATGAAAAAAAATTTTTATCTCTTCTTGATTAATGAAAAAAGACAAGTAAAATGAAAATCAAATTAGAAAATTTGGGACGAATAATTTGAGACGGAAGGAGTATTTATGAACAGTATGGACCAGATTGAATGCGTAACTTGTTATTGCTATATTTAGGTTATGTCCAAGCAAAAAGTGTTAGGTTTTAAATTGAGAAGTACTACCAATTAATAGCACAAAAAAAAAAATCATTAACTGACACAACAAACATCTTTCAAGATAACTACAAGCTTTTGCTGTCATTCTGATTCAAGCAGGGAGTTGAGAAAAAATATTTGAGACTTCATACATAAACTTTGTGCAATTTTAGAAATTTTCATCTTGTAGTTTCTAAAGATAATAGAAAAAGTACAAAAAGGAAAAGGAAGTTTCAAAAATAAAGTTTACCAGAGCAATAATAGTTGTGTAAAAAATTCAGCCAAAAGGCTGAAGAAACAAGAGTTTAACTCAGACATACGATTGATAAAGAATACATAGCATTATTAAGTTATTCAACATATGCCAAACATGTACCTTCTATAAAAATAAGATTGACAATTTTAAACATATAGGGTTTGAGAGTTGTGTTAGTATGGATGATTAATCAGCATAATTTGATGAGCACTTTTAATATGCGTTGTTGAATGAACTTCTTTAGTATCCGCAGGAAGGAAGCAACCTAAAAATAATCTGATTCAAACTGACGATTTTATCAACGTCAAAATGACATTCGATAATCGAGTTATACTTTGTTCGCTCTTTCGAAACGTATTTTATGTCATCATAAATAAAAAATAATCTGACAATATTAAAATTCTTAACACCATTAATGAAATTAGTTAAATCAAAGAGAAATGTTACACCAAAAATTCGTAATTAAGGTGCAACAGATGATTTAAATACATTTTTCAGCCACCTCTACTATTATTAGAAAGTTTTATTTGTGTCAAAAAAAATTTAATAATATATATATTCAAATATTAGTATTATAACATTTTAATGGGAAAAATAAATCGAGCCCCTCTTATCCAAATAATAAATTACGCAAGGAGTTATAAAAAGAGGTCAAAATTAGATTCACGGAAGAAAGATGCCTACCCTATATGAGGATACATGACTATCATAAAAGAAACCTAAATTAAGAAAGAGGAAATTTAAACTACTTAATGAAAAAAATTAAAATTAAACTATTTTATTTTATAATAATTGAGACAAGAAAAATGTTACTAAGTACTTTTTAATCCGTGTGTTACCCTTCAGAAAATAATGGAAGGAGGTCAATCATCAAGGAATGCTATTATAGCCTATAAATTTTAACTAGAGGCTTTAGTTTGGAGTTTTGAGAATTGAAATTTTTGGAATAGAAATTATTTTTGTCAGTATAAGTTTGATATGGAAAAAATATATATATATATTTTTTAATCTTTTCTATTATCAATTGATCAAGAAAAACTTAAATATAATTTTCTAAAAAAATAAGTTTGAGAAATAATACTCCATTATTAACAAATTTCACATATGATATTCTATATTAATTATGTCCCCTCATTACATCTAACATACCTTACCTTACTTTAGGAGTGCTTATCGAATGATTTGATTTGATTTTGCAAATAATAGTTTAACTTAATTATTGATAATCGATTTTGAAATATGTTAAACAACTATCAAATCAATAAAATATTAATTGATTCAGTTTGACTAAACACTTATCTTTCGGTCAATGATGAAAACGATGAAATTATCAGTTATTCTTGATTATTAACTATAAAAATTGACATTCAAAAATGATTGAATAGCTTTTACAGATTTTATTAGTAACTTTTAATTCAATATTTGAATTTATTAACTCATAATGTCGCTCCCGATCAAAAATACCGTTGTTGATAAGCGATAATAATAGTAGTTGAATGAGCGGCGAACGAAAGACAAATATTTTGAGGCAAACAGGTTAATGAATTATTAAAACAGAAAAATAGTATTACTATTGGTGGTGAGTTGGAGGGGTGCCGCACAGTGGTTAATGAATTATTAATTTATTCAATATAAGAATTCGATAATCTATTTTTAAAATAATAATTTATTATTTATAAAATCAATAAATCATTTTCAATTTGTTAATTCGATAACCTGATTTCAATAGCTTAATATTTTTTTTTTTTCAATTTAAGTTATCACACACTATTGATTATAATTCAATTTTAAATACGGCCTCTATTTCACTTCACCTTATAGCCACCACATTAAGTCATTAACACTACCACCCCGATCTCTATGTATAATACTTTTTTTTAGATTATACACACATATCAAACATAAGAAAATACATTAAAAGAGAAAATCATTTTTTACACCAATAAAAATATTTTCCTTCGTATCTAACACCTCCTTAATTAACTAGACTTACGTGGCGCAATTTTTGCGTAATCGGAACAGTATTAGATTCTTGCCTAGATTAAAAAAATAAAGAACAAAAGAGGTCAAATTAGATTAACAGAAGAAGAATGCAACCCCATGTGAGGACATGACCTATCTTAAAAGAAAACCAAATTAAGAAATAAAAAAGAATACATAAAAAACAAAGAAAGGGAGAATACTGTCTTTTTCACAAAAAACTAATGTTGCATGCAGAAGAACTATGTATCGAGCTGCCACATATCAACCTTTGCATGTCAATCCCTAATACTATTAAGCCACGCACCTCCTTGCCCATCCTTCACACTATCCTCGTCATCCCTTGTAAAATTATTGTGTTTCCTAATATTAGAACTCCATTTAATTTCTTGTTATGTACTATATAAATACCTCCTCCATTCTCATCTTTTTTATCATGTACTTTCATTAACACTAGCTATATCTCTTCTTCATTCACACAAATTTCATTATTTTTCAATAATGGAAGGTCTTTGTGCTGAGTTGCACCATCATAAGTTTCATCCCTCACACCAACTTTACAAGAAGTCCCTTCGTGACATTGATATTCCACCAAGAAAATTACTGAGCCGTCGCTCTACTCTTTCATCAGTTGATTCTGATGTTTTTGACTCTCCTAAGTCTGGGTTTGGGCCTGAAACCGACACACTGTTTCAGAAGTTTTTGCCTTATAATAGTCTGGATGATGATGATGCTGACCCATACTCGTCTGACCATTTTCGTATGTACGAGTTCAAGGTGCGGAGATGTACTCGTAGCAGGAGCCATGATTGGACTGATTGCCCCTTTGCACATCCAGGTGAGAAGGCTAGGCGGAGAGATCCACGAAGGTTTCATTATTCTGGGACGGTTTGTTCAGAGTTTCGTAAGGGGAATTGCAGCAGAGGTGATAACTGTGAGTTTGCACATGGAGTATTTGAGTGCTGGTTGCATCCATCAAGGTATAGAACTGAAGCATGCAAAGATGGGAAGAACTGTAAACGAAAGGTTTGTTTCTTTGCACATACTCCTAGACAACTTCGTGTTCTTCCTCCTAGTTGTCATGATAGTGGTTCTTCACCATCACCTAGGAACTCTCCTGTTGACAAGAAGTACAGGAATTTAAGCCATTGCTGTGTTTTTTGTCACTCTGTGTCTGCTTCCCCTACTTCCACTTTAATTGGCATGTCACATATATCTCCCCCTGTTTCTCCGTCCTTCTCACCGCCTCTTTCCCCTGCTCATCGCACCCAATTTTCATCGCCCGTGTCTCGTTACACTGATCGTTTTGGGGGTCTTGGGAGTGTTGAATCGTCGTCTGTGGGTCAGATGGATCCAACTGGGTTGATGAGCTACAAAGATGCACTTACGGAATTGGTTAGCTCATTGGAAGCTATGAATGTGAATCATGAACCTGTTTCTTCACCAGCATCTGCTTCTCATCAAGCACATTTTGATGGGAATTTACCGTGGTTGGATGTGAATTTTAGTAACAATAATGGTTACGATGATCAGCAGCAGTTCCTTCTTTCGCCTTCAACTCCATTACCAAGTCCAATTTCCAATTCAAGGAGTAAATTTTACGCGAGGGAATTTCCATCTCCTAGTCCTATTTCCACCTCCAGATTGAGCTTTGTGGAAGAACCCAATAATAATAGTAATAATAGTGCTACAAACAAGTACTACAGTGACAATGGATTAGGTGGAGGACCAGATCTTGGGTGGGTCAATGATCTTTTGACTTGAAAAAAAAGTTATGGAGATTATGGGCCATTGATTTGGAGTTTAATTTGTGGTCCAGTCCGATTGATTATGATGAAAAATTATTCAAGATTTGAAGAAGATTTTTGTATATACAAGTTCAAGAAGTACTGTTTATTTTGCTAGCTGCTGCTGCTACTGCACCATCCATATAAAACAAGAAGTCAACAAGTGTGTGTATATATGAGATGGAGGAGGATGTGGTGACTGTTTATTATTACTAATTTGAAAGCCTTATTAGATTATTTTGCCTTATTTAATCAATGTTAATGTAAGATTGCTTGGGTCATCGATTGTGTGTCGATTATAAAGATGTAATTTTCAATTTCCATTTTGTTGAAGGTAAGAAGAATTGTGGGAGTACGTATTGTGTTATGTTCAAGTTCAATGTGAAACCATTAATGTTACTATTATTATTGTTGCACAAATTACTCAATAATAGTTTCTTGTTTTTCCATGGTTCCCTTTGTTAATTTTTCATTTACAACCGCCGTTTCTGATTCTACTGTCACTCCTGGTGAAGTGGGATTAATAGGTGTTTTTCAATGCAATTTATGGTACAAATGTTTGGACTCTAAAATCAAGGTACAAATTTTATTTTACTCAGTGATCTTTATCTTGTACTTCCTCTGTGAATTGTTAAGATCTTGTAATACCTTTTCTGTTAAGTCTGTCAAAAAAATCATATGGGTAAATTTCAATGATTCAGTTATTTTAAAAATATCAATGTAAATTTTAATGATTCACTTATTTTAAAAATATCAATAAATATTTTAACAATTTAATTATTTCGTGAATTATTTTGAAACGAAGGAAGTACTATTTAATTCTGTCGTATCATAAGCAATGCTATTTATAGTATGTTTTGAAAAAATAAAATGTGGATTTGTGAAGGTTCAGATAATTCTTGAAGTTGGAAATGGTTATAAGATGGTACAATTCCGTTCAGCTGCTGCTGAAATTCTGCGATTGGGAGATTGAGAAAAAGGAGGATCCAAATAATCCGTATGAATTGGGTATTTAAATTTAGTTGAGATAATCACTGATATGCTATGTTAATTTAATTTACATTCTTTAAAAAATATTACTATAACTATGAGAAATATTACTCTTATGAAACAAATTAAATAGGTGAGATGAGGTGGCTATCAGACCTTGATATTTGTCCAAGTGGCATCCATGCAGGTTGTACAGCTGATAGCATATTTTAATGGACTTTATGGATGTTGTTTGTACTTTTCTTCTTTTGGATCTTATGGATGTCATGGTTATTTATATATTTATTTATTAATTAATATTTTGTTTTGTGGGACTTTGGTTCTCTTCCGTTTGGTGTGAATTTTCGGTGTTTAGATTGATTTTGGATAAAATTAATTTGAGAAAATGAGTGTTTAGATGGGTTTTTTTTTAGTTCCAAGATACATAATATATATCGGTCAATTAGTGTTTGTTAGAACATAGAGCATATTTCTGTTCCCTTTGGCAATTGCTGATATTTATTCATTTGTATTTAACTTTTAATTATCTCCTGTGAAGAGACGGAAGAAGAAACATAAATTAAATTAATGAGAAAAGACATCAAAATCACCCTGAACTGTATACAAGAAGTTATTTACACACTTAAAATAACGTGACGATCTATTACACACCTATTTTTCTCAAAAGTGAATTTAATTTCACCCTGAATCTGACGTGAAAATAACATTAATTTTTTTTAGAAAAAAATCAAAAAATCTTTAAACTCCTAACTCCACCCCTGCACACTCTTTCTTCTCACCAATCTTTATTTTTTTTCTCTCTCTCAATCTTCCTTTCTTCTTCATTATAATCACTCCTCCATGATAGTTTTTAGAGAAAAAAATAGAAAAGATTTGAGGATGAAATCATCGTCAATCGAAAAAATTTCCAATGAAATTAATCAAATGTTATTGCTCCCACATTGAACATCAATTTTTCAATTTGAAGAAGATGGTTTTGGACATTGAAGAAATTGAAGAAAAGGAACAAGACGACATTGAATTTGAATGAAGTTATTGGTTGAGTGTATTGATATGATTCCGTTAATTTTCTTTTTGGAAATTGAAGAAAAAGAAGAATCTAAGAAAAAAAGGAAGCAGCGGCGTCATTTTCCAGTAGATCCGTCGGAACGGTAACAAAAAACGATTGGGTCGTTTCCGATGACTAATCCGGCGATCCTCAGCTCTCACTCTCGCTCTCTCTCCTATCCTCTCTCCGATCAACTCATTTTTTTTCTTTCACTGATTTTTGTCTCTTCCAGTAGGTCTGTGTATGGAATCCAAAAAATGAAAGTGTGTGTGCGTAAAGATTGAGTATGTTGGAAGTTCGAAAAAGGAAAAAGAAAAAAGAAACAGATGAAGATAGTTTTGGACATTGAAGAATTTATTGAAGAAGAAGAAGATGATGATGATGATGCTGATGATTTTGGACAGTGAATAAGATGGTTTTGGACATTAAAGAATACCTGCACTTTCATTGAAGAATCAATAACTTGATTTTTACCAGCACTTCCATGGAAGACAATAATTTGATTTCCAATCTTGATTTTTGGTGAATTTCAATCCTGTATATTGATTTTGTCGAGATGATATTGAATAATAGTTGAAATTTTACTTTGAAGAAAAAAAACTTAAAAAAAAAATTTATAAAAATAATAAATTTAATATTTTTTTCGTATTATGCTGACATGGCAGTGCGTGTAAAACACCACATCACATGCAAGTGGTATAATGCCTGACAGGGTGTAAAAAGTATCACCTTTTTATAGTTTAGGTGTGTAATAGGTTACTAGTATAGTTTAGGTGTAACTTCGACTTTTCTTGTATAGTTTGGGGTGGAAACGAGGTCTTTTCCCTAAATTAATTTGTGTACTTTGCACATGGTTTGTATGCATGCATGCGCGTGTGTGTGAATCCCGCGAATCCCATTAATTTAATGAGAGATAATAATTAGTAGTCAAATTGAATTTGAATACCAACAGTTACTTTTTCAAGTTCAATTTGAATTTGAATATCAAAGATGTTAAAATAAGAGACAATATTTGAGAATTTTCTTTTCTTCTATATTCCTTGCCAATCACCTTTATTTATACAAGCTAAAACAATCTTATCTTGTAAGCTAAACAATGAAACTAAAATACTAAAAAGACAAAGAAGAAACTTCTCTTCTAATCTAAAATAAAGGGACCCACTATTCTAAGTTGGCCTATATTTTATTTTGTTTAACATCCCCTCAAATTGGAGGGGGAAGAAGTGACACCCAACTTGTACAAATTTCGATGGTGAGAGGGTCTGATAAGAGATTTGGTGAAGATGTCTGTGAGTTGATCTTTTGATGGAACAATGGAAAGAGATATCAAACCGAAGAGATATTGTTGACGAACAAAGTGGCAGTCAAGCTCGACATGCTTTGTTCGCTCATGAAAAACTAAATTTCGAGCTATATGTAAGGCTGCTTGACTGTCGGAGTGAATTGAAACAGGAATTGGTGGAGGGATTGCTAGATCGGTGAGTAATCTTGTTAACTAGGTCAATTCAGAAACCAATCATCGCATTGAGCAATATTCTGCCTCGGCAGATGAAGAGAGATAGAGGATTGCTTCTTCTACTTCTAAGAAATTGGTGAGCTACCCAAGCTTATAAAAAACCCACTAACCGATCAGCGTGTAGTCCGACAAGAAGCCCAATTGGCATTGCGGTAAGCATGAAGAGAAAAAGATGAAGAAGCATTAAGGAATATCCCCTGATTTGGGTAAGTTCTCAAATAACTGATCACTCGCAAGCCTACTTGATAATGATCAAGACTAGGCTGTTGCAGCTACTGACTAAGGGTCAATACAGCAAAACATAGATCTGGTCTTGTATGATTTAAATAATTGAGCTTGCCAATGAGATGTCTTTAAAGACTAGGATCTGACATGAGATTGGTTGATTTTGCAGGAAATTTCACTGAAGGATCCATCGAAGAGGAAGTCGGAGGAAGATGAGAAACATCAAACTCATTAAGCAAGTCCAAGGTATACTTCCGTTGGCTCAAAATAATTCCTTGTTCCTCTCTTAAAACTTCCATTCCCAAAAAATAATGCAAAGGACCTAGAGTTTTAATCTTGAACTCAGTTTGAAGGAAAGCTTTGAGGTCTTTTATTTCATTAGTAACATCTCTTGTGATTAAGATATCATCAACATATACTGCAACAATTGAAATGGAATCCCCTGAGTGTTTAAAAAATAAGAAGTAGTCATTAAGTGAAGCTGTATAACCTTTGAAATTGAAAGCCCCTGCAAGCCGAGCATACCATTGCCTAGAAGCCTACTTCAACCCATAGAGAGACTTCTTGAGTCGACAAACCATATTAGGTTGAGGTGGATCTAGACCAGCTAAAAACTTCATATAGACCTCTTCTTACAAATTTCCTTGCAAGAAGGCATTGTTGACATCAAATTGGGAAATATCCCACCTTTTCTTGGCTGCAATTGCTAAAAGACATCTAATAGTGGTCATTTTGACCACTGGGGAGAAGGTTTCATTGAAATCTACCCCTTCCTTTTGAATATCGCCTTGAATTACCAATCTAGCCTTTAATCTTTCAAGAGTACCATCTGCATGTTGTTTAACTTTATACACCCATTTACAAGGTAGTGTCTTTCTACCTTGTGTTCCTAGGTTTAATTATGTAATAGGACATCAATCTCATCCTTCATTGCTTGTACACAACCAGGATAGGTACAGGCTATTGAATAGCTGCTAGGTTCAGTAATAAAGGGAATAGAATTGAGAACAACCTAATTGGGAGCTGATAGTTCAGAAATAGATAAACAAACAGGGGTAGCAGGCACAGTAAAACATATGTCAGTAACATCACTCAGATAAACATTGTTGCAAATGTGATATCTTAAGTGAGTAGGTAAATTCCCAATGTTTGTCCTCTGAGATCTCCCAAGAGGTGGTGAGGGTTATGAATCAGTAGATTTAGAAGATGTTGGTGTGGATGAATCAGATGATGAATTAATATGAGAATTGGATGGGTCTTGAGAATTAGAAGTTAGTGAAATTGAATCATTAGAATGAGAGGGAATTAAGGAATGATCTTCCCTCGTAGGAGTAGGAAAAATAAAAGAGGGGATATGAGAACAATCTTCAGCAAAAGAAAAAATATCTTCAAAGAAATGAACATCTCTGGACACAAAGAATTTCTTAAAAGATAGGTCAAGGAGTTTGTACCCCTTTTGATCACTTGGGTATCCTAAGAAGACACACCTAGTGGCTCTAGGATCAAATTTACTCCTTCCATGAGATAAAGTGTTAGCAAAATATAGGCAACCAAAATATCTTAACAAGTGATAAGAAGGTGTTTTGCCAAACAGAATTTCATCAGGTGTTTTACCTTTAAGAACTCTGGAAAGCAGCATGTTGATTAGAAATATGGCAGTGAGAACACACTCACCCTAATAGATCATTGGAACCTTAGATTGAAACATCAAAGCCTTAGCAATTTCAAGCAAGTGTCTGTGCTTCCTCTTAGCTACCCTATTTTGTTGTGGGGTAGCAACACAAGATGTCTGATGCATGATACCTTGAGATGTCAAAAAATTTGATATCTCTGTACTCCTACCCAACTCCATTGCATTGTCAGATCTGATAATCTTTACCTTTTTGTGAAACTGTCTTTCAGCCATTTTCAAGAAATATTGAATAACAAAAAATGCATTACTTTTAGTTGCTAGCAAGAATGTCCAAGTCCCTCTACTGTATTCATCTACTATAGTCAAGAAATACCTATAATTGTTATGAGTAGGTGACTTGTAGGGACCCCAAGTGTCTACATGAATCAGATAAAAAATAAATTAAGAAGTAACTTACCTGATAGGAAAATGTAACCTAGCTTGCCTAGCTAAAGGACAGATTTCACAATGACAATCATAATTAGAGGGAATTGTAAGAAAATGGACATTTTTCATTGATGAATAAGGTAAATGCCCAAATCTTACATGTCATAACCTTACATTAGAATTGGCACTGAAACAAACTGGAAAATAATGTGAATCTGAATTGGGACTAGAAACAGCATTGTTAAGGCTAGAAAAGACTTTAGAATCCTTGTAAATCTCTTGGTTCCTAGTAGACTCCTTAGGAATGATTTGAAGCAAGTATAGACCTTCCTTTACTTCACCAAAATCTTGAGGCCTCTTCATTAAAGGGCCCTGCAAGACACAACTATTAGAAGTGAATGATAGAGTATAACTATATTAGAGATTAAATTTATGAACCTCGGTAGATTGTATCTAAAACTTGGAACATAAAGAACATTATGCAATGTGAGGTTATTAGGAATTAGAACACTTCCTGTGTGAGTCACAAGGGTGGACTGAGAGTTGGGTAAGTTAATGTTAACAGGAATTTTTAGAGCCTTCATGGAAAGAAAAGAACTAGAGTTGTAACACATGTGCTCAGAAGCGCCTGAGTCTATTATCCATGTTCCAGAATTAAAAATTGTAAGACAATTTCCAATATATTTAAGCACAGTACCAGCAACTGCATCAACATTTATCCCAGATAATCCTTCTGTTGATTTCTATTTTGCCATTTGAATGAAATACTTGAATTATTTTTTGGTGAAGTGTTGATTGACTAAATTCATGTCAATCATATGCCCATCTTCACCTTCTTTTCCAGACATAACTGTATCTGAACCTTCCACCTTTATTATTTGTGAACTAAAAATCTTTTGAAAAACCATGTAACCTGAAGCAATCATCATCTACATGCCCAGTCCTACCATTAAAATCACAATACACATTAGGATTATACTTCTTCTTAGCCCTAAGCTTCTGTTGTAGTTGGTTTGTTCCTGTGTATTTGGGTAACTTGTGATGATTGTTCAATCTAGGATAATTGAATGATCTAGTTCCAAAATTAGGCATAGCACCAAGGGTTTTCTGTACGTTCTTGTGAAATTTGTTTTGACTCACGTTGCTTACCATAAAAGAAGAAGAATCAGTTGGGATCAAGCCACTGATATAGGTTTCTCTCTGACTTTCATCTTGTAAAATCGAAGAGTAAGCAACATTTATGTTAGGCAGAGGATTCATCATTAAGATGTTTTCTCTTGCCTGAGAATACACATCATTTATACCCATCAAAAATTGTATAAGTTTCTCATCTTCAAGAGATTTTTACAGCTTCAATTTACCTTCACAGTTACACACACAGGTGCACTTATCAGACTTGAGAGATTCCAGCTCATCCCAGAGTCTCTTAAGTTTAGTGAAATATCTTGCAATGTCATTATTTCCTTGACTCATCCATTAGATTGTCCAAATATATGCTCTAGACTCATCCATAAATCTTTACCAGTCCTAGAGTATATCACACTATCAGCAATATCTTTGGACAGAGAGTTAAGTAGCCAAGATGTTACCATGCCATTGCATTTGCTCCAAGATTGCAGATCTGGAGACTGGGCATCTGGTGAAGCATCAACACCAGTGATAAAACCAAGCTTATTCTTGGCTGACACTACTTTAAGCACTGATCTCTTCCATCCTTGATAACCTTTTCCATCAAATGGAGTGTTAACCAATGCCATTCCAGTTGAATCTAAAAAGTGAAGATAATAAACATGAGTAGGATCCATAGATGGTGGAGTTCTGGTAGTAGAACCAGAGTATGTTAAAGAAGTAGTGACTCCATCCGTCATTGTAGATAAAGGCCAGATGAAGAAAATTGATGATCAAGAAGATGATTTCTATGAAACTACCTTACTCTCTGATACTATGTTAAAATAAGAGACAATATTTGGAAATTTTCTTCTCTTCTATATTTCTTTCCAATCACCTTTATTTATACAATCTAAAACAATCTTCTCTTCTAAGCTAAACAATGAAACTAAAACACTAAAAAGACAAAGAAGAAGCTTCTCTTCTAAGCTAAAATAGAGGGACCCACTATTCTAAGTTGGCACATGTTTATTTTGTCAAACAAAAAATAATCGTCAAATTGCTAACTTGATATCAAGCTTAGCAGGCTTGGAGAGAAAGTTTAATGGTTTATAAATAGTCATCATTTTATATAATTTTATATATAGATTCAATAGTAAATGAAAGTACTACTAAAATTCTCTAAAATTGCCTTGTATTTTCTTTAAATCTGATGTTGATATTTTATCTTTATTATATAAAAACATGAATAGTAAACTCTTATTTAGGTTGAAATGAACAAGTCATTGAATTTTAAAAACTTTAGTCTTATTTTTTGTCTGTCTGCTGAAAATGACTCGGGAATAGGTCCATCAGAAGAGAGATGATGATCAAAATCAAACTTAAATATGAGATAATTTGATCCCCTTGTTGAAAACACGAATGAGACACTCTCTTACACGGATCACTTAGTCAAAAGTGATAAAAGAGTTTCAAAATGAGGTGTAGGTGACTCAAGTCTTACTAATTGAGTGGAGGTGACAATTAATTTATTATGGATTAATAAAGTTGAGAAAGTTTGTGAATAACCCACAAATTTTTAAATTTACACTTTGATCCAAATGTTAACCTAATATAATAGAAAATGGAAGAAAAAAGGCGTGTTTCTCTCTCCTCTCATCCATTTTTATTTTCTCTCTCTTAGCAATTTTGTTGTTCATTATTGTTGTTGCTTTATTCTTCATCTTCTGCTTCATTATCATCTTTTACTTCATTATTATCTTCATCTTCTTATTGTTAACCATTGTTGTTGTTGTTACCGTTACTGCTGCTACTTGACCAATTTCTTAGGCTAAATTTTGTTACATATATCACTTTTCACGTTGGAATTAGTTCGTAGGAGACTTTTGTAAGTCAAATTATGATTTTTAGTTGAATTTGTAATCTAGGTAACTACTATTATGTTGTTTTTTCAACAATAGATAGCACGCAAACATGAATGCAACATAAGAGCCAATGAATACAACATAGGAGTCATCTGTTTAAACAAATCACTCATCTGTTGCGACAGATAAGAATCTGTTGCAATGGAAGACTCATATATTGGATTCACATAAGGTTCTATAGTTCCGTAACATGAATCGAATAGATGGATCATCTATTGCAACGTATGACCCCTTTGTTGCTACGGACTAGTTATTTGTTACAACATAGTAAATATCTATTGCAGCAGATTAGTCACCTGTTGCAACAAAACCTGAATTCGATTCCAATAGATGTGTCATATGTTGCAAAAAATTAGTCACCTGTTGCAACAAAACCTGAACTCGATTCCAATAGACGCGTCGTCTGTTATAATAGGTAAGTCATTTGTTGCAAAAGGTTAATTATCTATTGCAACATGTCACTCATCTGTTGGAATCAGCTTCAAAGATTCTTTAGTACGGTAATATCTATCCCAACAGACGCTTAATCTATTACAACATATGATTCACCTGTCACAACAGATAACTCATGTGTTAAAATCAGCTTCAGGAGCATAGAATTCCAACAGGTAAGTAATCTGTTGCAACTGATCATTTACCTGTTGCAACATGTTTTTCACTTGTTGCAACAGATTACATAACACTATTAATTTTATTATGATATCATTATTAACTTTTTTTAACAAATAAATTTATTTAGGTACCACTAATGGAGGGATCAATAACAATAGAGGTGGAGTGTCACGGTCAATGGATCGAGAAGAACAATCGATATGTATGGCATTGAAAAGAGGATGAAATGCAAGAGATGATAGCTATGACAGTCCAAAGTGATGTTTCGTATGATGATTTTGTGAACTTAATCATCAGCTAGTGTAGACTGAATTGTCAATTGGAAGAACTAGTCATCAGCTACATGTACAACTCTTTTGAAAATCAGAGAGACCTACATTTCAAGATAACTGATCATGTTCAATTGCGTGCTTATCTTAGTGATTTAGCCAGTCCGGTGTCAAGCATGTACGTGGTTGAAAAAATAAGAGAGAATGAGAACCAGAATGTAGAAGAGGAATAACAACAAGACATCTTTGATGATAAGTTGGATGATCTGGACATAAATATTCTAGATGATGATCAAATACCTACACCCATTGCTGTGAGCAATAAGGTGGGCAGTTCTTCTCAATCTACACGGTCTGGCAATCGTCAAGATGATGAGACTGACTTTTACAAGGGAATGTCATTCAAGGATAAGGATGTGCTATCTACTTTTTTTTGTTTATTGCTTGCTTAAAAATTATTTCAGAATAGTGAAGGTGCGTAATTCGAGCAAAGTCTTTTGCTTCAGATGTGCTAATCCGAACTGCAAGTGATGGTTGAGAGCAGTGAAGTACTTAAGTTCTAATAGATTCGTCATTCAGAGCACATTTCGGGCCCAAATTCTCACGTCGTGGTAAAGGTCCTCGGTCAATATTTTAAGAATAGATTCCCCATTGGCAAAGGCCTTTCTACAAGGGATATGGCCAATCAACTCTTTAAGAAATTGAGTGTCATGGTCAGTTATCGGAAGATATATACGACCATGGGTATTGTCAAGGACTTGATTAGGGGGATACACGAGCACGAGTATGTATTACTCGATGCCTACCGTTACATGCTTGAGTCCACAAATTCCAAAAGTAAGACGACGTTGCATATTGATAAAAACGAAAGGTTCAAGTA
Source organism: Capsicum annuum (assembly GCF_002878395.1). NCBI lineage: Eukaryota > Viridiplantae > Streptophyta > Magnoliopsida > Solanales > Solanaceae > Capsicum > Capsicum annuum. The sequence goes on from NC_061117.1 coordinate 206,752,812, forward strand.
CTTTTTTGTATCCTGTGGTGCTTGGATTCAAGGTTTTCAACATTTGAGGAAAGGCATAGCCGTTGAAGGGACCTTCTTGAGTAGCAGGTATAATTGAGTTTTACTAGCGGCGATGGCGCAGGATGCAGAGAATCACATCTTTCCTATCGCTTTTTGTGTAGCATTCAAGGAATGTGATGCCTCTTATGGATATTTTTTGAACAGATGCAAAACTGCACCGAAGATACTGAAGAGTTGTGTTTTGTTTCGAATAAAAATCCAAGTATTCCAAAAATGAGTTCAATTTTCTACACTTTAGCTCACTTTGATTGTTGCATAAGGCATATTGGAGATAATATTCGGAACAACTTTCACAACGAAAGGGTCATGACCCTTTTTATAGAGCAGCTAGAGCATATAATAGAGAAAAGTTTTTAGACCATTTTAATCAAATAATGGATATGCATCCCAAGGAAGCAGAACATCTCGTACGTGTCGATTTTGAGAGATGGAGCCAGGCATTTTGTCTGGCAAATAGGTACATTCTTATGAATTTAATGTCTTGCTTGAGTTACAAGTTTAGTATGATATCGTACTAAGTGATTATTTTGTATAAGTACAATATTGTGACGTCAAACATAGTTGAATCGGTGAATTCATTGTTTGGTGATGAAAGAGAATTTCACATCGTGGCTCTATTTGATATAATAAACTAAAAGTATGATAAATTTTTCACAAAAGGCGTGTGAAGTTCGAGAAGGCAGGAACCAAATTTGTTCTAGAAGCGAAAAAATAATATCAACAAACATCAGTCTGGGGAATATGTTATTTGCTCATCAAATAGTATATTACAAATTCAGTATCGACGGTCATGGTGATGTTTCCATGATCAATCTTCAAAAAGATCTTATACGTGTAGAGTTTTTGACTTGGACAAAATACCCTGTCCACATGTTGTGACAACGCTTCGAGCTCAATACGGTGCACAATATGAAACTAAAATTTATGAGCTCTCCTCTCCATATTATCCGGTGAAAAAAAATATATAATGGAATATCGTGAAAATATTAATCATGTGCCTCCCGAAGAATCTTGGGTTGTTCCTATAGAGATTTTGTGGAGATTAATACATCCTCCATATATTGACCTAAACACAATCAAATCGGGAAGAAGGCGATATAAGAGGGGGCATGGAGTTGAAGAATCATTTCCATCAAGAAAAAATAAGTGCTCCATATGTAAGACCGATGACCACAAAAGAACTACATGCCCTGATCGTAATTCATCATGATCGTTGTAATAGCAAAAACTCATGTTGTTGTTTGTTATGGAATTTTTATATATTTAATTCATTATTGTGAATGTAAATGTTATCATTTATTATATAAAATATCTTTTTTAATAACTTGTGCATCGATAAAAAAAGGCAAAACAGAAATTAAATACAACATACCATAAAATTATTTTCAACAGATTACCCATCTGTTGCAATAAATGGACATTAGCTGGAAGAACACAATAGAGTTTATCAAATTGGAATGTGTTCCTCAAACAGATGACAAATCTTTTGCAACTGATGAATAATCTGCTGATAGAAATTCAATCGATGACCAATCTATTTCAATAGACAGTCCATCTGTTGAAAAAATTCAAAGCTCTTGCTATTGCTATTGGATTCAAAATTACCCCTTACGTCCAACCGTCAACATGTTTGTTGAGAAGAAGAAATAGACATAATGAAAATTAAATAAGAATTAAAAAGCCAAAGTTAACCAAAAATAATATTTCATTAAACAAAAACAAAATACATTAGGTATAGATCCGATATAGAATAATAAAAATACATACGCTAAAAGGAAAAATATCTCCTAAATATTATTATCATTATTATTAGAGAAAATACGTAAAGTCCCCCCTAATGTTGTCCGACTTTTTCAAAAAGACACCTAAACTATACTTTCGACCTATTACCCCGCGAATCTTATTTAAATTGTTATAAATATGCCATTTTTTGCTGAATTTCAGTCACAAGATAGAGAGTGAATGCACGCACCAATCACAGTTTGTCACGTGTTAAATATTTTTTTTATTTATATTTTTCTTATTTTATTAACTTTAATTCTTTTTTATTTTTTTTCTTTTCTCCTCCATTGTTATCTTTCTCATCTTTCCACAATACACTATGCACACACAGAATACTCATTATTTTTATTGTTGAATTTACAAAGCAATTTTTAGGGACCTCACGCAAAGTCACTATATCACGCCAAGTAACAATGGAATATTGTATTTCGTCATTAATATCATAAATTGATGAGAAATTTTTTATTTTTTAATTTAAATATAAGACTAATGTGAGGCAGCCCAGTACTTCCTTTGTTCCATTGACAATAACAAACACACACAAAATTCTCTAGATTCTCATAAATCCACACACTCTCACAACTTCATACAATACTACATTCACGCACACACAACACATCCAGTGAAATACACATACTCACACACCGACTACATACACAAAAATCAAAAGGAGGAGAAATAGGAAAGAAAATCGAGAGACACCATTAATGGAGATTAATGGAGAAGAAGAAGAAGGAAGAAGAAACAAAATAAAAAGATGGAAAATAAAGAAAAAATACTAAAATACAAAATTATAAAAATGGATCCTTTTTATAACTCGTGACACATTTTAATTTATTGGTTCAATAATTTTTTTTTTGCATTCACATGCTTCATGTGCGTGTTTACACGCATAGTTAAAATTTTGGTCATAATGGTGCATTTACAATAGTTTAGGTAAGATTCGTGGGATAATAGGTTGAAAGTATAGTTTAGGTGTCTTTTTGAAAAAGTCGTACAACATCAGAGGGGACTTTATGTATTTTCTCTTCTTCTTCTTCTTCTTCTTCTTCTTCTTCTTATTATTATTATTATTATTATTATTATTATTATTATTATTATTATTATTATTGTTATTATTATTATTATTATTATTATTATTATTATTATCAGCCGACCAATCATCAACCGGCAGAAGCAGGATCCTCCTCAGCCTGCACATCTCTCCAAACATCCTTGCTCTCATGAAGACCAACTCCTACTGTAGGTTATTAACCTGGCTCTGAAATTTTCGCATGATGTCGCGCAGAATATCGATGTCCTAAAATGAATTAGGCATAACTAGAATACAAATGAATTGACAATAAATGTAAACACAAAAGTATAGAAAAGAGTCCGAATATAATACAATGTATACTACCAACTGGTAGATTTCCACACATACCAAAAAAAACTTACCTCAACGAGAAAGGAATATGCTCTTTGAAGAGAAGTGGTTGAAGATGTAATACGAAAAGACAAAATACAAGAAATAAATAAAATGAAGTAGAATGAAGATTAAGGAGGGACGTATTTTTAGAGTATTGAATTTGAATGTGTTAAGCAAAAACCCACAACTGTTTAGCTCCATCGTATTAATTACATTCAAACTAATGACTTTTTAGTTTTTTGTGAAAAGTCATGACTTTTTCTTTTACATTCAAACTTCAGACCTTTTCAAAACAGTTTCTCTCTTAATAACAACTGTTATTATTGAGCTCTTGCAATGGATCGTCCATTTGTCATAACAGATTTACCATCTGTTGCAACAAATGGTCTATATATGCAATATATGAGACATCTATTGCAACATATGGATTATCTGTTGTGAAAGATGGACCATCTATTGGAGGACATGTTTTGATTTCTTCTAACAGTTGATTTATCAGTTGTAATAGATAGGGAATTTGATTTATCGGCTATTTTGAACGTGTTAGAAGAAAAGTCACGACTGTTCACCTCTTTTTAATAGTCATCACATACTTTAATTAATTCAAATTGGTGACTATTTTATTATATAATTTAAGAAAACAGATTTAAAACCAAAAAGGGTGAAAAGTCATGACTTGTAGCACTTGTTTTTTCTTGACGGGCATGTAGTCCTCTGACATTGAAGATGGTTACCATTTGAGCCTCCGTAGTCTTATATACTACTTAACGATGGGAAGTAAAGAATAAACACTGTCTGACATTGATGGGGTAGGAATAATAAGGTGCATGCAGATAGATGGATTCACTTCCATGCATGGGAGTTATATATTATTGATTAGGCTTTCGTGGCAAACACACATAATTTATAATAATTTTGTTAATGTAGTTTTTTATCGATTAGACATTGATCCTTCAAATAAGATCCTGCATTTTACAATTTGGTTTGATTGGTGCGAACTGATAAGGCCGAAGGTTTTCACGAAGGTGGTGTCAATACCCTGTTATAATTTAATGACAGTTTTGCTCATGTTTATGCATCAAATTTTGAGAAAAGATCTATATTTGATGGCATTATAGACATTTAATAGTGACTGAACCAATTTTAATGGTTCAATGACCTTTGAGATGGCCTTCGAAGTTTTCCACTGCAACAAACAAGAATGAAAATCCAATAGAAATTCCTATGGTCCAAACTTATATGGATTTGTTGCTCGAGGAGACTATTATACAGCAAGAGGTGCTTAGGAGAATACATGTGCGGGAAAAGGGAGGTAGAGAAGATCATATATCATCTCAAAAACCTTGTTTAGGAGGTAACATAGTGAAGCAAGTAAGGAACTTCTAGCCAATCTAGTCAATGTAATTGACTCTAAATATGAAAAAATTAAATGAGCTGCAAATATGAAAGTGTATCCAAATATTAAAATCCGTCAGTTGTTCTTTAAAAGAAAAATGCTAAAGAGGAATGAAACTGGACACTTTGCTAGGGACTGGAACTAACTAGTGTAACCTGAATGAAGACCCACAAATCCAGGACCAGAACTCTAAGGAAGCAGCTTGGCGAGCACAGAGGACTGGTAAGATTTTTCGCCAAGAATGAAACTTAAACCAAAAACTTCAGAAGTAGAAACAAGGGAAGCGAAGGCGTCAATTTTTGAAGTCTAACTTGAATCCCATGCCTTCTGTTTATGGTAGTGATCTGGTTAATGGCAGTAGAAACAAAAAGGTCTGAAGTTGGGCAGAAATCCCATGCCTTACTGTTTCCACTACCTTTGACTAGACCAAAGCCACAAGCAGAAGGCCTGGATACAAGTTAGACTTCAAAAATTGACGCCTTGGCTTGGTCCATTTTTTTTACTTCTGGAATTGTTGGTTTAGGTTTCTTTCCTGACTGAAAATCTTACCAGCCCATGTGCTCTCCAAGCTGCTTCATTAGAGTTCTTGTCCTACATTTTTTGGGTCTTCATTCAGGCCACGCTAGCTAGTCGTCGTATCTATCAAAGTTTCCAGCTCCAATCCACTTCAGCATTTTTCTTTTCTAAATGAACTGATGGATTTTTATTTTTGGATACACTTTCACATTTGCAACTCATTCATTTTTTTTATTTTTCATGTCAATTTCATCAACCAAATTCTCTACATGTTCCTTCTTACCCCGTGTTTCTATTTTAGTAAGGTCTGAGTTGATATATGATCTTCTCCACCTCCCCCTTCCCACACACGTATTCTCCCAAGCACCTTCTGCTAGATAATAGTCTCCTCGAGTAATCCATCTATATAAATTTGGACCAGGGCAAAACTATATTCATTTTCATTCTTGGTTGCAGTAGTGCGAGGCTTCGGAGGCCTTTCGAAAGTTCATTGAACCCTCAAAATCAGTCCAATCAATATTGAATATTTACACTATCACCAAAACCTTGAATACTTCTCCAAACTTGACACATAAACATTAACAAAATCTTTATTAAACCGTAATAGGGTATCAACACCACCTACTTGGTCCCTCAGCCTTATCAGTTCGAACCTAATAATCTTAACTGTAAAATGTCATATCTTGCTTGAATGCTGAATTCCTAATATAGGTAAAGAACTAACACTCACAAAATCAGTGTACTATATGTGTGTTTTCACGGTAGGTTGATCAGTAATACATACCTCTCATATATGAAGTGGTTCAATCTGCAAGCAACCTATTTCTCCAAACCCATCTTCACTCTAGCCTTTAATGCTGGTCTGGCAAAAGTTGATCCACTCACTTCCTTTTATCAGCAAACAAGAAAAAAATATTTGATGTTAAACAAGAGAAGAACAAAAACAACATTACAAAAGGGTAGTAAAAAATTGAATGAATACAATATAATACTACAAGAGTTCCAACAGATGACCCATCTGTTGCAACAGATTCCCCATCTTTTCAACAGATGAGTCATCTATTGCAACAGTCTACACATCCATGGAAATAGATGGCTGACATATTGCAACAGACATGTCATCTATTAAATTAAATTAAAGCAGTATTGCTACTGGTTTAATTTCTTTCAATAGTCATTCCGTCTATTCCAACAGCTGATTCATCAGTTGCAATAGTTGAGAAAACTATTACAACACCACCAACACCAATAGCATCAACAATAAAAATCAACATCATATGTTCCAACACCGTCAACAATACAAATATCACATGTACCAACAATACCAACATCCCCAACAACAACACCAATAAAGAAACAAACAAAAAGCATAAAAAATGATACTGACAATAAGGCTTTTTAAGTTTATCCAACAGATGACTTTTTTTGCATATTATAATAAAAATAACTGTTCATTCATTTAAGACTTAAAGGTCACCTTTCCTTTAATTTTCTCAATAAATAAGATACTGGTAATGGGTAAATCAATAAAACCAACAGATTTAAATATCTAATTTAAATAACATACAAAGAAGAAGACGAGAAGAAAAGAGCAATAGTGAACCATAGCTACAATGTCAAAAAAATAAAGGGATCAGAAGACCCATTTCAGTCGAGAAAAGATATAGATCGGTTGAGATCCAAAAGGATCCTCATGCGAAAGAGAATTCTAGAGATAGGTTGTGATTACCCTAAAGAGAAGAGAAAGAGAATTCTGAAAGAAAGAATAGAGATGAGTTAATCTATGGCTGAAGAAGAAAGAATTTTAGAGATGGATTTTAAATATTCATTAATAACTTTGAGGAGCACAAGGAGACGGTGACATTGAAAAGAGAGCATAAGACTACTCAAGGAGGACATTTTTGAGTTATCCAAGTAATATTTTTTACTGTCTTAGTATTTTATCTTTTTTTTCTCAGACAGGAAATTGCTTTAGAATTGAAAAAAAGATCTTAGAACATATAAGTCATCTATTGCAACAGATATCAATTTCTATTTGAAAATTTCCAACGGCTCAATCATCTGTCGCAATAGATGGCAATGTCTATTTGATAATTTACAACAGATAGGTAATCTGTTACAACAGATTCATTAATAAATCATTCATTGCAACAAGTTGAATATTTGTTTTTGTACAATTTCAGTTGAGTTCATATGTTCAAATACAACTTTAATAGATTTATCTACAACTAGGGATGAGTTGATAGGGTCAATTATATTGCATGATATTAGTATTGTGCTCCTCCTGACCCGAGTCATCAATCGACTAATTTGAGTTGAAACAATTCATATTAGCCTATTATTTGAAATACCTAAATTGATTTAGATACAAATAGAGATGAGTTGATAGGGATAACTACATTGCATATTGTTGGTAAAGCACTTCTCCTAACCTGAGTCGTTAATTGACCAATCTGAGTTGAAACGATTCATATTAGCTTATTATTTGAAATACCTAAATTGATTTAGATACAACTAGGGATGAGTTGATAGGGTCAAATATTGGTATTGCGCTCCTCCTGACCCGAATCGTCAATCGACCAATTTCAGTTGAAATGATTCATGTTAGCTATTATTTGAAATACCTAAATTGAAATACCCTAGATTCTGGACCTTAGAAAGTCTCCTTAATTTTTGGTCTCTGGATGGGATACGAATGGGGGAAACAAGTCATACACTCATGTACGGTTCGTATGGGTCATTCATATGTTGACCAGTGTTGGTTGGTGAGATAGACTTTGGCTACCAGAATGGATACGACTTAGGGGTACAAGTCATATTAGTGGGTACAGATAGTTTGGTTCCTTAACTTAGTTTAAAACTGGGTTACTTAGGTTAGATCTGAGTACGAGTGGCTTACCTAGAGCCGTAAGTCAGGGTACGAGTCATACTTTGGACTCATATAGGAAACAGTGTTCAAACCTTATATGATTCTATCTTGACAGTGACACGGGTGGAGGTTATGGATTGTATGATGTCAATACGACTTGGGTAGGATGAGTCGTATACTCGACAATGTTGGTCCAAGGGTTTAGATTTTAGATACAAGTAGTGGGTACCACTCACATCAGAGGATACGACTCGTGAGGGTCAGTCGTACCTCTGGAATGGGATTTTTAAGGAATTTAAGTAAGGGCAATCTGGACTTTTCCCTACTTATCCTAAGGACACTTGGAAGGTTATTTTACCCTAATATTCTATTCATTAAAACTTATAATCTCTTCCTAAACACCCTAATATTCTCCCAAGAGCTTTTGGACAAGAAAGCTAGAGTTTCATCCTACGGGCTTAATTTATTGTTTGTGTTAGTGATTTCTTTCCGTCTACTTCTCAATTAAGGCTTGTATATCTCCCCTCATTGTTAATTCTAACTAAAGGAATGGATTTACATGATGTTTTCATGGTTTTATGATTGTATGATTTTAGTTTTCAATTATGATGTGGGGGCTTTGGTTATAAATGATTGGTAATGGTTTTCCATGGTTTAATTATATTTTTATATGCATCAATGGTGGTTTTAGATAATGGAATTCATGGGAATGATTTTATGGTAATTGGAATTGGTTTTGGTTGTAATATGCCCCTAATATGTTTGACAACATGCTTATAAAAATATGTTCATTGTATTGTTTACTTTTAAATGGTTTGGAATGGTAAATGGATAAATTGCTAAATGGTTTTGCTTGCGGGATACATTAAATCCCCCTAGAGGTTTAATATGATAATGGGAAGGGCACTTGAAAGTCCCTTTAAACCTATATATGGTTGGGTATGGATGATACTTGCAAGTAAGGGTCAGTATGACGATACCTATATCAATATCCTTGGTTAATAATTGGATAATGGTTTGTCCTTGGTTAATAATTGGATAATGGTTTGATTATTTGGAAAACAGTTTTAACTGGGCATTAAAGGAGAGAGGTAGCTAAGCCATGGAAGATAAAGATCCTGGGGGGACCAAAACTGGAAACTCATATTTTCCAATATGAGGTATGGTCTTGGTGACCGTGTGCAAGTGTCACACTTTATTTTGGTGGATGTAATAGTCATCCCAACGGGATACTTTTGTGGTCATGCGGCTACACGTACTAGGGCCCTTTCAGCAGGTGAAACTGAAACCATATAGCCCGTGGGTGGTTTAGGACAGCAAAGCTACACAGCCTAGGTAATGATTTTAAATGCATGTTAAACACGGTTTATTTTTCTGGCATAGTTTTATATATGTATGGTTGTGTGCATTATGGATGGTTTTACTCGGTTTTATAAATAATAATATTTTATCTTTATTCTGAGATCATGCTAGCGATCACTCACTAACCCGTCTACTGGAGGTTGTATACCTAAGTTATACAGGAACCGTTCGTTCTTCTCCTCCTACATAGTGATTGACTCGGGACAGCTGCTTGGATTGAAGTGGAGGGCTTCCATTATTCCGTAAGGCTTTATTTCATGTCATGGATATTTTTAGACACTTTGATTTTATTTTGGATATTGGTTTTGGCTATGGTTTGGGGTATGTCCCAACCGGATTTTATTATTCTTTTGGTTAGAGTCTTTGAGGTACTTCTATGGGTTTAAATGGGTGTGGTCGGTATGGGTGTTTGCCTTTGCATTGGTATTGATGTTGGGGCTAACACCACTGGACGGTATTGTTGGTTGTTCCATCCTATTTTATTTGGGATTAAATTACATTATGTTTGAAAATTATTTGGTCATGGTCTGGCTTATGGCCTTGTTTGGGTAATTGGTTTGGTTTGGTATGTTTGGACGATTGGTATGGGACAGTTGGACTCAATTGGGCTGATCATGGTTGTGATCCTATCCTAGATTCTATATATGAACAATAACGCTATCTTGTTATATATTCAAAATTCAGTCAACTCAGGGCAGCAACTGTAGATTAGGTTGGGTAACGAGGATTGTTTCCGATATAGATTAGACTTGAGATGACTATCACGGAATGGATCGGGGTTTAGGTCGTGTCATAAATTGATTTAGCTACAACTAGGGTTGAGTTGATAGGGTCAACTATATTGCATAATATTGATATTGCGCTCCTCCTAACTCGAGTCGTCAATCGACCAATCTAAGTTGAAACGATTTATATTATCTTATTATTTGAAATATCTAAATTAATTTAGCTACAACTAGGTATGAATTGATTGGATCAACTATATTTCATGATGTTGGTATTGCACTTCTTTTGACCCGAGTCGTCAATCGACTAATCTGAGTTGAAATGATTCATATTAGCCTATTATTTGAAATACCTAAACTGATTTAGCTATAACTATGAATGAGTTTATAGGGTCAGCTATATTGCATGAAGTTGGTATTGAACTCCTCCTGACCCGAGTCGTCAATCGATCAATCTAAATTGAAACGATTCATATTAGCTAATTATTTGAAATAACTAAATTGATTTAGCTATAATTAGGGATGAGTTGATAAGGTCAAATATATTGCATGATGTTGGTATTGCGTTTGATAGGGTTAACTATATTGCATGATGTTGGTATTGCGCACCTCCTGACCCGAGTCGTCAATCGACCAATTTGAGTTGAAATGATTCGTATTAGCTTATTATTTGAAATACCTAAATTGATTTAGCTCCAACTAGGGATGAGTTGATAGGATCAACTATATTGCATGATATTAGTATTGTGTTCCTCCTGACCGGAGTCGTCAATCGACCAATCTGAGTTGAAATGATTCATATTAGCTTATTATTTGAAATACCTAAATTGATTTAGCTACAACTAGGGATGAACAATTTATTCGGACCAAATAAATGTTTTTAAAACTTGTCATTTTTTTTCAAAATACAAATCATCCATTTATAAAAAAAATATTTCATCATTTCAAATCTTGAGTTCTCGTTCTTTTCTTTCTCTCTCAACAATACAGACAACAACTACTCAAGATATTTTTCATCCATTCGGAACAGATCAATTTTCTTCCCATTTACGATCACGTAGTTGTTATTTTCAACTTCAAACTTGCTTGTATCCGTCGTTTTCTCTGTCTTCATACGTAACAGAGTTCAAGAAGTGTTCTACATATATTTTTTTTACAAAATTAGGGCTTTTTAGTTAATGATGAAAAAGAAGACTTTTAGGGGTCGTTTGGTTGGGAAATTATGATCCTAAGATAACTAATACCGAGATTAATTATCTCGGGATTATCCTGAATAACTTATCCCACCATGTATATAGGATAAATTATCCCATCACTGTGGGAAAAATGGTGGGATAAGTTATCCCACCATAGATTAATTCCTTCAACCAAACAAGGAATTTAAGTGATCTTTTATTTTATCCCTGGATAACTTATCCCTTGTATTACTTATACCTCACACCAAACGACCCCTTAGTTGTATAATATTCAAGAATGAGTTAACAATTTTGAGTTTTGATGCTTAAATCGTAGGAAGAATTCGAGAAAACCCTAGTTTTTATCACAGTATTCCCCTGACTGCCGTGGTATTATTGGATGGTGTTTGTGGTGGTGTTATTAGTTATTGGTGGTGGTGGCGGTATAGGTAGCATTAGAGGTGGTGATGGTATTGGTGGTTGGTGTTAGTGGTGGTTGTTGGTGGTGTTGGTGGTTATGTTGGTACAAATAAAAATGGTACATAGAACTATTTGATTTGATAAAACAAACAAAACGTATGTTGCAACAGATACTGCATCTGATGCAACAGGTTAGTCAATTATTGCAACAGATGTATATATTTGTTTGATAATTTTAAGCAGATGTGTCATTTGTTGAAACAAATATGTGTCTATTTGTTAGTTGGATTAGATGTTATATATTCACCTTTTTCATCTCATACTGCTCTCCTGTGGGCCTTGTACATTGCTCAATAGTGCAATACAAAGACAATGGAGTTGCAATTTTTCCTTTTTAGATGTTTGATAATGCCTTTAAAATTACTTTTCTTCTCCTTTTAGCCTTAATATCTAATGGAGTGGATGGATTTGAAATCCTCTTTGATAGAAAGATACCCCTCTTAGATGTCAATTCCTTTATAAAAGTAGATTTCATTAATAACATTAATCACTACATTATGTTTAGTCTTGTTGTCTTGACATTTGTTTGTAGAACATTCGCTAGGAGAGGCAAAATTTGTATAATCAGTATGATAATACTCATAATGGTTTGTTTTAAAAACTGTAAGAGAAGCATCATTAGCCCCAACAGCAGCACCACTACCACCACCAACAGCTCCATCACCACTAACACCATTAATAATAACATGTCCACCCTTCAAATTTATTTTTCTTGTGATGGTTGTTGCTCCAAATAATTCTATTTTTATCCTGTTGATGTCCTTAGAATCCGATAAAGTTTGCACAGATTGTAAAGTAAGAAAAAATGGCATTTTCAACTCTCGATTAGTCGGAACAAGTGACGGATGCACAATCTAACATATATCAGTACATATATTATAATGATGATTAGATCATTCAAAAAAATATTAATTAAAACAAAAAATTAATTAGAATTAGACTTACTGCATCCTACGGGGGTTGAAAAGATTAAAAAATTTTACATTTTTATCAGTTTTGACTGACAACCATCTCAAGATTCTTGGACAGAAAACTTCTTCCTGGTATTTCACTTGTTGTCTTAACTAAGGAATGGCTTCAAATGCCCAAGCCTATAAAATAACGCTAATAAATCAAAAACATTATTGAATGAAAAAAAGAAAATAGCATGTTACCCTCTCCAAACTATAGTCGAAAAAGCCGTGACACACCTCAACTTCAGAAGGGTCCTATTACCCCCTAAACTAAATAAAAGTGTATTATTTATACCCTTGACTGCCTACGTGGCGCCTTCGTGTCACAATGCATGTATGAAAACGTTGGTGGCGCGTGAAAATATTTTTTAGGTCTCCTTATCCAATAAACACTCATCACTTGTCCAAAATGAATTAAAAAAAAACTTTATTAAAACCCTTCTTCCTCCATTGTTCATTCTCTATTGAAGAAAAAGAGAGTAGAAGCTCAACGGCTCTTTCTTCCTCTACAAATTCTTCTTCAAAATTTCATTATTCTTCGAATGTCTCTTTGATTTGGAAAGACAAAGGTAATTTTTGTGTAAATTTCTTATGTTTAATCCATGTAATGTCATTATTAAAGTTTTGATTTTCGGTTTGTTAATGTAAATTCGATTTCTCTATTTATGATTAATCCAAAATTTAAAGTTTTTCAACACCATTAATGAAGTTTTTCATCTCTATTAATGAAGTTTTTAAGTTTTCTTTTTCTAAAATTTTATGATTAGAAATAAGAAAATACGAGTTGAATAAGCTGTATATAAATGAGACTGATCCAATGATCAATTCTGAAGTGAGATGTAAATCTGGCATTTTATAGCAAATGCAGACGTCTTGGTCAGATCGCAATCCCGGTAAAAGATTTTGGCCGTGTCCTCATTATGAGGTTTGTGTTAATTCTTGGTTAATTTGTTAATGTTGATGTTGGTGTAAAGATTTATTTTTATGTTCTTAATTTTCAGGCTACAAATTGTAATTATTTTAGATGGAGAGATTTGGAACAAGTTGACGAAAGATCGAAATTTATTTTTCTGAGATTGTGAACAAGATTAATGAGCTAGAAAAGAATTACGAGAGTGTTAATGTGCAATTGAATAATCTTGAAAGCTTGAATACTCAGCATCATAATCCCATCAACATGAATTTAGACGATTTGGAGTCAAAACAGGAAAATAACTTGGAAAATATTTAGATTAAATTTCAAAGTCTCAACATAAAGACAAGTCGTTCAAAAATGAAGAATGAAGTAGACGAGAATGTTATGGGTAATTAGAAAAGGGAATGACAAGTGCGATTTGAAAGACAAGAGAATGAAGATGGAAAAAGGGAAGAAAAGAGCATGTAACTTTACTGGAAAATTCCTTTGTTGTATGATTATATGTGTAGGTGTTGTTGTTAGTTAGTTTTGTTATGCAATTTGGCAACATGAAGAACGGTCTAATTAAGTTGTCGTAGTATGTAGTTGGGACTCATTTTGTGTAGAAATGGAATTGCATTTTGCTATGCTAAGCTACTGAAGTATGTAATAGATCATTATTTTGTGGTAATCTGACTTTAATTTGATCTTATTTTGGTATTATTATACTCTTTGTTCATGATAAAGAGGATAGTGTATATTTGTGTAAATAACCGAAACGAAGTAACAAAATAGAACTTGCAATTTGGAAGAAAAGCAAAATTAACATTGCATTCAAGCAAGAGACTGAATATTAGTACATTTACATAAGACATTCACGAGTGACACCAAAAAATTGTCTTTGTGGTACAATAACAGCTTAAAAGATCCAAAACATTGTCTTTGTGGGACCAAATAGTACCTTCATTGTTTCATACAAGAAAAGTAGCTAAGTGACACCAAATTAGTAATCAACAGATGACTATAGTTTCCAGGGGCCTCGGAGTTGTGAAGAGGATGAGGTATGAATGGTTGCATTGTTTGAATGCCTTGATTGATCTCTTATTTATTGGAGCCTTCTTGTTGTGATTGCTTGCTTGCCTTTCCATTTCAGTCCACTTGAAGGTTTGAAGCCAATGTCTCCAGATACAACTACTGATTTCATTACTTGCTTAGGCCCAGTGGACACTATTCTCCTACTTGACAACCGAGGCTACAAAAAAAGGTTGTTTAAGTTCAAGACATTATAAGAAAAGAACACAAGCACTATGAATGTTTTCACTTACATTAATGGTTGTGAAGCTATTTTCAGCTTGAAACACACCCATTTCAGTCATTCTTGGTATTTTATATTGACTTGTGTTTCCAACCTCTTTTTCCCTTCCTTTAGCAGCAACAACTGTCTCTCTTGGTGCAAAATTTGAAGCATCATGTGTTGTACAACCTTAAGAACAGGTAAACTAACTTTTAAGTGGATAACCACTTCCTCTACCCCTTCCTCTGCCACTTCTAGTTCTTGATGACACTCCAACATTATATGGAGGGATTTTTGGTGTTGTAGATGGTTTAACATGTGTTACTCTTCCTCTATAGTTTGGTGGTGTTACAAAATCAGTACACACAGATGGAACTGATTCAGCATGTGTTGCTCTTTCTCTATATGTTGGTGGTGTTGCAAAATCAGCACTAACAGATGGAACTGGTTCAACATGTGTTGCTCTTCCTTTAGAGTTTGATGGTGTTGCAAAATCAGCACCAACAGATGGAACTAGTTCAACATTTGTTGATCTTTTTCTAGAGTTTGATGGTGTTGTAAAATCAGTACCAACGGATGGAACTTGTGCTTTTTTAGGTCTCCCTCTCCCTCTCTTTGCAACAGGTTCTTCATCAGTATTTGTTTGTTTCTAACAAACAAAGGATAAGGATATGTATGAGATGGTTATCTTTTTTTAGAAAGGTAACATAAATGTATTAGATGGTTATAAACATAGTAAAGTAAACAGTAATAGATAAATTACCTTTGGTCTACCCCTTCCTTTTTGTAGCATGATGATTTTGCAGCACTTGCTGCCATTGGAGTAGCAACATCACTGCCACTTCTCTTTATAGGACAATCTTTTTTATTGTGACCCTTTACATGACATTCACTACATGTCATATTAACTCCAGTTTTAGGCAATTTCCCAGAATTATTGCTTTCACCAGATTCCTTTGTTCTTTTCCTTTTTAGCCTGCCAGGCAGTTTCTCTATCTTTGGTGGAGTAACAAATGGGTTTGTAGATAAAGGCCACAGTGGCATATTACTCATTGGTTGCATGAAATGTGAGTAAGTGGACCTATATCTCTCTTTAGAGTAGCATGGATCAATGAAATCGAGTGGATCATATTACTTATGCAACATTGCAGCTAAGGCATGTTGACATAGTATCCCCTTCAACAGCCAAGATCTACAACTATACTCCCTTTTTGACAAACAAACAATGTGTTGTTTATGTCCCTCCATAACTTCATAACCTATTACTCCGTTGAACTCTATGGTACAACTCATTGACTTATCAATATTTTTCCCTAACACTTTAATTAACATTGGAGAGAAATTACTGATCCAAATTCTTGGAAATTCACTTAACTTGGCTAGCCTAGTTATGACCTTAACTTTTATCTCTTCAAGCAGACTAATAATGCCTTATCTCTTATGCCTTACTGCTAAAATCCATGAATTAAAACTCTCATAGAGGTTGTTATCTATAGAATCACACTTGACTTGACAATTAAAATAAACCTTGGACCAATACTCTTTATTATAGCCAAGTAGATCAATAACAATATTTTTACCAAGTTTAGACAATTCATTCAAATTTTCCCTGAATTCAGCTTCAAAAATGCTTCTAGCACACTTCCAAAATGCCATCTTCCTTTGAAGACCCCTCCAATCCTTTAACCAATTTGCAAGGATATACCTAGAACACCTTCTTTCCTCACAACCTGGTAACAACTCCTTAGCAGCCAAATTAAGTTCCTAAAAACATGAATGTTATTAGTAAAAGCAAAAGCATACATGAATAGATTTTTTCCTAGAATGAAATATAAATTTCAATAAAAAAAGAGTTAACAAAAGAATACCTTATACATGTCTAACATAATAGTGAAACCACTTCCATCTCCTAATCCCGGTTCATCTTGCAGGAGAGAAAAAACCAGCTCCATAAATTTTTGTTCTCTTTTGGCACTACAGCCAAAGCAAGTGGAAGCATTTGGTTGTTTCCATCCTTAGCCACAGCAACCAGTTGTTGACCCCTACATACTCCCTTTAAGAAACAACAATCAACACCTATGAATTTTCTACATGACCTGAATGCCATCGTGATTGCTTCAAAGCAGATGTAGAATGCCTCATAAAATAGCCTACCAAGCTCATTAGCTTCACCAAGTTTAACCACACAAGCACTCTCTAGATTGGTCTTTAACAATTCATCCTTATAGTCAAAAATTCCGCCATACTCTAGAATGTGATCACCCATAATCTCATTCAAAATTCTAGCTCTTGCTCTTATAGTTGTTGTCTTGCCTACATGCATCTTAAACTTCTGTCTAATTAACTGTTGTAATTTGAAAATTCTGATGTTAGGTTGCTCAATTACATCCTCTCTCGTAGCCTTGACCAAAAATTTTGTATTTCACAAGAAATTTCCGGTGGCCCTATCATAATTATGTACTAGAATATAAGTCTTAATAACAAAGTTATTGGACTTTGGATCAAGACTTGCATACAATAACCACCTGCAGTTTTTCTTGCTGCATCTCACCCTAACTCTATTTGGCTCATTTACATAATTTTCAATTTGAACCTTTTTCTGAATTGCATACTTAGTCACTGCCTCTTTAAACTCTTTCACACTTGCAAAAGACATACCCAGTTGTCACACAACAATATCACTATCAGGGTCATGCTTTACACTATAAGTCACAACTTTTTTTCTTCGTCTACTTCTAGACAGGTTCAATCTCATGTTATCTTCTTCTTCAAGACAACTAGAATCTGTATCATTTTCATAGCTGCCAGGATCAGAACTGCCATAATGTGGTTCATCACCCACTAACCTTTCTTTTAAATTATTTCTCACTGGGGCAGTCTCATCAAATCACAGATCTAGTCCAGCTTGACCACAAGGGACTTCATGATTGTCTATAGAAATTCTCTCTCTTTTTTTCTTCCTCAAGAAATCCCTTTGCTCAGCCCTCAATTATTTTACCTCCTCATGGACATCACTTCCATAGTCATCATCTCTAAGCAAATTTATTGCTTTTTTATTTTCAGAATCTGTACTATCATCACTAGATTCATCAGATTCTTTTATAGAATAGTCACTATCATTAGAATCTGATGAATCAATATGATAATTTACTAAATTTGAAGGATCAGCAGTATTTGGAGCAATTGGATTTGGTGTAGAAGTAATGTTTGAGGTAGTATTTAAAGCTGCACCAACCACATTTTTTAAATAAGGCTCACCTACTTCCTTACCCCCTATTTTTATACCAACACTATTTTCAGTGGTCCCCACATCTTTATAAAAAGCATCACAAGATTCCTCCTCAGCCATGTGCACATATACATCCAAAATAGTACCATTTTGCAAAGTCTTATATATTGTTAATAGAATAGCATCATTGTCTATGTCACCTAAAATGCAACTATTGGGTGGCCTTATACTAAATTTGCAATTAAGGCTATACCCATGTTCTCTAATATAATCCTTCATCTCAAAATAATAAACATTATCCACATCAACATTAAAATATTTATTCATTAAACCACCCACATAACTTGCTTCTTCACCATCATATAATAAGGTCTCTCCATGATAGAATCTTAAAGTTATGTATGTAAACCCACTCATACCTATATACAAAGAATAGTATTATTAAAATCAGAACAGTTCATTGTTAATATTATTAGAACCAAAACAGTACAAACAAGTAAATTGTTAATGTTCATTTTCATTCATTCAACAAAAGAAATTGACAAGTTCAACAAAAAGTGATACTTTTTTGGTTGTCTAAAACTTAGAGAAGTTTTAAACTCTTCGTCTATGTGTTTGTCTAATAAAGTGACAAAGACACACCATCTAACAACTATGTCATATTCTATCCATATTCTTATAATTTTTTCTTTCTCTTATGGACAATTTAAAAAGAAACAAAACAACCACAAAAGGTCCATCTTTTATCACTGTAAACGTACATCCTATGTTACTTTACAAAAAGCACAAAAGGTCCTTTTAACACAAAAGGTCCAACTTTATGAATATAAATAGGATGCATCAAGAAATAACATCAGTAGTGCATAAATCCAAATTCTAATAGACCAACAATCACAAAAAGTAGATACTGAAAAACTATTTAGATCATGCATGTACCAAAATCAACATATCTAGGTCATGTAAGTACCAAAATCAAACCAACAATGAAAACTAGTAACAAAAACTCGACCTCAATTCCACATAGTGGCAAAATCAGACAAAAAAAATAAATCTATAAGGACTCGACCATAAATCAATATTGTAAGACAAACCCTATCTAGATATGCGTCATAACAAAATCAGAACACAAATATTACCACAATCAGAACACATATTAACAAAAGAGCATCACACGTTACATTTTTCTTGAAAAAATTCAAAGTCAAAATTTAATCCTAACAAAATATACCACAATCTAACTAAAATACGAACTCAAAATAGATTAGAAGTCACAAATAACTAACCTTTATGTTTAGATATTGAAGATTAAGGATGAAATTTTTTTTTTTGAAGAAATCACAGCTGATCCAAACGTAAAAAGTGATTTAGGGTGAACTTGGGTGAAAATAACCACCGTCAATCGACTAACATTTGGCCAAAAGATCACTTAGAATAAATATTTGTTAAAGTTTTTGAATTTGAAAAATGAAAATCTACTCCAAAATGTTAAAAGTTTTGGTAAAGTAATGTTTATGTTTGCTTATCGTTTAAGGAAATGGGAAAGTGAAGAGTTTGAGGAAGGAAATGGGAAAGTGAAGAGTCCAACTTAGTGGACTATGGGTTCCACCAAAATAATTACGCGTGTATTACACGCCCAAACTTTTGGCTAAAAATATCTGCCACATAGGCAGTTAAGGGTGTAAATAATACACTTTTATTTAGTTCAGGGGGAAATAGGACTCCCCTGAAGTTCAGGTGTGTCACAGCTTTTTTGACTGTAGTTCAGGGGGTAACCGGCTATTTTCTTTAAAAAAAATGAATCATATCATAATAAAAGAAATAGTACTATCAAAGCCCATGGAAAGCCATATAAGTTGACTGTCTTTGGCGTTAATGGAGTCAACAAATATTTGACATTCATTTTGAAGCTTTCATAACCCCAAGGATAGCTGTTAAATGCCTCAAGATCCTCGGAGAGCTTTATTAAATCAAGTGGTATGTTGTTGTTAACGTCTCTCACCCAAAGAATATTATGTACTAACCAAGCCAAGTACAATGATTTTTCGTGCTTCTTTGAAAGTCTTTTACCTTTCAATGCTTCTATCAAATTTTTATTTTTGAAGCTTGGACCAACAAGGGACACCGAGTCTTCATGATAACTTGACTTGCATTTGCCTTTTTGGGGTGTGGGGGTGCTTTTTAGGTTTAGAATTGGTATGAATTGAGAAGGAGAAAGAGGATAACATTTTAGTCCAGTAACTATGGAAAACTCCTTCCAACCAAAACAAACAGGCATGTCACAGTAATTTATCCACACCTCATCCATCTTATCTTTATTTTCATACATAAACCTACGCTTGAGAAGATCATATACCATTTACATTTGGAAACAAGCATTGTTGTCCTCCGAAAAATCAAGATATTGCCCAAAGCAGTTGTCCCTGAAATAAGCATCCAAATTTTGTTCTCAAAATATTTTTCTGAAGACGTCGAAGGATTCTCCGAGGGCTAAATTACCACGAAATCACCTGTTAAATATGTGGCACCATCGTACTAATTATCACAAGATAACTATCAATGCTGAAGGTTTTGACCAACTCTTCGGCGGAAGGGCTATAAGCATTTGAATCATCTCTTTTGAAACATTCCTCCTCCCCATGTTCATTATCTTCTGATTGAGATGACGCTTGAAAAGCAAGCTCAGAGAGTGGTGGATGTAGCCTAGCTGCTTCACTTGTTCCTTTACTTGGACTTGATTCGATTTCTACTCTTTTGGGTGCTATATAATCTAAAAATAACAGGAACATAACATAGATTATAATTGATTAATGCATTATTAAAAAAGTATAACAATATATATAACATGTACAACAGTAAAATAACAGTTCCAACAAATCACATATCTGTTTCATCAGGTAGGTTATCTTTTGCAACATATAACTAACCTGTTGTAATGGATAAGTGATCTGTTGCAACAATAAAAATAGACCACTCATCTGTTTCGACAGATGGCTGGTCTGTGCAACAGATCATACATCTGTTGCAACATATGAGTGATATGTTAAAACATATAACTAACATGTTGCAATGGGTGAGTAATTTTTTATAACAATAAAAATAGATCAGTTATCTGTCGAAACAGATGACTGGTCTGTGCAACAGATCACAAATCTATTAAAACATATGAGTCATCTATTGGAACTGATATCAACGGCCAATATTGTTTAGATTTCTTCCAACAAAAAAGTCGTCTATCATGACAGATGAATGATTGGTTGGAAAAATCAAGTCTTGGACATGTCCTGTTGGAGTAGTTGATAGGATTTTATCCAACAGAAGGTTCTCCATTACATCAGATGATTAAGCTGTTGTATTAGATTTTTAATTCGATGATTTTTTTGTTGCATCCGATGGTAAATATGTTGCATCATGTGGTTAATCTGTTGCATCAAATTTTTAATCTGGTGGTTCCTCTGTTGCATCCGGTGGTAAATCTATTGCATCAGACAGTTAATTTGTTGCATCATATGGTTAATATGTTGCGGCAGATTTTTAATTCGATGGTAAATCTTTGCATCAGATGGTTAATTTATTGCAGCAAATTTTTAATCCGATGGTTCCTCTGTTGCATTAGATGGTTAATTTGTTGCATCATATAGTAAATTTGTTGCATCAGATGGTTAATTTATTGCATCAGAAGGTTAATCTATTGCATAAAAAATAGTAGCATGATTTTGTTCAATAGATCAGCAGTAATATCACCATTTTTACCAAGAAGAAGAACAAATCAACCCAGCAACGGGCGCAACACGAAAAACACCAACATCTTTTTTTTTATTTTTAAAAAACAAACAACAAAAACTAAACTTCAAAAAATGCAATAAACAACAAAAAAATCATATTTTACTCCAAAAAGAGAAGAGAAGAAATATCATAAATTAGGGTTTTATTCAGACCGTATTTCAAATTAAAACAACAAATATTGAAATTGTTAACCAATACTAGAAGAAAAGTTGGCTGATGTTCCTTTTTTTCTTCAAAACTAAAAAGATCATAAGTTTTTTCTTGTGAAAGAAAAAAGAGGACGATGAAGAACTCGAAGTTATTGTGGTCGGAGAATAAGGCTGTCACGTAGATTGACAGTTGAAAGTCGAAAAGGAACTCGAAGCCCAACTATTTGTTGCTGGAGGTTGAAGTCGCCGGTGATTGAAAGTAGAAATTTGCAGAACTGTTGATTGGGAGAAGCTTCAGAGACAGTTGAGATAGAGAGAGAGAAAAGAAGAGAGAGACGGTTGATTTGGAGAGGAGAAGGGTGTGGGTTGATTTGTATTTTTAAAAAGATTAGAAAGTCTTGAAAATATTAATCAAGTCGATAATTAACTTAATCAAATTTTCTAATTATGTTTGACCTTTTAAGTTGATCAATGTCAGCAATCATTCATTCAAGACTTAAATGACACATTTCCTTCATTTTTCTCCTCTTACCCCACTTATCAAATGGGTTTTAATTATTACCTTAGTTAACGCCTTAATTGTATTTGTATGAACTTTGATGTATGGTAGGTCAAGAAGTTTTAAATAAGTATAATTTTGACTTTCTCTAACTTCTTTTTTATTACTGCGTTTCTTTCTTTTTCTTTTGATTTAAAATTGCATTCTGAAATCATTAATAAGGACTTGACTAAGACTTGAGTTGCAAGAACTGTCATTAGTCTGGTCTGAGTAGAAAAATTAATACCTCTTTATTCATTTTTATTTATCTATTTTTAATTTGACACACATCTAAAATATTAATAAATAATAAAAATAACTAATTATATCATCTTTTAAATATAAATAAATTTAATATTTTAAAAAATCATTAAATAATAAATAATATTTAATAATAAAAATAAAATAAATAAAAATAAAAAATTATTAATTAATTTTTAAATTGAATAAATATTATTAAATATTTTTTTTAATAACATGAACAAATACGTGATAGTTGTTCTAATAATAGGTTGAGCGATCAAAGTGACCTCATTGATAAAGAACAAATTACACTTTCAACTTATATTTAATAATCTAACACGACCATTAGTCTAATTTATACATCATCAGCTTGTGCGTGCGGACCATATGGTCAAGTACACTTTGCTGTGATGACTTAAATATTTTCACAAGCTTAGTAGAGGAAAAATATTTTTAAAAAAAATAGAGTGAGTTTCTTAATTGATTTTTTCTTTATTTTTTGTATGTATGTTTTTATATTTATATGAAATATGAGATTTGGAGATGGGGTAGGGTGTGGGCAGTGATGGATCTAAGACTTTTGCATAGTTGATTCGGAAGGTCCTAGCACACATATTGATCTATAGTTTTAAGGTTATGTCTAAAAATTAAAACACCAAATTATCTTCTTGATTTTGAGGATGTTCTTTTAAAATCATATATCAGTTATTATATATTTTTTATATAATTACACATAATTTATATCGAATGTAATGGATATTACAGCACCATAAAATCAGCATAGGTCCGTCCTTGGTTGTATGGTAGTGAGGATGAGTATTGCAAGAGCGTTTTCCTCAAGTTTTAAGAATCTTATTTTCTAAAGAGAAAATATGTTTTAAAGAAATTGACTAATCAAAATTGAGAAAATTAGAAGGAAAATCCTGATTTGGTCAGGATTGCTGAAGTCATTTCTTAGAAAAGTATTTGTTCCAGGAATTGAAGTCACTTTTTGATGTTTGGAAACAAAACAAAAAAAATCCATCAAGAGAGAAAAATGGCTGTAGCGGAGATTAATTTACTCCTTACAATTATTTGACTTTCAACTTTATATTGCTTCTCCAACTAACAAGTTAGTATTTTGTTTATTGTTATTGTTATACATCTTTAATTAGAACAAAAGTTTCATCAATATATATTTCCAGAAAATATTTTCCACTAATTAATCGTTATTTGATCATGAAAATTTTTATTATTTTTCGAATAGTTATTTTATTTTAGTAAAAAAAGTGAAAACAGTTTTTGGCTATGAGAATTTCAAATATAATTTGAAACTATATTTGAAAAAGTAAAAACAAGTCAAATTTGTTTTCATTTTTTTCACTCAGACTTCTCTCACAAAATTTTAAAAAAAGAAAAGACATAAATACACCATTAAAGTTGTTTTGAATTTTTAAAAAGACACCTAAAGTATGCGGGCGTCCTATTACCCCACGAAATTAGTCCTAATCATAATAAGTACACACTTTTTATGTCAGTGATATTCTCAGTCTGTGTGCGTGCATCTCTCTCTAATTAAATAATATAATATTATTTTTCTTTCTTTTTAATATAGGATCGGGTAAAACTCCGACCCATTAATATTTTAACACATTTCACTCTCCCTTCTCTATTCTTTTCCGGCATTCTCCCCTTCTCTCCTCTTTTCTTGCTCCGACAAATTTCACTAATAAAGAAATTGAAATTTACAATTTTAATACAATTAGTTGTCAAATTATAAATAATTTGCACATCTTTTGACAATAATGACGAATTTCACTAGTAAGACTTTCTTCCATCATCATTGTTGATGGTCAAGTCTTGCCAAGTCTCACCAAGTCTCTTCGATATTTTTTTCATTTTTTATCGTTGTAATGATATTTCAATTAAAAAATAGTATCACTCTGAATTTGCATCAGTGTTAGTTATCGTCTTTTTCTGATCCGTTGATACCGTCGTCTTTAGAGGCAATAATAGTGATACAACAAGCGTTGATTATGCTGAAGTTGAGGTGGATAAGGGGTTTGATATTTCAAATCAATTAATGTCATTTCCGATGAACATCGTTACAAAAAAAAAATCAAATTTTGATAGTTAAGGAGATGAAATATGAATTTGAAGAGTAAGAAATTTATTTTTATAAATGGAGTTTTGATTATATTGAATAGATGAAGGAGAAGCACCAAAAAAATTTTACAATGATAAAAGAATTCTGTGAATTTCTTTTCCTTTTTTTTTGTTTGGAGAGGATGAATTGTTTGGAGAAGATGAGTTGTTGGAGAAGACAAGTTATTAATGTCACATGATAACTTTCTATTGGTTTGGGGTGAATTTTAACTCATTCACGCGTTTTCTATGCGCGTCTACATGCATAGGCAAAATTTTCATCAAAATGGTATATTTACAACTGTATAGATAAGTTTCGTGAATTAATAGATCGTCTATATAGTTTAGGTGTCCTTTTGAAAAAATCAGATAAGTTGAGGGGGATTTTATGTCTTTTCTCTTTCAAAAATAACTTTAATTTATATTCATAGTCAACCACAACTCCAACTCCAACTCCAAAAAATTATGATTTTCATGGCCAAACGGCACTTATATCAACTAAATATAAGAAAATTTTCCGGAAAAATATCTTTCGGAAAAACTTTTTGCCATAGAAAATGAACTCACCAAACATACTCCAATGCACTCAAATTTTCTCTAACTACCCAATGGCCAAAGCCCCTAATAAAGCGCAAGTACCCAAGCCTAGCTAGCAAGCTAAAAGGCTTTTTTTTTTTCTTTCAATAGGCTAGGAGGCAGATTGAATTTTGGATAAAATCTTGAAACTTGACCTAACTATGCAAATGCACTTACCATGTTAAGGACTAGTGGAGTAATGCTATCTTTCTATTATGTGGCATATTTGAAATTTCATCATTCCAACTTCGAAATTTTGACCGTGAATTTATACATAAAAGTTTTATATTTTTCTAAATAAAATTTATATATATGAAAACTACCTATAGTATTGTAAATCACAATAATTAACAACTTACAATATTTAAAACATATAAAAAAAATATTGATTAAGGAAAAAACTCAGTTGACTCGAAATTTCAAGTATGTTACGTAATTGGCACTAGTTAAAGGGTGTGATCTATTAGTTTATAATGAAGAGGTTGAGAATCATAAGGCCTCGGGTTCAAATTTCAACAAATCTAAGAATATGTATGTGATTTCTTTTCATCTGTTCAAGTTATATATAATAGACAAACAAACACAGTACTTAAGCAGAGATATCATATATCTTGTGAAATTAGCTGAGATACACGCAAGTTGATAAGCCGTTACAGTTAAAAGGAAAAAGCACCAAACATGGCACGAGTAAGGAAGCTGGTTTGCACATATGATTGCACGTTGTATATATGTTCATCTTCTATGTTTCCTAGGAAGGGTACTACAGCAGGGAAGGTAGGGCAGAAAGGGCTATAATTTCAATCTATCCCTTATGGGGTAGAGGCTGCTTGCCAATATTCTTGCTATGGTTAGGTGAATGATACATTGTTGTCATAGATTCACAAGAAATGGTATGTGAAGTGGGGAAGAGCCAGCCTAACACTAAAAGTGACCTATGCTTTGTAATTGTAGAGGTCCCCCACATGCCATTTCTCTATGATCTACTGACCTATCCAATCACATATATATTCACTTACTAGATATGTTCATTCCCTTTTGTTGGTTTTATGAATGAATGCTATGCTAATGGGACAATTGGCCCATACTATACCACTATACCACTCAAAACAACTTTAATTTGTGTTGGCCGTTTGGGGCATGGCTCAATATTATTCCTTCATGAGTTGCTTAGTTTTCACACTTGTTTTCTCTATAGTGGTGTATGCAGAATGTTAGACAAGCAATGTTAACCTATATATAGTTAAGAAATAGTGAAGTTAGGAATATTTCTAAGAGTGTTCTAGAACTTATGCATAAATATAGTCATAGTTTACCTACATATAGACGGTATAATTCTCCGACAAAGGATGTTCGACTGATCACCCTTCAGCGTATCCTGGTTACAATCCGACTTGTAAATTAGGTTGAATCTAGAACTGTGATGGATAGAAGTACAAATGATAATAGGACAAAGATGAAGAAATTAGGGTGAAAAAGAAGTCTAGACCAAAACTTGTGCTCTATTTTTGTTCCAACAAACACATTTAATGTAGTTCATCACTTTTTCTTTTCTTGATAAAATATTTACTTGTCTTAGTAATAAGAAGTAAATCTATTCGAAGTTGAGGACCAATACATCCATTTGTTCTTCTATTGACTAGACAGATTTGTTTCCCTTATTAAATTTTCTAATGGAACTGCACATAGAACTTATTTGGGAAAAATGAGTGTAAGAAATGATCATCCAAACCTAGATCTCAACCATGTAAACATGTAAGGGATTCCCAACCTGTTCTCAAAGTCCAAACCCAAATCTTAATTAGGTATTATATTGGGCTGTTCTACTGAGAGAGCAGGCCCTTGACTGTGTAGTTGAATATGGGCTATGAAATAGGAATCGTGGGCTAGCTAACCACAAGGACAAATGAGGCCGCCCAAAGGGCATGTTTGTCAACATCCCTTGCACCAAAAGGTCATGTCCCTAAAAGACACAGCCCAAAATATTGAGTAGTATGGTAGAAAGGATAATATAAATCTAAAAATTACACAAATACACAACTTATGTTTTCAATATTATAAAAAATCTCAACTTCTTAAATATATTACAAAAATTTCACATATACACAAAATGCTATGTATATGTCAGCTATGTTATGTATATTAATAAGGAGAGAGAGTAAAGTAATTAAAAAAGTGGGAGAGAGTGTATTTACTTTTAAAAGATTGATAGAAAAAACAGTACTCTCTTTCTTCACTTTTATTTATTACATTTTGCTTTATAAAGGTAAATTTGATTAAACTTTGAAGTAGTTTAATTTAAAATTTAGAGTTTTAAAAATTATATAAAAATATTATAAGTTACAATAATTTTTATATTAATATGACTAAAAACTACATCTTAAAATATTAAATGAAATTTAAATAATTTAACTCTCAAAAATACAAAATGACGTAAAAATGAACTTACGGAGTAATAACACTACCACAATATTTGATGTGGATATGATTTGACGTTACCCACTCCCCAATCTATTAAACCAGGTAATTTAAAGCTAAACAATATTTGATTGAATGGAGTCAGTCAATATGTTGATAAGTCATTGACTATTATTCGTTTCTTTTAAATGCTATTTTAACTTGACATAAAATTTTAAAAAAAAAAAGAAATTTAATCTTGTATTCTTAAATTAAAGTTATGTCAAATGTATAAAATATTTTTTTAATTTTTTAGTTCTAAACATGTCATGCGAAAAGTTGAAATTAAAGTATTACCAAAAAAGAAAAGAGATAATTCTTTTTTAAACGAATTATAAAAGAAAGTAAATTATTCTTTTTTAAATAGAGGGAGTATTATTCCAAAATTTAAATAATAATATATCCATTCAATTTGACAGTACTTCAGTTATCATCAAAGAATGTGATACAGTGAATAAGGTTGTTTCTATCTTAATTAAAGGTTTCAAATTTGAGTCCTGAATATAAAAAAATTCTTGATAGAGAGTGTTATTCCTTGAGTGGAGCTCTATTCGATATAAATTTAAATTAATTAAATTCCAAAATAAGTATCCGACATCCGATATAAATTTAAATTAATTAAATTCCAAAGTAAGTATCCGACATCAAATAAAAAAAAAATTAATTTAATTTGAAAGGAAATAAAAGGAGGTGTGTGTGAGCAACAGTAGCCGCCCCAATCCCCTTCACCTTTAGTGAGGGCAATATGGCAGTCTTTTAAAGGCAGTGTGTCACGTGAGACGTGGCGATTAAACATATTCTGTTCTCCCTCTGCCTCCCATTTAACACCCACCGCCCCTTGGTAGGTAACACACGAAACATTATTTCTATTTTATACTAGAACTACAATACTAAGTTTTAAAATGATAATGTTACATAATACTTACTTAATAACTAAATATTCAACATAATACATTTTTTGAGCAGAAGCGATTGGGTGGGTTAGTCAAATTTCTGCTTAGGGAGTGGTTACATTAATTTACTTTTAAGTGCTTGAATTTTTAAATTTATTTTTGAGGTATTTAACAAAGCCGAAACGTACTTTTAATCATTTTATTTTAAACTTTAAAAATTTCTATTTTAACTTTAACTTTTAATTATTAAGTCACTTAAAAACAGTTCATCCAAACACCTTTTTAGACTACTCAGTTTTTTCCTTTTTCATATGGCAAAGATGGGAGTGTAAGAACATGCCTATTCGATACAAATTAATAGCTTCAATTTAATTTTGGGTTCATTTTAGTAATAATAACTTGAGGTCTCAAAATCAAATAGAGTTTGAGAAAATCAAATGTGCACAGATAAACAGTTTTTTTTTAAACACTCAATTTAAATGTATCAATTAATAGGGAAAGTAATGTAGATTTTCTTTTTTAAAAAAAAAAACAATAAAATAATATTAATAACTAAAAATAATAAACCATTTCATTTAGCATCTCATTTCACTCCTCTGTAGAAATCTTCAAGTTTCTTATTCTCTTAATAATTGGAACTCATAACTTACAACTCAAAAATTTTCAAAAACTTTAAATTTAAATGGATAAACTTTAATATTAAGAGCATCGCCAATCACATTTTATATTACCCTCTAAACATTATAGTATTTAAAGAGAAGAGTAGAGAACGTTAGAAGAGTAGAGAACATTAACTTCAACCACCATCTAAATCACACTTTAAATTTTATATTTTGAGATATGAATAGTATTTTTTTAAAATTTAGAGATGAACTATTCATCTCTATTTTATTTTTTATTATTATAATATTATTACTTATATTATAGTATACAGTAACATTTTAATTTTAACATATTATAAATAATATAAGATTATTAATTAAATTTCTAATATTCGTAGTTATTTTCAATGTAATATTTTTATTATATTAGTTTTAAATTATATTAAATTGTTATTCCCGTGGTATCGAACCCCATGGAAACAAAATCAATTTTTTTTTTTTTTTTGACAAAACCAACATCAGAGACGACATATTCACCTAATATCGCCACACCAACAATCGAAGCAACAACCACGACATTGTTCATGGTGAAATTTTGTAGTTTGTCTCATCAACAATGCTCACACCAGAACCAACATCAGAGACAATAAACTCACTCAGTATTGTCGCACCAACCATCGAAGCAACAATTGCAAACAACAACCACGACATTGTTCATGGTGAAATTTTGTAGTTTGTCTCATATGGTGGAGGGAGTAAAAATGAGAGAGAGGATGGTTGTTGTATGGTTTAAAATGAAACGAGGAGTTTGACTCTGTCAAATATAATTATTAGATAGTAGAAAATATTGCTACTTTTAGGATGATATATCTTTTTTAAAGTATCGGTATGAATTATAATTAAGGGCTTAGTTTTTCCGTATCCTGTAATTTTTATAGATACGTATAAGATTTAAGTTAGGTCATGAAATAAGAAAATATAAATAAAATAAAAATAATTATAGTATTAAAGAAAAGAATATTTTCTTTGGAGTGTAAAATAGAATTATGATATAGAGTGTGGTTGAGGTTGGTCTAATTGTGGCTGTACATGATGTTGGACCCACGTGCAGCGTTTCTTTTTTAAAAGCAGAAAGGTGGCGAGGCGGCGTTTGATTTTTGAGTGTGTGGACACGTCGCCGTTATGGCCCCACGCCATTCTGTGCCCATCTAAGGCGCCGTACCCCCTCCCCACCCACGTGCTTTCTTGTACCGCTTTTTGTTCCCCACAAGGCCACCTCCGTTCTTTTAAGTAAGTCACGCACTCTCCAGCCAGCGTGTTGTTCAGCAACTTTGTCACCACTTGGTATACTAGCTGAAATGAGTTTCTAACTTGTCCTTAATTCATCTTAAATCGGATCCTAACCGTATCGACTCATATCACGAATTACATTCAATTAAACCATCAATTTCTAACAAATGGTAAATGTTCTCTTCATTGAATAGTAAAAGAACGACTTTAGCTCTTCATAATGTTAACACTAAATCTAAATAACTCCCCGTAAAAGACACTATTGTAACATAATAAACAATTTTTGTGACGAAATCATTTCATTAATAAAGAACTATTTGCTTAAAAATGGATTAAATAAATCAACACAGAAATTGAAATAGAGAGTGTAACGGTTTCGAGCTAATTATGTCAAATTCTCTTTAAATTTTTTAATTTTCCGAAATAATAATAATAATAATAATAATAATAATAATAAATGATTTTAACTCTCTACTCTTTTCTTTATTCTTTATTATTTCATAACACGCTATCAGCGCGGGTCTCTAATTTTTACGTTATGTTTTGCAGAAGCCATGATTCTCGACCGTCTCAAAAGATTGACAGAGCCATGATTTTCCGGGAGTATGCATTTTCATTATTATTTCATATTAATGCTTTATATATAGTATATTTGCATACTTCGAGTAGGAAATCATCCAAGGGCCGAGGATACCATGAATCATCCAGCCCATTCAGAATTTCAGCACTAACCATTATTTAAAAGTTATTTCATTGATTTTGATGGCTACAATTAAAACAAAATAATTCTCTTTGTACTAAACGAATAGAGACAAGCAGGTTTCTTACAATATTAACACTTTATGCGGTTGTTGTTTCCTTCACTTAACAATATTAACACTTTATACAGTTGTTGTTTCCTTCACTTAACAGATAGAAATATACTACAATTAATTTACTCGAATATTTTTGATAAATTGGAGGATAATGAAGTCGTATATTAACGTTTTTCAAAGTAGTAATTGTATTAACAATCTATACAAAAAAAATTGTAATTGTCACATTGTGGGTTATGTATTATATATTTTAAAAGTCAAACGTTTGTTGGTTATGTGATATTATTTTAACTGGCCCGAAGGTAAGATGATGGATTTAAATCTAATCGCACTAAGAGAATAAAATAGTGAGCTTTATGTTGGGTTCAAGTCGCATTGAGTCTAAGACGTATTTATATGAATAAGATATTGAGTTTGAATCTCAATACACCATATTAATGATATTAGCAGCAATATATGATGAATCTGAAAGTTGATAACTTGCTCCATCCTTGAAGTGAATGAGGTAACAGTGCATAATATGTCTGAAAGAAGACAAGTGATGATATTTTCACATACTTATTGCGATTATAATTAAAGACATGTTGAGAAAAGTTCTCTACATTACATGTATGTGTTAGTTTGCTCTTGAAGTAGAAATATTTTAAATGAGGCTATAAGCTATCATAATTTGATAGGCTTAAGACACGATTATATTCCATTCCTTGGGAATGAGAAGCTTATTATTGTAAACGTATACTTGATTGTGATGGTATCACAACTCACCTCTGAAAGAGGTTGAATAATTGAGAAGAGTTATTTTGAAATCTACTTCTAAAGTAGTAAATCTAAAATTCATTCATGTAATAGTAAATCTGAAATTTATTAAAGCAAAAGGTACATGTCATGGTAAACTTGGAGTTTGCTAGAATAAAACTTCATAAATTGACATGAACGATTCCGACATCTCAAAGATGTGCATACTGAGTATTGAGCATCTATTGAAGAATTAGAAAATTCTTCATTACTTTTAATGTTGTTAGTTCTCATTATAAGTTGGTTGGACCAACTAATTTTGGGATTAGATCCCTTAAATTTTTTTAAAAGAATAAGTATAAAAGGTGAATAAGGGTCTGTTCACCTATCATGTGATATATTAAAATGATGCATCAATAAGATGATCACATGTATATTCATTGTCAACCTGTAGTTTGACATTTATAAAGTTGTTTGCTCAATAAAATTGAGTTAAGAACATAATTTTTAGATTGTGCAATCAAGATAATTCATCTTGATGATATGGTTTGACATTGAATGCATTCAATAAATAGTTAAACCATTGCTAATGAGAACAAAGCTTCATGTGTTGGTCTGAACTATGATATCTTGTATACAATAGCACTTGTATGCATTAGACCAATAAATTATGATTATTTCTTTCCTCTTAATTGGTTCAAGATTCGGAACCAACTAATATTCCATCTAATAGTTTTGATGTGCGGTATACAATTAATGAATATATCATGATGCATGAAGATGGATTCCTCAAAGAAGATGGAGCATGTATGTTAGTTTTCCTAACATAAGGGGGAGATTATAAGTAGTTATAAAATATGTTAGGAATTATCACCAGATATCTCGTGTCGTGAGCTGGGGATCTATCAGAAACAACCTTGCTACTTCATTGGAGGTAGTGGTATGGACTGCGTACATCTTACCCTCCCCAGACCCCACTATGTGGGAATACACTAGATTTGTTGTTGTTGTTGTTGTTACCACCAGATCCTCATTCAAAATATAATTCAAGTCAAATGCAGAAAGCATCTCATATTTAAGATGCAAGTGCTCTTATTTTGTGTTCATGAAAGACAAAGTCTATGCATGCGTGAAGCGTGATGGACCAATCGATTCCAGATTGAATAATCCTTGAAAATAATAAGGAGCAAATAATCATAATAAAAAGGTAATGTGCTCTTGAAGAGCATACGACATAACACTTCCTAAAACCTTATGAGAGGTTCGGTACCTGAAAATAATGAAGTGATGAGATCTCAAAATGTTATGTCACATTGTGAATCGATATGAAATGATATATCATTAATATCTTTGATACATTATTGGCGCAATATTGTGAAAGATTACGAGGATCAGAATTCTGTGTTAATTTAAGCATGCTGACGTAGAAACATTTATCAAGTGACATGAAAGGATGCATGTTGGTAAACATAAAACTTATTTGATTTGCAGTCCAGACACTTGAAGATGTCACATATGAAATATTGAATATTGTCACTTGACAAAATTTATATGAAACTTCTTAAGAATTCAAAATGTTTGAAGCATATAAAAGTTTCTGAAAAACTTATTTATAATCCTTATATTGTATAAGCTTATAGCTTGAAAATTATTAAGACTCTTGGAGAGTTTTCAAACGCAATAGATTATTTGCTGAAATGAGAAATATACCAATTTGAATTGGTTATGAAGTACCACATCTTAATGCAATTGGTGTACTCATGTATCTTGCAAATACTATAAGGCCTGATATAGCCTTTTCGATTAATTTGTTTGCAAGAGAGCAGTCCCGATCTTATTGGTCATGTTGATGCTAGGTACTTATCTGATCCGTATAAAGCTCGATCTCGAATAGGCTATGTGTTCATATGTGGTGGTACTGCCATATCCTGGAGATATATAAAGCAGACTATCATAGCCACCTCCACTACTAAAAAATACCAAAAAGCGATGGTCAGCGTCGCTTTTTTGGACAAAAGCGAAGGCAAAGCGTCACTTTTTTTTGCTTCTCAAAAGAAGTATTGTTTTTTTAAAATGACGGTCTGCGTCGCTTTTATTAAGACGAACAACGCCGCTTTTTGAAAAAAAAAATTAGTTATTTTTAGAAAAAGCGACGTTGTCTGTCGTTTTTTATTCTTCATGTGAAGAACATGATGAACAAAAAACACGGACGTCGTCATTTTATTGAAAAAAATACATTTTTTTTCAAAAAAATTTACACTGTTCATCGTAATTTGAGAAAAATAAAATATTTTATTTTTAGAAAAAGCGACGTTGGTCATTGCTTTTTGTTTTTCTTAATGATTAAAAAAGTGATCCAACGTCGTTTTTTGTTCTTCATAATGAATATAAAAGCGACGGACATCGTCGTTTATCTTTAAAAAAAATTACTGATTTAAAAACGATGCAAAGCTTCGCATTTCTGGAAATGTATTAAAACAAGCGACGGACAAAAGAGATCCTTTCCGTCGCTTTTCTGTATTTTTTTGGAATGCAGAAATTCGCATTTTCTGCATCCCACCTGCCAAATAAATACAATTTGATATATACGTCATGCAACACACATTACTAATCGTACAACGAACTACATCAAAACATGTAAGTAATTCAAATCATCAACGCTTCAACAACATCCAAAACACTTATCCAATATTCAAAAACACTTAACAAGTAATTCAAAAACATCCAAAACTAAGTCTTTAAGCTTCTTAATTCAAAATTTAAAAGTTAAGTTCAACAATTAATGTCTAAAAAAGTTTAGAAGTAAATCCAACTAACACTAAGGAGTAGTGTCGACAAACTCATCCCTTTATGTTTCTTCTTTGCTACTTGAATCAGAAGATGGAGAACGGTGAAGATGACAACTCATGTTAACCACTTGTTTCTTGAGTTTCTCGACAGTCTTGCTCATGACTTCATTTCGAGCAACAAACTGTGCGAAAGCACGTGAAAGAACTGTAATCTACTGCGACATAACAGCAAGCTGAACACCGACAATCGCCTCAGCCAGGCGTGAGGAATTAATACCAGCCCATCCAGCACGAAGACGTCGTAAATCATTTTGAGAGTCAAACCCATAGTTTTCTCCTCCTTTTTTTCTCCCGCCACTTTTTCCGTTCAAATTTTATTTGCTTCCTTCTGTGTATGCTGGGTTGAACCAAACTCAGACAAGTAACATATATATTCATTCTGCATATTAAAAAAGACATATTAGTAAATTTTATTATTACTAAGTAAGGTGGAATATAACATAAATTTAATATTTTTTGCTTACATATTAAATACAAAAAATAAGTTAGAATGAAATAAGCTGAAAATTATAGATCATTTGTACTCGATAAATTACTTAATTTATTCATTGCTAGTATATTTTTGAAGGATCTAATACGGTTAGAATTTTCACTAAGGGGTCGCCATCTACTATATATACACAACAAAGTAAAAATCAACCTTATATATACAGTGTAATCTTTCAGCGCCCGTGCATGACACTCGTGCTTATAGTTCACAAAACATCATAACTAGACTATGTACACACTTGTGTCTTTCTAGAATAACCATAAATTCACATAGACAAAGTTGTTTCAAGATTAGATAAAGATCAAAAATTGCAAGACAATAACAGCAACAAAATTAGCAGATTTTTGTGAAGACTTCAGCAAAAAATTAGCAGAAAAGTTCTTTCCAAGTAAGATTGGCTTTCCATATAAAAGTTCAGCAAATATACAATCAACGGACAAGATATCAAAATCTAACTCACTTATTTATGTTTGCATGCAATAATCCCAAGTATGCATCTTCCAATACCCAGTTACAGTTTTTGCTATACATAGTTACTAGACTATATATAAGACAACATCACTATTTTTTTCAACCAAATTAGACTGTTGGCTCTAATTGTTAAGGTTCGTCAAATATCTAAAGAACTTGAATTTAGATGCGATACAATATAAGAAATTATAAGGTAGAGATATAAGTATAACATAGTAAAATACAAATATAAGTCTTACATTAACATTTTCAGCCCTGGGCTCAACCCACGCATCCGGGTCCGACTCATTCATCTTTTTCAGAAGATGTGTTCATCTGAAGATCTCAAGTTGAGTCGGTTCGCGACCCAAGTCCTTCTCCTACAAACACAAGGTAAATAAGCATAATCAAGTAATAATTAATGAACTTAATATAAACACATAAATTAAAACCTAAGGTTACTACTTACCATTTCTCGAACTATGACGCCGACATTTTTTGCACCTCCGGTATGCAATGAGCCACCTTTTACACTGGATTTAGCTTTCTTATTTTGTTCATTGAGTGCCCTATATTCAGGAAAAGAAGATCTCTCCAGTTGTAGTAGCAAGAACATAACATAAAGGAAACAACAATGTATCACATGGACAGAACTCTACAATAAATTAAAAAGAGAAAATATTCCTTCTCATTTTCTTTTGTATAAGAGAGAAGTGACTACGTAGATAACCCATCAAGGCTTTATGATAGTGGTAACGCATAGGTCACAAGCATCTAGCAAGAAACTGATTTATAAGCACGCGAAATGTTCAACCTTAAATCATAATATTATAGTGTTTTAAATACTTGCCTTATGATTCAGTTGTAACATAGTATCTGAACCACACCTCTGTGTTTCTTCTGGAAGAGAAGATAGAACCAATTCCACCAACGAATTGTTATCTATCCCTTCAAGAGAAGTGTGAAGAACTTCTCTCTTTTTGAATTGGTAACCCTCTAGACAGTGCCTCTTCCAGAGCCAGCACCCCCTACAACAATGAATAATCAAATAATCCTAGAATGCATATGTGAAAAATGGTGTTACTAAAATGATAATTACCAAGAATAAGTGAGATGGCTAAATTAGAAAATTTTAGCATACAAATGAAAAGCTGCAATTGTTCCAAACAGAATTCAAGATCATATTTCACAGAAATGGGAGCTATTGCCTATTAGCTAAATTATTATGTGTTTTTACATGTGTTAATGGTATTTCAGGAAAACAGAAAAATGGCTACGTTAGTTGGCCATTGGGATTACCAGCTAATGCAGCCATTAGCTGGTCATTGGAAAGGAATGCACAGTGTAATCCCACAAAGTGGGATGGCTTAAAACAGAATAATAAAATAAAATGTAAAGGTTCCGAAGGAACAAGAGATTCAGTTGTCTATCCATATATCTAAAAATAGACAGTTCAATGACGGATAGATTAATGGTTTTGATTATGTGCAACGGGGCTATAGGAAGTAAAAGAATGATACACCGTCAGACCTTCGGATCATAACATTGCATGCTTTAAAGAGCAAGTTTATCTATGAAGCACCACAATAAATTCAAACCAACCCAACAACCTATTTCTACAGCATAGCTTAGAAGCATCATAGTAAAATAATAATAATGGACTCTCAAAATTCACCTGAGTTACTTCTCCCTACTTCAGACTGGCTCAACTTGAAGGATTATCACTACATAAAAGAAGAAGAATACAAATAAACTGAACTCAACCTTATGTTTTCTCTAATAAGCACCAAATTAACTGTCAAGCTTTTTTTATAGTATTAACACAGATATCTTTAAATAGCACAAGTTTTTCTTGACAGTGTAAAGAAAATATATACTCTTTTGTAATAACTTATGAATGTTTTACAAATCTCTCTAGCTGACAAATCATAATAGTTGTTCATCTGAATGAAGATCTTTGATATAGAAGTCTTGTGCTCCCATCAGAATTTAGGTACCAACTTTGGCGGCATGCTTGGATCTTAAATAAGCATGTACTAAGAGAATTTGTAGATTCTATCTTAAAAGTAGTATGATACTTGAGTTGATTTGAAATATACCACATGTGACAGAAAAAGAGAAGAAACATATTAGAAGCAGCAGTTATAAGAGTTACTTCCCTATAGCACCACATCAGTATTATATAGGATGTCTCCGAGGCAAATGGCAAGACTGATCAGAAACTGTCCATAGATGTATTCTTTAGAAAGAGATAATTAAGTGAAACCAGATGAACTTACTAAGTGTATAATTAGAGTCACATGCAACAAACAATATTTGACATGCACCAAATTCATTTATAGAGAACGCCAAATCAGAGAATTTCAATAAAAAAATCCCAGATCCAACCACTAGACTGTGATATAAATAACAAATATTTTTATCAAGAATAATTATTATCAAAGTTCAACAATTAACAATATAAACTTAAACAGCAATCAAATTAGCAAGAACCCTGTTCTTAGTTACATCATTAGAATACAAAAAAAATCATAAGTATGAACAAATAAGTATTGGTAGTAAAAAAACTAACAAGCTAATCGATATTCTCTCAATCTTCCTCATTGCTTGTTTCATTTCCATCACTCTCCCATTCTTCATCATCCATTGTTTCATTTTCATGGTTTCATTCATCCTCCCAGAATAATTTATTTCCCTCGTCTATTTCTTCCGCAGTATTTTCAATGTCAATAATCTCATCATCAAAAATTTCTTCTAATATGCATTGAGGATGTTCGAGATTATTTTTCAACTCATCATTCACTATTTGATCAACAACTGCGACTCCATTCTGGTAGTCCACATCTGACATATTCTCAATCTCAATTCTCCCCACAGGCTTAGTATTTATAACCACCCACCAATTAGTTTTATCTTTGCGCAATGAATATGTAGCATAATATACCTGTCTGGCATTTTGTACAATGATAAAGAGATCATAGCGATTATATTTCCTCATGTGCTTAACTTCAATTATATTATGTTGTTGATTCACCTTGGTACCTCTATGTGATGGATCAAACCACTTGCACCGAAATAGAATTATCTTTTTTTTGGCCAACCAGATACTTGACTTCTAATATCTCTTATATGACATCCAAAAATTCAACGATTTGACCATTACCGTCGACATCACCTTCAACACGCACGCCACTGTTATTAGTTTTCTTATACTTGGAAACTTTCCCGATTTGAAACTTGAAACCGTTCACACAATATTTATTCATTATCCGAATTTGAGTTGCAGGACCAAATATAATTCTCTCACCAATGGCAAATATTCGGCGGTACTATGTTCATCCAAAACCTACATATCATTAAATCAAAATATAAATTTTATTAAATGACCTATATATAATTTTAGGAAATGCACATATGATCTTTCGTACTTACATATTCTTGCAGCCAATCGAAAAACCTCATATATATGGCATCATTATCCCATTTCCACACCTTTTTCTCGAAATAAGAAAGAAGATGGTACACTTGAATTGTATTATTTAAGTGCTTATTGCTTGCCAAAAATCCTACTTCTACAATTGATAGGTCACCGGGTTATTCAAATAAGTCGTGTTTTCCGTGGTTTTCCCTCCCAATAAATAAACTGTCAAGTGTACATCATTAAAAAAAAATTATTAGTGAAGTTTCCTTAACAAATTAATATAATTCGATAACATCATTAACACTTACTCAAGATATGGTTGAATTTCTGAACAATTGAGCAAAACATGTGTGACAATAGATTTTCTTTCCATACCAGTGAGGGCTCGCGTACAATAACTTTTCGATCCCTTACCCGAATTGTTAAAAATCAATATAGATGGAAACATAGGATCACCATCACCTTCATCATTATGATTGGACCTATTTCTTTTACATGGCACTTCATCCCCAAAGTAGAACGAACAAAAATAAGCAGTTTTATTTGCAATATAAGCTTCACAAATTGAACCTTTAATCTTTCCCCTTTGCTTAATAGTTTGTTTGCACTAGCCAATTTTCCTGCAAAATTTTATCTTAAGGAGATAAAAGTAATTTTTTTAAGAAAATGCTGACACTAGTTTAAAAAAATTTACCTCTCCTGGATACATCCACCTCATTTGAACTAAGACCTCCAAGATGTGCCTCTTCAATGAGGTGAATTGGAAGATGCTCCATCACATCAAAAAAGTCACATGGAAAGATCTTCTCCAACTTAGTAGTGATGACAGGAATATTCTGCTCTATTATGTTCAAGCTACTCTCCAACAACTTTTTCGAATACAAATCATTGAAGAACAAACTTATCTCTGTGATTGATTTCCATATCCTCTCAGGAAGGTGGCTAAATGCGATAGGAATCAAGGTTTTCATAAAAACGTGACAATCATGGCTTTTCATACCAATCAACTTTCCTTCTTCCATATCCGCTCGTTTTTCTAAATTTGAAGCATATCCTTCGAACATCCTCAAATTCTTAACCCACTCACATATTTCTCGTTTCTCATCTAATGTGAATGAAAAACTGTCCTTGGGCTTAAACAATTTATCATTTTCTTTTTTCCTTCAACCACAATTCCTTTCTCTTGTAATGCTCTTTTATATCCATTCTAGCTTTTAAATTATCTTTTGTCTTGCCCTTAACATCCATGACTGTGTTGAATAAATTATCAAAATAATTTTTTTTCATGTGCATAGATTCAAAATTATGTCGTAGTTTACAGTCCCCCAATACGGCAACTCCCAAAATATGCCTTGTTTGGTCCAATTATGTACAACACCATATCCAGGAAGTTTAGAAGGTGAACTATCTGTAACTTTAGGAAAATTACAAACTCTCTCCTAAATTTGATGTCCTGCTAGTAACGGAGGTGATGGATCATTCTCAATCTCAATCTTATTCTTTCAGAACGCATTTTTCATCCTTCTAAACTCGTGGTAAGAACTGACGGTGACAATCAAATCAGGAATTTTTTCGATCATACTTTAAAATGAATGCTTTACTATTTTCCATGCAATATAGGCAAGCTAACTTTCCAGCAGTCATCTAACCAGACAATATCTCATATCCAAGAAAATCGTTAATAGTCCACATTAAATTGGTACGCATAATAAAATTCTGCTTAGTTGATATATCATATGTCACTACACCTTCATGCCATAATTGTAGTAATTCATCTATCAATGGTTGGAGATATACATCGATCAAACATTTTGGATTGCGGGGACCTGGAATAATACAACTTAGAAATATGTCAGGACTTGTCATGCACATTTCAGGTAGAAGATTATATGAAGTAATAAATACAGGCCAACAAGAATAAGGTGTGCCAGAATTTGAGAATGGTGTGAAATCATATGCACATAACCCCAATCTAACATTTCTTGATTCACTAGCAAAATCAGGATAAGTTCTATCAAAGTATTTCCAAGCTTCTCTATCTAACGGATGAGACAAGACACCTGATGGCCTTCTATTTTCATAGTGCCATTTTATGTGTGGAGCAGAACTCATCAAAGCATACAACCTCTTTAGCCTAGGTATAAGAGGTAAATAGTGCAGCACCTTAATTGAAATCATCTTTCCACCGGGAGTCCACTTATAACGAGCATGTTCATAAAACTTACAATTTTCTAATTCAACATCATTCTTATTGAACAACATATGGATTCTATTATATGACAATCCTAACTTGGAAACCAATTTCTTTGCTTGATAAAAAATCTGGGGTATGTTCAACTCTGGATTTTCTAGTTCACCCAAAAGACTAATCATAGAGTCCATAGCATCTTGAGAAACTTTCCAATCAGATTTGATACTCAGTAATCTAACTGCAACAGTTAAAGTAGAATCCAGACTCCCTTCACATAGTGGGTGACTGGCCTCTTCTAATTGTTTATAAAAACCTCTTGCTTCTTTAATGGGATCTTCTTCTAAATTCTGTTCGGGTTCCATCCCATCCCCAATACCAAAAGTATCATTGACCATTTCATGAATCCTATCCTCGTGTTGTACCCTATCATGTTGCACCCTATGGTGAACTCTAGCATGTTGAATCCTAGCATGTCGATCGTGTACAAGCATGTCATATTCATTCACAGGCAACTAATTATAAAATATACCATTCGAACCATCTCTTTCTCCGTGATTGACCCACACAAAGTATCTTGACTTAAATCCATTACGATATAGATGAATCATAACTATATCTAGTTGAAAAAACTTCAAGCACCTACATGAAGTGCAAGGACACCTAACCACTCCATTTTTTTGAAATAAATCTAGTGACATCGCATGATCGATAAAACCTCTAACGCCATCAAGATATTGGGGTTTTAAACCACCAACATTTTCATAATCCATATCATACACCCACAGACGATGATCCATCTACAAAAATATAGATATTCAATAATATGCAACTTTACATTAAAACATATAAAAATCAAGTTATTAGTTCAGATATCAAGTGAATACACATAAATCATTTTCAAGTAGCTACATTTAAGCGTTTTCAAGTCATTAACTTCACATTTCAAGTAGCTATAAGCATTTTCAAGCCACAAGTTCACAATTTCAAATAGCTACACTTAACCATTTTCAAGTCACAAAGTCACAATTTCAAGTAACTACCCTTAAGCATTTTCAAGTCATTAACTTCATATTTCAAGTAACTACACTTAAGCATTTTCAAGTTGTTAACTTCATATTTCAAGTAGCTACACTTAAGTATTTTCAAGTCATTAATTTTACATTTCAAGTAGCTACACTAAAGTATTTTCAAGTCACAAGTACACAATTTCAAGTAACTACTCTGAAGCATTTTCAAGTCATTAACTTCACATTTTAAGTAGCTACACTTGAGCATTTTCAAGTCACAAGTTCACAATTTCAAATAGCTACACTAAATCATTTTCAAGTCACAAGGTCACAATTTCAAGTAATTACACTTAAGCATTTCAAGTCATTAACTTCATATTTCAAGTAGCTACACTTAACCATTTTCTAGTCACAAGGTCACAATTTCAAGTAACTACACTTGAGCATTTTCAAGTCATTAACTTCATATTTCAAGTAGCTACGCTTAAGTATTTTCAAGTCACAAGTTCACAATTTTAAATAGCTACACTTAACCATTTTCAAGTCACAAGGTCACAATTTCAAGTAACTACACTTAAGCATTTTCAAGTCATTAACTTCATATTTCAAGTAGCTACATTAAACCATTTTCTAGTTAGTAACATCACATTTCAAGTAGCTACACTTAAGCATTTTCAAGTCATTAACTTCATATTTCAAGTAGCTACACTTAACCATTTTCTAGTTATTAACATCACATTTCAAATAGCTACACTTAAGCATTTTCAAGTCACAACTTCATAATTTCAAGTACCCATTTAACTAACCATTTTCAAGTCACAATTTCAAGTAATTACACTCAATCATTTTTAAATCATAACTTCACATTTCAATTGACAACATTTAACCATTTTCTATTCACTAATTCACATTCTCAATTGTAATATAAGTCAGATAATTCAATAAATTTAATAAAGCTAATAAGTAGAGGTGTCGCATGTCCCTCTCACACCATATAATCATTACAAAAGCTATGAATTTAGAAGTATTCTACAGCAAATAATCCCACCATTACATTACATATAAAGACTCACTATAAGAAAATAAAGAGAAACAAACTTACCTTTGTTTTGGCCTAATTTGAAGAGAAAGAGGCAAGCGATAGTCTAACGAAATCAAAGCATCAAATTATCTCTGTTCTTCAACTAGGATTTCTGTCGACATAACATTAAATAAGGTCATTCTTTGAAGAATAATCTTTGGGATTAAACTAAAAATGAATTTTTAAATGAAATAAGCGAAAATCATTAACATGATTCATAAGCGAAAATATTATGCAGACTCTTTTCCTATTCTTAACTAAAGATTATGAAGTCACCAATATTTGGACTTAATTCTCATCAAATAAGTATGGCATGTAACAGTTGTTATGCACCATAGATGTTATAAGGAAGAACATCAACTATATTGGATATTGTACACCATTACTATGTATTTTTAACCACGAGGATCACTTACAAAGCTCACTATGTTGTTATACAAAATATGTCTACTTCATGCCAAAGATAACAATATAATAAACACAAAACATAAATGCATTGTATGTATTTGTGTGAAGGAGATTCTATTTGAGGCGCCTATGCTTCTGAATATTGGCGAAGAAAAAAAAAGCTTTTGCAGTTTGTCCTGCTTATCGTAGAGAAGTTAAGCAATCATACAAACTGTTAGATGACCAAGAACA
This sequence comes from Capsicum annuum, assembly GCF_002878395.1. Classification (NCBI taxonomy): domain Eukaryota; kingdom Viridiplantae; phylum Streptophyta; class Magnoliopsida; order Solanales; family Solanaceae; genus Capsicum; species Capsicum annuum. The sequence continues at coordinate 206,797,286 of NC_061117.1, forward strand.
TTCTTATTGTATTCATTTCAAAACATGGATGATCTTATGTTAGATGGGATAGCATTTACTAGTAGTGTTCGAAGATGGATTATATGTGACAGACTAGATGACATGCTGCTATTTGTTCTACTAAGGAAAAGATCACAAACAGGCTAAATTTTAATATAGAATGAGACATTTTTTGCCCAAACCAAACGCCAGACTAAGTTATAACCATCAAACAGCAGATGATGCAAAAAAAATAGAAAATTAATGCTACAATAATTGAATACAAGGTTAACTTTTGACTGTATGATGCTGGTGGTGGGAAAAGAAAATGCTTATCAGGACTGGAGGTGGAAGCTATATAACACACTATAAAAAGGTATTCAAAATACTAAATATGGTCCATGTGACTATATCTTGTCCTTGTCGTTTACAATATTTTTATACTCAATGTGTCTACCAGGCTAAGATTGATGTCAATATACATACAGGCAGAGATTCTGAAACAATGGAACAAATCTAAGCACCGCAGGTGGATAGTTATACATCCACGTTTGACATCAAAATCCTTTCCTTCCTCCTCAATCATGAATAAATGTTGTAAACAACTAATCGTCAAGTAGGAGCACCCACCACTGGTGACCCCTATAATATACAATCAACTTCTGCCTTTGATAAGAAGCAGAAAGGTAGAAGATCACCACCCAGGTTAAACACTTAGACACTTCCACACCCACATTCAGTTTCAGCCATGGTATCACCTGATAGCCAGATTAGCTACCAAACAACTATAGAAGAGCTTTTTCACTTTTAAGATTCTAATTTAGCCAATGAATATTGACTCTTTGCCTGCTCTTACGTGATAGCATGTTCAGCTCAATGATAAAGTTGGCAAGGCCATTGCCACTCTGTAGAACTTATTGGATACTCCCCGCCTCTAGTCTTAGAGCTCTTTTCTCGCACTTCCAGTCACATAACAAGTAACAGTTAGTCTGTGTCCTCAAACTTTGTATGTATTAGTCATTGCTATGTGAATTTAGTTTTGCTTATATTTTGTATCAAATGAAAGGATGACTGGTGCAACTTAATACTAAACTGTAAGCCACTAAACCTGAATGAGAGGAAGATAGAAAGGTATTAACACTGGACGAGTTCAAATAACCAAAGGATGCCAACAATTTATTCCAGTAATTGATACATGTATAACTTCAAACCTTCAAAAGATACAAGTGCACAATGTGTAATCAAAACAAAATATCGCATAGACAGACACATCCACAGAGACAAAAACATAATTGACTTCACGGTGCAAAACAAAAATAAAACATCCCTCACACACGTCCAAGCACATATCTGCAGAAATAGTGATATCTCTAGTAGTTGGAACCAAGTGACAAGAAGGTATGTGTCAAACCCAAACAAACTGGTAGAAGATATAAAAATATTAAATTCATGGCAGCGAATCTTAACAATAATGCAAATAAAATTGTCCATCCAAAATCATACATAAAGAGAGAAAAAAGTTGAGAGCAGCTAGAATATAAGTTTCGGTCAAATTTACTGAATATAAGACCTCATTTTTCAAGTAGATTTGTGTTTTTGCTAATTAATTGCTTAAACACCTTCTAACCACCTTCAAACTAAGATTTGACCCATTGAATGTGAATAGTTCGAACCAAATTTGTAGAAGATGATAGTGCCCAAGAATTAAAGATGATAGTAACCTTACCTTTTTTTCTGTATAGAAGAACTCTGTGAATCCAAATTCGATTTGAGCAAACAGTCGCAATTCGGACTAAAAATTTATCGAAGAAAGAGGGACAGGGAGAGAGGCGTGGTGTTGAATAAAGAAGAGAGAGAGAAAAGGAGAAGAAACGGGTTTGTTGCCATGGGTGGACTAAAAAGTTAACTTAATTTCCACGTTCGCTGTCGCTTTTTAAAAATTTATATATTTAATTTAGTTTTTTAAAATATAAAAATTACTTATTATTAAATTAAAAATATCAAATATTGACGGTCAACATTGCTTTTCAAAAAATAAATTTTTACTTAATCTTAACAAAAGCAACGTTGTCCGTCGCTTTTTAAAAATTTATATATTTAATTTAGTTTTTTAAAATATAAAAATTATTTATTATTAAATTAAAAATATCAAATATTGACGGCCAATATCGCTTTTCAAAAAATAATTTTTTATTTAATCTTAACAAAAGCGACGTTGTCCGTCGCTTTTTGTAAAAAATAAAGAAAAATTAAAAATAATTACAAATTGTGACGGATAGCGTCACTTTTTTAGAATTAAAATTTTAAAAAATAAAAATTATAGCAACGTTGTGCGTCGCTTTTAATAAAAACAAATAAAAATCAAATTAATAAATCGACGGACTACGTTGCTTTTCAAAAAATTAATTATTATTATTTTTAAATTTATTACGACGCTATCCGTCGCATTTATTAAAAAAAATATAAATTATTTGTTAATTAGTTAGCACAATAATCCACGAAAAAAGCGACAGATATTAAGACGTTGGCCGTAGTTTTTAATTAAAAATAAATAAAAATTAAAATTAAATTTAAAAAGCGACGGACAGTGTCACTTTTCTCGTCGCTTTTTAAAGCGACACAGTTCGTCGCTTTTTGCCCTTTTTTTGGTAGTGCTCGTCATACCATACTGAGATAATAATTATTCATAAAGTAAGTTGAGAGTGTGTGTGGTTGAGGTCTACGATACATCTCAATCGCGAAAAATATTGTTTAACATGTGATAAAGTACTCATGATTTTTATAAAGATAATGCAGCATGCATAACACAACTTAATGGAAGATTCATAAAAGGAGATAGAACGAAACACACTTCGCCGAAGTTTTTCCATACACATGAGCTCCAAAAGAATGGTGATATTAATGTACAACAGATTCGTCTAAGTGACAATGTGACAGATTTATTCACCAAGTATCTTCCAACTGCAACTCTCAAGAAGAAGATGCATAAGATCGGGATGCAAAGGTAGTTAATATGTGTTGTACTCTTTTTCCTTTTCAAGGTTTTGTCCCAGTGAGTTTTCCTTGTAAGTTTTTTAATGAGGCAACCGAAATGTGTATTATCAGAGATGTGTATTCTTTTTTCTTCACTAGATTTTTTTCTCATTGGCTTTTTCTATTAAGAGTTTAACGAGACACATTATCTACCAATTAGACATTCAAAAGGAGTGTTATAAATGTATTTACACTATAATAAATGTCTATTAAGATCTAATTGATATCTGATAGGATTTAAAATATCTGTATTTTAGTGAAAACTAAAAGTAAATTTTCTATAAATAAAATGATTTTCTTCGTTATAAATAACCCTTCAAGAATCACTCAATAAAAATAACAATTACTTTCGATTCTCGCTCTACTCTTTTCTTTATTATTACTTTTCTTTATTCTTTATTATAGCATAACAAACACAACATTTTTCAGTAAAATGCCTACATTTGGTTCTATATAAATATATAATTATATTTTAAAGATTATTTACTAACCAACCAGCAACCATTTGTTTACAGTCGAGCTGGTTATATGAAATCTTAACATGTACACACACAAAAAAATGATTATAGCTGTCAATGGCCGCCGCATGGCGGACCCATAATAATAAGGGGAAAAAAAAAAAAGAGATATCCACTCTATTTCGTTTAAGTTGATTTTAAAAAAATATATATTTATTTAAATTAATTATTTAATTTATAAAATCATTGGTTTATGTATATTTTTATCTTTCTCCCTTAATATTTGATAATTATATAATATAATAATAATTAAATTTAGAATTTAATTAATAAATTTAAGTTAGGAAAATTCACCCCTAAATAAAAAAATTTAAATGATGCATCAAATAAATACTTTTTTGATCTTATTTTAATTGATTATTTTATTAAAAATAAATATCTCACACTAATTGCTCACTTATCAAAATTAGGATAAAATTAATTATTTTTTTATTTTATTCTTAAAAATTATAATATACATTAAATATGAATAATTATAATTTTTATAGCTATTTTATACTTAATAAATATTATTACTATAAATAAAAAATAAAATAATAAAATTTATTATTTTTAAAATTATAAGTAAAATGAAAGGAAGGAGAGTAATAAATGGAGTGTAGATAATCCGGCGGCGAAGGAAGTGGGGCCGAGAGAGACACAAAGTCGAACAAGGTGGGACCGATAATATAAACCCCGTTGTCTGCTGCTTCTTTCTTGTTTCTTACCAAGAAATGATCTGCGCGCCCCATATTGAGATTCTTTTATTATTTCTTCCGCTTTATTTTGTTTTATTTTGTGTGTCATTATTTTTATTTTTATTTGTTCTTAAAAAATATTATTTTTTTTTATTTGTTAACTATTTAAAGATATAATTCTACTTTTATTCTTATTAATTTCACTTAATTAAACAAAAATACTAGCACATTTTTTTATAAAGAATAATTTGGTAAAAATTAATAAATCTTCTCTTATTTCTTAAATTTTGTGTTGAATCAAATGGCTAAAACGGAGAGAATATCTTTTTAAAATAAATAAAGATGGATGGCAGAGTAGAGGGGAATAGCACACGTGCCGTCCACCTTAGACACGACATGTACCCTTTCCACACGGAATTCTCACTTCCAATTGGAATGCATATACTCTCCTCCTTATCTCCTCGTCGGTGACTTGTTTCATTTTCTACTGGAACCAATTTATATGTTGTAATGGTGTACATATTTATGTTTTCATCAATGAAATTTGTTGGTAACAATTTAAAATTAAAAGTACGAAATATTGTTTTTTTTTTTAATTATTACTATATTCATTTAATAATACTTGTAAATTATATTTATTTAATTTAGAAAATTTATGAAATTTATTTTTTATAATTTTATTATTTAATATACTTTACCACTCAATATATATTTTTTAAATAGAATTATACTGTAGATATGCAAATAAAATCAAATTTCAACTAGTTTTCCTGCCGTAGATTTGTGGAGCAACTTCACTGTTCAAAATTGACACCTGTTATAATGACGCTTTCAGATTTACCCTTGGACATATAACATATCTTTAACAAACTATTTTTTCCTTCGGCTTGCCCACAAAGAAAAAAGAAACAATTCTTTGCATTTATCAAAAAGCCTCTCAGTCTCACAGCTGGCCAAACACCACCTAAAAACGAATCACATTCACTTTCACATTGCAACCCACAAATTATGAATCTAGATCAAAGTTGAAATAATTTTTTCTCCATTTTTACTATATTATATAAAATATTAGATCACGACTCTTTGATTCTATTTCAGATTTGTGATCAATTTGGCCGGCAATTCAAGCATTTAGATATGAGATAAAATTGTTTTTGAGGAATCTTATCCATAATAGGTTGCCCTCCATTCATAGCATAACAATAACCAATAAAGAAGTCTTAGAAATGAGAAAATGAACTTCTACAGTATTATTAACTATTAATAATAGGTCCAAATCTAAAAAATAGACTAAAAGATGAACATGAGATAAAAATTAGCAAGGAGAAAACATGAATTTTCTCATTAACCAAAAGATCTAAACAGGATTTGAGTTGCAAATGGTAGAAACAGCAAGAGAACATACATAACAATACCCCTCAGCTGCCAAAAAACGAAATGATACTTTTTAGCATATTTACAAAAATCAGCCATTAGTTCTGTCAGCTCTCTACCCCTCGTTGAAAAATTACATTATATTATAATCGTCATAAAATTAAATTTCCATGGGTGGCGCAAGGTTAAGGTCGAGATCAAGTCCTTTTTTTCCCACATACTGGTTCTCCTCCACAACGGAGGACGAGTCCGACACACTAGAAACACCTCCGGCGGCGCCAGTAAACTCTATCGCCATCGGCGCCACCTGGTACGACAACTGAGCCTTGTCAACGACTACTCCCGGTCTCCACAAAGAATCAAAAAGCAAAACCGGCTGACCGTTCGGAAGAACCGCCACCGTCGGTTGCTGATGAAAAACCGGAGCGACAGCGCCAAGGCGGCGCGTGAGATCCACCTCCATCGGCGCGTGAACACCAGTTTCTCCACTGGATGACTCCAGTGTGCTGCTGTTGCTCGGGCTCTGATTAAGAGTCTCTAACGGAAACGGAGAGGGGAAGTTGGTCTTAGCTTTGGGTCCACGAAAATCACGCGCAGCAGCGTCGTACGCCTTCGCCGCTTCCTCCGCCGTGTCGAAAGTACCTAACCAGACCCGACTCTTCTTGCCAGGGTCACGGATCTCAGCAGCGTAACGACCCCATGGTCTCTTTCTTACACCCCTATAGTGCACCTCCTTAACTCCATTTACTTTCGCATTTTCACTCCCATTACTACTCACCTTACTTTTCAGAGCCATTTTTTTTTGTGAACAAAATGTAACTTTGTGCTTGCAATATTTGTTAAGCGAATGGCTGCTTATATAATGGGGAATGGAGGGGAGGTAAAAGAGGGCGTGGGGTGGGGTGGGGATGGGGGGCGCGGTCAACAAGGGATTTGACTGGAGGTGAGAAGCGCCGCCCAAGCCATTGTGAGTGTAATTAAAGTAATAGTGAGAAAAAGAGTGTGTTACGTGGCACGCGTTCGTTAATGTAGACAAGATGTTGTTGATTACAATTTGGAGGGCCTGCAGGCTATGGATATTTGATTTATCTTTATTTTATTAGACGGCCGCTTTATTAGGAGGAGTGAGGTTTGTTGTCGTACGAGTACTTGCTTATTTATTGGTTGTCAAGAAAAAAGATTACTTCTTTATTTTCTACTCCACGCTTGCTTTAAACACGTGTAAGCTACTGTTTTGTACTATAACTTGAGCTATTTTGTACCGTAAAATTCATCAAATTTACCGCTCTAAATTAAAATTTATATTTCATCATAAATATAGATTAAAATTATTTTAAAATTTTGTACGAAAAATTAAAGTAAAAAAAATAAAAATAGGCTTAGACTTATTTTACATATTATTTTTTTAATAAAGTAGAAAATATTTTGAAAAAATAAAATTCTCATGGCCGGACAGTCTTATTAAGGTGAATGTGTATATTTACAATAAATTTTAATTTATGAAGAGAATAACCTTCAATGACAAACAAAACATAAACGAAATATAATTTTACTGTAAAGAAAAAGGGTACAAGTCTGTTTGTTGTATTAAAGATGACTCTCAAAAGGAAATGTGCTTTCATTTAAATAAACATGATTTAGTATTTATGGTTAAGTAACCTCTAAGAATTTGAATTCGTTTTTAGAAATCTAAAAAATTTCAGTATCTATAAATGACCTCTATTTTAAGATTTGACTGAATGTCTTGAAGCTTTGCTTTCGTTTTTTGTGATTTTATGATTTTACATTTGCAGATATAATTTATAAATATGAGAGGAGATCAAAGACGAATTTGATCTCGATGAGCATGCTAATTTTCCCCCAACAAATCTTAATTCATAAAAGATGAACTTCAATCACAAATAAAATATGAAGAAATATGAATGTAAAGTTAACAGAATATGTTCTAATGTGCATGTCATAATTTGTAGACAATAAAATTTGAGTCAGAGAAATAATAATTGAGAAAAGAAAATATCAAAAGAATCATTGTATTTTATTTTAAATATGTGAGTGTTACAATTTGTATGATTCTTTTGACTTGAATTTTCAAAGTAGGTTCAAGAGCCTTCTAGCTTGGTGTTAATTTGTGAACTTGATGATTTGGATCTTGAGTTGTGTTTGAATACGGGCTTTTGAAATTTGATTGTTTGAACTTGCACCTAGTAGAGAAATTTGTGATGTTTAATTCATGAGTTCTCTCTTGTTGTTAGAATTCTTACCCTTTTTCATAAATTATGAGATTCCTATTTATAATTGTAAAGTGAAATAGTAGTGATGAGAACAAACTTCTTTCAGTCAATCACATTTAAGTGACAAGACATATTTGATTGATTACAACATATCACTTGTACATGTGACACGCTTTTACTGTCTTTAATTTCAATAGGCATATTACCTAATTTTTACGCGTAGCATGATTCTATTTACTTTTTCATTTAATTTGACATGCTACGTCATTTGATATGTGACGTCAAATTAAGCTCTAAAATAAAATTTTTAATTATATTTTAAAGTGTTTAATTAGAACATGAACTAGTTTCAATATTTTAACAAATTTGAAAGATAGATTTATGTAATAAGCTTTATAGCTACTCTATTTTTCTTTTTTACTTGTGAATTAAAATTTCGATCCAACATTCACTGTATTTTCTGGTGAAAAATGGGAATTTGCATAAAATGAAATAAGGAGAGAAATAAATTATTGAAGCGTGAGCGACAAACACCAAAAGGTGAATAAGAAGAAGAAAAGGGAGTACTTGAATTGAAGTAAGGAATAGACGAGGACCAATTCAAAAAGAGAGCGTCGAATAATAGAATACTAAAATACGTAATGCGGCAGCCGGCAGGCGTCACATTTCACGTACCAATAACCGCAAACTATCTGACAGTAATACATATTAGCTGTCCCAATGTTATTGCTCCCTGTTATTCATTTTTTTTTTCTTGGTTAAAAGAGATGATTTTATTTATTTACTAATATGCTTCACAGGGAATTACAGAGTTACTTATTCTTTATTAACTTAATATTTTCTTTAAGAAGTAGTATTAAATTAAAAGTTGATTTTTGTTGAAGGAGTCTTATTAATTATATTTTCAAAATATAAATTGGACTTTTACATTTTATGTATTCACTTAATGATAAAATAATATTAAAAAAATATAATAAAATTTTCATAATTTTATAAATTAAAATAACTATTTCAACAAGAAGTCCAAATAAAATGCAACTCTTTTTTACTTTTACTCGTAAGTTTACACATTTGTCTAAAAATAATAATTCATATAAACATTTATTTTATTATAATATATTATTCAATATAATACTAGTAATTGGACCCCCTAGTTATAAAATAGTTCATGTATGTGCGTTGTGCATTGATGCAATTCGCCGTCGTTGGCTCCGTAACGGATGAAATGTATTGGGTTTTAGAGGGGGACAGATAGAAAGAGGAGGCACTATGTATGTTGAGCAGACACGCGTCCTTTTTCGGCGCTCTACGCGTCTTTCTTAAACAAGGCCTCGTTTTGTCTCTATGCACCTTGACTAAGTAAACTCTTTGTTTCTTCTTTTGCTTTTTAATTCGAAAATAAAGTAAGCAAACAGCTGTTGTTTAGAGTGGCTTCTTTTTTCTGTGTGTGGTTTTAGGAGGAGAGGTAAAGGGGGTCGGTTTAAAGTAGTTGTTGAGTTGATTGAATATGAATAGTACTTTGTCCCCTATTTTACTTGTCATCATTTTCTTTTGATTGATTTAAAGAAGATTGTAATATTTTTTATTTAAAAATTACTTTCTCTTTTTTAAATTATTCATCTCAAATTTTTTAATTTAATTTCTCATTTTACTTATTTTTTCATTAATTAACAAGAGATAAAGTTTTTATTTGATATTTTATCCTTTATATTAATTATTTTTCTTTAAATTAAAATATAAACATCATTTAATAGAAGTATTATGATAAACTAATCATATTATTAATTATTTTTCTTAATCACTGTGTCAAATATGAAAGGAGTATTTAACAATATTATTTTTATTAAATCTCATTTAATAAAAAAATAATTAAAAAATAAATATTAAAATAATTTTAAAAGGAATAATTTTATATACTTTATAAAATTATTATTTATTTTTCAAATTTTATACTCCCTTCGTTTAAAAAAGAATGACCTAATTTGACTTGACACGGGGTTTAAAAAAGTAAGAAAACTTTTAATTCCTTTGATCCTAAATTAAAGTTGTGACAAATATAGCAGAAGACCTTTCAATCTTGTGGTTTTAAGCATGGCACGTGTAAAGTTAAAATTTAAATATTATTGAAAAAGAAAAAAGATCATTCATTTTAAAAGGAACTAAAAAATGATAAATTATTTTTTTAAAATGGAAAAAATATCTAATGAAAATGCAATACATAAAAATGAGAGGAAGGGAGGGTAGTTTTAATTATGCGTCTTTGCACGCACTTGTTATGTAACTTCACTTGACATTTTTTTGGCGGACTGCCTCGTTGCACACACTTGCTATGTAACTTCACTTGACATTTTGCATCTCCGGCCAATAAATGGACGGAAAAAATTCTTTTGGCCATAATAAAAAGAGTTAGGATAATATCCATAAAAATATCTGAAGTTTGATCGGATTACTAGTTGAGCATACTGAATTTTGTAGGGGTTTTATTATTCCCAGACTTTTTTTTCGTATTTTAATGGCATATATCTGCCACTTGGCACACTGCGTGTGATTCACATGCATTGAGCGCGTGAATAGTGTTAAAAACGTTTTTAAACTCTTTTTTTTGCCAAACAATCCCTTAATTTTATAATTATTTAACATTTTATATTTTTATTTATTTTTTCATTCTTCTTTCTTCTTTCTTCTTTCTTCAACAATTGTTGCTCCATTGTTGAATTGAAATTTAATGAAACTCAATGGTTATAATTTAGTGGAACTCGCTAATTGAAATTCAATGGATGATTCGAAAGATTCAAACTCGAAAACTCGCTAATTTAGTTTCGAGTTTCATTAATGGAAATTGAATCTTTCAAGTTCCATTAATGGAAGATTGAATAGCTTCATACATGAAATTAAATTTTCCGATCTTCTGAGTTCCATTAATGAATTTTTCGAATCTTTCAAGTTCCATTAATGGAAATTGAATCATGAAATTAAATTTTCCGAATCTGTCGAGTTCTATTAATGAATTTTTCGAATCTTCCGAGTTCCATTAATGTAAATTAAATCTTCCATTGAGTTTCAATTAGCGAGTTTCATTGAATCTTCCATTAATGGAACTCGCTAATTGAATCTTCCGAGTTTCAATGGAAAATTAATGGAAGATTCCATTCAATTATTTGAAAAAACTTTCTCCATAAGCTCAATGTAATCATTTGGAATATTTAATATGGTTGTAATGGTGAAAAAATGTTGAAAAGTGATAAAATGGAGAAGAAACGGCGCGTGTACCACACTTCCCACCGAAAAAACTGAGTATACATTTTGAGGGTGGATTAATTCCACTTTAAAAATGTCGGGGGGGGGGGGGGGGGGGAATTAATTCCAATTAAAAAAATTTAGGGGGTAATTTGGTTAAACTTCAGGTATTTTCGTAGGTATTATCCCAAAAAATTACGTTTACACTATAAATTAGTTAACTTTTAGATATTTTTACCCTTTTTATTCTATATTTAAAATTCTATCAATACATTATTTACTTTCAATTTCCAATGACGATGGACTTGTGTTTGTCTTTATACATTAAGTACGATGGAAGTTATACATTAAAATAATGAAAAAATACTAATAGTTTAAAGTTATAACTTAAATTTTTTTAATGATAGATGAGACGTTGTGTGGGCGTATTTTTTTTTTTTTTTAATATATATATTCAATGTGTGGATTCCCTACAAACCAACACAATGCACTATATTACTCTCCAATATTTCATTTTCATAGTTGTGCATTTTATATATTATATCATTAATTTATTAATTAAATTACATCTCACTTATGTTTGGTAATTTATAGTGTAATTATCATTCTTTTTTGTTCAAGTAGCTCAAAGTAAAACTACTATATATTTATCATCTTCATTTTTCAATCATTTTTTTATTATACTAGATATCAAGGGGCCCGTGCTAGCACGAACCTAATAAATATTTTTTTCTCAATTTATGTGTATTTTTAATATATTTTTAGATATTTTAAATTGTTAATATTATAATTTATAATAATAATTTTTAAATAATATATGTTACTCTCCTTATTCAAACTTTTGTTGCATTGATAGTCAATTATATTTTAAAAATAATTTAAGTTTTTATTTATTCTCATTTATAATATTTTTTATCTATTCCAATTTAAGTGGCACCGATATAATTTATAGAGTTAATCAAATGTGTTATATTTTAAAAAATTTTCAAGTTGTTAATTATTGTGATCTATATTATTTTTTACGTACTTTTGAAATATATAACAGATTAAATCTTTTAGATATTTTAAATTATATCTATTGTAATTTATAATATTTTTTATGTAATTTTCAATAATATATATTACTCTCCTTATTAAAACTTTTGTGGCATTGATAGTTAGTTATATTTTAAAAATAATTTAAATTTTTAATTATTTCAAATTTTTCTTTTATTTTAATTTATGTGGCACAATGCTTATATAACCATAATAATTAATTAAAAATAATTTAGTAAAATCACGATTGAAGCAACGAAGTAGACATATCTTAATTGACTTATAACAACTAATTAGAAGTGATATAGCAAAATTACTAAAAAAAATACTTGTGAAAAAAATTTAAGTGAGCCTCATATAAGACGCCAAGTTAATTTAAAACATAAGGAGTTAGTATATGATTTTATGTTTATTTTATCCTTTTTATTAAATATTACTATTAGTTTTTTAATGAGATGACTTATAATAATTAATTATAAATAATATAATAAAATCACGGTTGAAAGAGTTGAAGTAGACATGTCATAGATGTCTATTTTACTTTTATTTTATTAAATATTATTAATTGTTTAATACGTAAATGATTTATAATAATTAATTAGGGGCAATATAGTAATTCGGTTTGAAGCAGACATCTCGACGAAGAGGTGCCTGCTTCTTCACACTTATTAATAGTAATAATTTAAGTTATAATTTTAAACTATTATTGTTTTGCGGAATTTTAACTTATTTAGAGTCGCCACTTAATTTATTTAAAAAGAAATTACGAAAGCCTTTGAAAATTACTTAAACGATCCAAAACAAAAAAAAAAATCATTTAAGTTTTGAAAATTCTGAGTAAATGGTTCCTACTAATACTCTTGGAAGGTTGTTAAGGCACCAAGAGTATCCGATAACTTGCGGTTATCTGGATTGTTTGAAAATATCTTTTGACAAACTTCAAAAAGAAAGATTGATTGTTGAAAAATAATTGATTTTAGGAAAAGACTTGCGTAAAATAGATTTGGACGACTTAAGAGAGATTTAAACTAAGTCTAAACAAATTAATAACAAAGCAGGTAAAAGGGGAAGAAAAGAAAATAAAAGACTTAGGCCATTGGGCCCAAATAAATAGACCTTGTCCTATTCTAATTGGGCTTTTGGCCCACTTTCACCTGTCTTAATCTAAATATTGGGCTTTCGGTCCACAACCTGTTCTAAGATAGTTTTCGAACCATTGAGGTCAAAATCCGCCTCACCTGTATTAAAATACAACTTTGACTTCGAGACCCAAATAAATGAATAAATAAATGACTAAATGAATAAATAAAAAGAAGACATTAATAAAAATCGAGACTTTTCAAGTCTCTTAGTGACCTCATCAATGGGTTTTGACTCATTTTCCTTCTTCGTCTATCTTCTAGCATCCGCACGTCATGTAGTGGACCTTGGGTTTGAACTTCGGACTTGACTCGAAGAGGTGAGCCTCATTGACCTATTACGAAATGCAAGAGGAGAGGAGTCCATTTGGACTTGAGATATTTTTTGCATGCAAAGAAAAGATAAGGAAATTAATATACGTTCAAAACATAATAGTTACATATTTCAAAGCAAAAGAAAATATCAAGAATCAATTTTTGAATTACAATGATATGAACACTTGCACACATATAACAAGAATGAGAGTCAATGGATAAAATGCAACGCAAAGAGATCCACTTACATGCCTCGTGATTTATGTTCATATTAAGAATGAATAAATGTAAAAGGAAGAAGGCCGTATTCAATAAATTAATGCGAGAAACAAACAACGTAAACTTGAGAAAGTAAAGGGATGAGGCAACAAGAAAAATACTCATGACTTCTAAAATTGAACAAACATATACACTAATCCATATAACAAAAGAAAAAAAAATTAACTCAAAAAAATTAACTCTTCAAGAAAGAGAATCTTTAAATTTCAATTAAGGCGACATTAACGAAAATTCATACATCTAAATTACAACCAACATTTTATGGAAAAAGTTTAACGACCTATGATTTATATTTCTAAAATATCGTTGACACTCTTTTGATATTATGAATAAAAGAGAGATATGAATCAAGTCTTTACACACACAAAGAGCATATACAAGAATCCGGAGTAAGAAAATTAGAATAAAAATTTAGCCTCTCTAAAAGTGAAATATCGTTCAACAATCATACTATGCATGAGTAAAAAATATCCAAATAATTCTATTTAGTCATAAAAGTTTGAACTTTCTCATCATTTTGACAAGACAACATGCGAACAAAAAAGGAATAAACATCTTGGATAAAAAATAAAACTAGCACTTCATCTCTTATATGAGAATTTTGAAATCTATTAAAATAATTAGCGAGCAAATAACCAATTCTTGAATTAATTAATTACTATTTTTATTACGGTGAAACAAACAATAATAACTATTTTTCCAACATAAAAGAAACAAATTTCAATGCTAAAACAAACATATCCGCCAACAATGAATTTAAACAAGGCATGAGTTTGTCTTTTGTGCAAAGATCAAAGCTTTATACATAACAATCAAAGAATAAAGTCAAAAGGCAAAACAATCAATATTTAACTATTCTTTTCAATATAAAGGAAATAACTTTACATGCTAAAAACAAACATATCTACCAACAATGAGTTTAAACAAGACATGAGTATATTTTTCAAGCAAAAATCTAAATTTTATCCAAAATAATCAAAGATTAAGGTCAAAAGGCAAAACAATCAATATTAACTATTCTTTTCAACATAAAAAAAATAACTTTACATGTTAAAAACAAACATATCCACCAACAATGAGTTTAAACAAGACATGAGTATGTTTTTCAAGCAAAGATCTAAACTTTATCCCAAATAATCAAAGAATAAGGTGAAAAGGCGAAACAATCAATATTAATTATTCTTTTCAACATAAAGAAAATAACTTTACATGCTAAAAATAAACATATCCACTAACAATAAGTTTAACAAAGCATAAGTACATCTTTTAAGCAAAGATTAAAATTTTATCTATAATAATCAAAGAATAAAGTCATAAAAGGCACGTACAACTATTGCTAGCTCATTTTTATATCATGAACATGAAAATAATTAACTTATCGATACCACAACGTCCTATGACCTTCAAGTCCATCTACAACAAACAATCCCAGTAAACAAAATTATAACTACGGAGAAAAAAAAGATGAAGAAAACGATAATAAAACAAAAAAAAGGAAAAAGTGTGTGTACCTTTTTTGGGGCAGCAAAACGAGACTACGAGCTTTGTCGGAATCAAACACCACCAAAAAATACCGCCGGCAACTCAAAAATTTTGATTAGCCGACCAACTTTATGAAACAAAATTTTTTTACTAAATAAAAATAACTATTTTGCTCAAATTATTTTTTTCACCTTTCTAGTTTTTTTTTTTTTTTTTAAAAAACTTTTCCACCCCTCTTTCCACCAAAGTAGTGGTAGTATTTATAGGAGCGAATTGGATTTTTCTTCCTTTTCTCTACCAATGTGGGAGAAAATTATTTATAGAAAATGATGAGGATTTATTTCTTGTTATCCACCAATGTGGGAGAAAAGTCATTGAGTGTTTTTGAAATTTAAAAATTGAAGATAAGGTGAGGTGGAAGATAGTCTTTGGGGAAATTGTACAATGTAGTACAATTTTTGAATTTCAAAATTAGAATTTGAAAAAAAAAAAAATGGGGGAAATTGTACAATATAATACAATTTTTGAATTTCAAAATTGGGAAGGACAAAGTTGGGGAAAAATAGTACAATGTAGTACAATTTAAAATTATTTTTGGTGGAAATTGGATAGAAGTTGTGAGATTTTGTTGAAATTTTGGGATTATTTAAAATTTAAACCCAATTGAGATTTAAAATTTAGTCAAATTTATTTAATTTTGACCAAATTAAAAATCAATTGGAGGATTGTATTATAATTATGGCCAATTTGGTTTCAATTATGGCCAAATCTAATAGATTGACTAAATTAAATTGAAATTCGATACGAATTAATACTTCTTTTAATCCCGAGCTTCTTGATTTAATAAAATCAAACACATATTTATCCGAATAAATTATTTTTAAGAGTAAATTATATTTAAATCAAGATTTTAATCCTTTAAATTTATTTCAAGATAAACCTTGATTAAAATTCAATATTTTATAAAAAAGGATATTTAAGTAACAAAATTATATAATTTCATATAATTGAATATGATAATATATAATCGCTACTTAAAATGACAAACTTACCTAGATAAATATTTTGAAAAACGTTTTATCCGGATAAAATAAATGTTGAAATTTTATTTAAAAAATCAAAGAAACTTGAAATTAAACTTAGTTATGGAGGGCCAAAATTAGGTGTCAACAATTATTATTTTTGTCCATGAATTTTTTCTAATTTTCTTTTTAGAATTTTTTATTTTAGTCAAAAATTAGTGTTTGTCCATAAAAAAAATTCAAACACTCAGACACCTATGTTCATTCTTATATTTTAAAATTTTAAAATTTATCATAAATTTATAGAATAATTTTGATTAAATTATATAGGTTTTTTTTATTGTTTGGCCATAAATAGAATGTGGCTTCGCTCGAATGCAAAGTAGGAGTAATGTTCTTCTCCAATATAATTTTTAACTTAAAGAATAAAGGAGTAATGGTTCTTCAAAATAATTTTTGACTCAAAGAATAAATATTTTTGGCCTCAATGGTCCAAATTTTATAATAACATTATTCACACTATTAACTGATTTTTTTTATGACATATATTAATTATTGTATTTTTCAAAAATATAAAAAATTAAATGGCATAATTTAAATAATTTTTTAAATGTCACTTGAAAATATTTTAACAACGAAAATTAAAATTCTAAATACTTTAAACATGGTCGACATTGATATATTATAGAAATCGTAAAAATTATATAGTTCATAAGTATTGATCCTAGTTGTTATCAACCTACAAAAGTCACGTATTAATATTGTAGTCTTGCACCTTTATGTTACACCGATTTGATAATTTATGAATAATTACTTTAAAAATATTTTATTAATTAAGTTTTAAATCTAAAATTTTGCATGTTTGAATAATATTCAAATATAATCTGAAAATATTTTTAAAACGATAATTAAAACTTAAACACTTCTGACGTGATGGACATCAAAAAGTTATAGTAAAAATTATATTGTTTGACTCTAGTTAACAATAATCCAAGAGAGTCACACATTAATACTATAGTATGTCACCCATATATTAGCTGAATTGATAACTTGGGAACCATTACTTATATTTGTTACTATTATGACCTCTGATTAAATAATTTTATAAATTATTATGTTTAAATAAATTTAATATATATTTAAATAAATATTTAAACATAATTTAAAAATATTATAATAACGATAGTAAAAACTCAAAGTACTTCAGGCATGATAGACATCAACATTTTATATAAATCATAAAAATTATATGATTTATAAGTGTCGATCTTATTAACAACCAATGAGAGTCACGTATTGATGTTGAAGTTTTACGTATTCATTAATTGTCATCTTTTAAAAATAAATTAAATATTTAAATAATTAAGTGATGATCCTAGTTAACAACAACCTAAGAGAATACTTACGCATTAATGTAGTAGCCGATCTTGAAGTTTGATGGTTTAGTTTATTTGAAGGATCTTCGAAAAATGATTTGAATATTTTATACTTTATTAAAAATTCCGCAATAGCTAAAACTATTTAATTTTAAATAAGCAAATGTTACACGTGCAACACACGTGCGGTTACACTAGTGTGATTAATTTGTTTTGGACCTCTGTTATATTTTCGATATGATTTAGTAAAATTTAGATGAAATTTATTTTTTAATTAACTTGATATCATTCATTTCCTTTCTTTTTATTTCTCAATATTTACTTTTTTTTTTTTATAATTTAATATAATTGCTTGTATTTTTTTTTCATTTAGCAAAACTGATTAATTGCATTATGATTATTTTAATTTTTGAATTAAAATAGAATTACATTATTGAATGAGGTTATAGGCTCATGTTTTCTTGTCTTTTAAATTACATTTAATTAAGTTACATGAAAAGTTATTAATATATAATATATATACCTTAAATTCATTAATTATTCTTGTATAAATTAATTTTAGTTGTTCAGTGAATTTAGGGAATATAAAAAAGTTACTGCATTAATTAAGAAAATTTGGAGGGAATATATTTGAGAAAAGACTCACAAGGCTATGTAAGTTTTTTCACAATAGTGGCCAAATTTGAGCCAAAAAATTGTGGTCATTTAGCTCTTCCCTAAATGAACAGTTTATAGGAGTTGAAATTTTATCTGATTATCAATTTCAAAAGTTGCATCAACAATTAAAAGGATAGCTCCTTACAAACGACAACTCTCTCTCTATGCTTAGATATCGGAGTCCGTGTCAGCACAGGTCTAATATATATTATTTTTCTATCTTAATTTATGTGGTATAGATAAAATTTAAAAGGTTAATAAATTTTTTTATATATTATTAAATATTTTACGTTATTAGTTATTGATTTATAGTACTTTTAGCTAAAAAATTGATGAAAAGTAATCGATTTGAAGATCAAAATCGTGTGATAAGGAGGATGTAAATGTCAATTTCAACGTTTAAAATTCATTTTTTGAAAATGAGATAGGAAGAATATGTTAAAAATATAAATTAAAATAAGTGTTAAGAATAGCATGAAATGCTCAGCATTTGACTCTAGTAACTTGTTATTTCCCGGTGGGTACAGCTAGTCGGGTTCGCAAAGCGACACTCGGAAACCACGAAAAAAAAAAAGTAACTTGTTATTTGCCACCCCTACAAGGGTTCAAATCTAGGTGGATCATTGAGGTATTTTATTGACTAGTTTCCTCTTTTTACTTGATTTTGTTACTTTTTCTTAAATAAAAAGAGAAATAAATAAAAAAAACATGCACTTTAAATTTTATAAAGTATTTATATTTTATTGAGTGATTTCTTTATTTTTTGTTGATTTTTTTTTACATTTTTTTATTAAAAAACTTTTTGATAAGCAAAACATGCATTTTTACTATAATGAGTACTAGTTCTCGGCAACCACAAGGGTTGGTGTGGTGGTTCAGCACTTCAACCCTTAATCAAGAGGTTGGGAGTTCGATCCCCACCTCTGTTGAATGGAAAAAACTCTGTGGCCAGTTTCCTACCGCTTAATGCGCTGACAGTAGAAATGGAAAATTAGTCTCACGACTGCGGCTGTAGGGATACCTTGGAAAACAAAAAAAAAAGAGGACTAGTTCTCTACACTATTTAATGCAGAAAAGGTTGTAAAAAAAATAAGCAGTGCCTTCTCCTTTCACGCGCTTTTCATTTTTAAATCAGTGCTCAAACGACCCATGCTGCTCATGCGGCCCATGGCGCTCATGGAGATCAAGCGACCTATATCGTCCAAGCGACCCATTCCACCTATGGCTATCAAGCAGCTCATGCTGCCCACGGTGCCCAAGCGGCCCATACCACCCATGACGTCGAAAAGGCACATACCGATAATGGCTGCCAAGTGGCCCATGCCGCCCATCTGGATCAAGCGCCCCATGCCACCAAGGCCACCTATGATTGCCGAGCGCTCATGCCGCTCATTTGGTCCATGACACCCAAACGACCAATGCTGCCTAAGGCGATCAAGTGGTCCATATCGCTTATGTGGACCATGGCGATCAAGCGACTCATGTCATTCTTTCTTGTGTATGTGTCCTATTCGTTAAATGAATGCAGTATAATGTCATTATGATCAAGTGCATTATTTGCCAAATGATCCACATATTGGCTACGTTGTCTCATAACATGAAGTACCTGTACATTCAAATTATCGATTTGCTCAATAATTTCCTCTAATTTAGCTCTCATTATCCTCGGTTGCTTCCAAGTACCGTCGATAACATTTCCTAAAAACAAAGCATCAGTTTCTAATATTAATTACACACATTATTAGCTACATAATATCGAGCAACCTACAAAATTGAAATAGTGTTTCTGCAATTTTCTTAGCTTCTCATAATATGTCTAATCACCCATAGGATTTTTAAGTACAAAAAGCATAGGAACTTGTACATGGTTTTGCCAAATATGCGGACGCAAATTCCATAGCACCTGAGTAACCATAAAGGTCACTTAAATTTTTATAGAACTTGAATTATGTATGGCCACTTGTGAGGATCCTATTCGATTGCGGATTATTTTATCTTAGAGAGCATTTCTAATGGGCTTGAGACCAGATATATAATCCTATGGAGTTTAGGAAGAACATGATAGTCCACCCTTTAACAATAGAATGTTGAAATTGTGACCTCTATTTGATGTCCAAATGTTTCCTCCTGCAACCTAGCACAACAGCTACACCTTTATACCAAGCAAAATGCAATATATTCTTCTAGCAAGTTCAAACCACCTGAAATCCTGAGAACACATTTTTTTCCATGCAACTAGTGCTTTAATTTGTTGGAGATATTAGTACTACCCGTCCACAAATTTTAAGTCTTATGCAGAATGTAAGTACTTCTGAATTAAACAAACATGCTACTTACAAGACCAGCCACCCTAATAGTCCTATTTACTTTGAGATTTGGAAGTTAATTTTTGTAGTGGTCCAGGAGTTGAAGAGACCCCTCTAAAAGTGCTCTTTGAAACAATACAAAATAACATTGATTCTTCAATCAAGCAGAAAAATTTTCAAACCTAGAAAGGTGACTACTTTGTTTCTCTGCTAATTTTTGTTAACTATTTCACTCATTAACCCATTTCGCCATGCCCGTAATTGTTATATTCTAACATACTCATTTTTTGATCTTGTATATAGCGTCCTTCCAAGCCGTTAATCATAAACTTCATCATATCTACAAAAATAATAATGAAGTGCAAAAAGAAGTTTGATCTGTTGATACTTTATGCTCTTGTTTTTTCTTGATGTTCGCTGATGAAGCAACTTTGCTCTAATTTGCTAACTGTAAACCTGCTTCATTTTATAGATTAATCTGTCTGGCGCATTTAAGTGCACGATTTGTCCTTTAAACCTATTTTGATCATCTAATTAAGTTAATATATGTGTCATGCTTTCCTTGATAAGTACTGAGTGTACCTAAATTTTTTACTGTAATATTGTTATGTCATTAGAACAAGAGTAAATATAGTCAAGCTAGTTTACTATAAAACAAAATGTATTCAACTTATACTTGACCATGTAAATATATTCATTCCGTTAATGAATAAATCTGAATTCTCAATAACAAGGGTGATATAGTAATTTGGGTAAAATAAGCATATATAGACTGTCTTTTACTTACCAAATCTTAAAACTTAGTGAACAATATCTAAATTCACTAAATAAGCGTGATCAAGTAATTTAGGATAGAATAAGTATATATATGAATTGTTTTCTATATTCACTAATTTTATACTACAAAATTTAACAATCATTTCTTTTACTATTTTTCCTATTCTAGCGTGCTCCAGTCAACAACTATAGATTATGCAATCTGATTTTAGATTCTCCTTGATAAGACCAACATAACTAAAATAGTCACTCCAGTTCAACATATCATTTTATTTTTCGTAGACCAGGCTGTCTAGGATTATCCATCACTGTAGTATAAAATCTCCTAAGCTCTTTCTTTCGCTTGTCAAAATTCGATTCTTGTGATTAAAGTGACATGTTCATAGATTTCGCCGGAAGGTCATCACAGAGAATTCACCAGAGATCTTTCTATTAATGTGATATGTTCATTGATTGCACTCAAAATGTTTCATGGATATCCTACAAATAAGTTGATATGTTCATTCGTCGGAATTCATTTATTTCTAACAAATGCATGATCTAAGTATAAGTATTTGAATTTGTGTTTGATAAAGTTGTGAACTTTTTATACTTAAATCTCGTTTAAATATTTTAAAATGTCAAAAAAAAAAAAAATTTATTTTAATTTACTCATTTTAGAAAAGTGATTTTTTTTGTTATTGTTCGCGGTGACTTTAAACTTCACATATCTGCTTGAGCAGAAACAAATTTATTTTTATTTATTGATATTTAACTTTCAACATTTTTGGTGCTCTATTTGACTTTCTCTAGCATAAATGAATTTTCAAGTTGAGAGTGAGATTCATTTTTTTGATAATTTTTTTAATCTATTTTTTAAATTTAATTAAGTCTAATCTGATTCGTTTGTTTTATAATTATTTTATTTTAATTTTTTACTTTTTAAGTGAGAGATATTTAAACGTCGATAGAGTTAGATAGTTGTTTTCCACTGTTGGAGGACTGTATCTGAGATACTTGAAAATGAAAAAGTTTTCAATTTTAATTAAAAATGTTGTAACGCTATTTTTTTGTCTCTAAATTTTCAGCTCTATTACGGCAAATATTTTTTTGTTAATGTTTTTTGCTTTGAGGAATTGTGGTAGTTCATGCCATATACAATTAATAGAGAGTTAGTTATTCGAAAGAAAGGTTGCTTTGTGGGTATTCTGTTCAACATGCTGGATATACCTTTGTCCTCCTTGACTTGAAAGTAGTATAATTATTCAACTATATGAATGTAGAAAGATAATGTAGAAAAAGTATTTGGGGGAGATTATTAATGTTATGTTCATTTGTTATAAATAATATTAATTAGTTCATTAAATTTTATCCTTTTACTAGAATACTCATACAACATTCCTTAAAAAGCATAAACAATATCAGAACATCAGCTGCAAAAAGTATAGCCAATTCATTAGCTTTCTTTCTTCCCATTTTCCTTTCTCTCCTTTACTTGAAAAACTCAACTTCCTTCTTCCCATTTTCCTTTCTTTCCTTTACTTGAAAAATATGATGTCACAAGTGACATTAATTAATTATGATTTTAGATATTGAAAGTAAAGAAAAACGAAATGAGAGAAATTGAGTTGAATAGGATTGAGAGCACAAGTATTGCTAGTTGCTTTCTCCTAAGAGGATGAGCTTAGTGAAGAAAGCTGATGAATTAGTTGTTCTTTTTGTGTTGATGTAGCTGTAGCTCTTATTATTTATACCAGTAAAGTAAAGTTATATGAGTATTATAGTAAAAAATAAATTTAATTAATCAATTAATATTCATTTATAATTTATAACAAATGAATATAACTCCAAGAATCTTTCCCAAATAATTTTTTAAAATTATCTTTCAACTCTCTCGGCCAAGTTGGCTTATATGCATAAGAAGTTCAACATGATAAGGAGAATATGAGAGATATTCCAATAGCAAGGCCAAGACACCCTAACAACAATATTTACTTGGAGAAAAGTCAATTCATGTCATAGTGTAGGAGATGAAGAAGATCCCTTTGTCAATGCTCTTTGAAGCAATACAAAATACATTAAATCGGAGGACTGCATCTGAATTACAATTTTTTATTTTTGAATTATTTGTACTTTTATTCTGTTGTACCAACAATTGTTTCACATAGACAGCTTTTTATATAAAATTAACGTTAATTCTTTCTTGATTTGATCTTTGTTCTTTTTTTTTAATCTCTTCGTGTGCTTTGATATTTGTTCATTTTTCTTATTCTTTGTGGTATTAGATTAATGGTTTTCATGATGAGAAATTATTGTGGTTCATATCATAATTAATTGAGCGTTCGTTCTTTAAATCAAAGGTTATTTTACTACTGTATTCTATGGCGGAATTAGGAATTTGGTAAAGAGTTTGCAAATTTTCTTCTTACTTCTAACTTCTATGCAAAAATAAATATACTCATAATAACTAATATTTAATCTCTATACACCATATAATTTTTCGACAAAAGATGTGTACCAAACCATCTATTGCCTAATCTGGCTGCGCGTATCTTGGTATTCCATTTTGCATCCCGATTCCTGACATGGATATAATTTGGCTCCTCCTTGACTTTCAGAGGTTACCCTATTAATCTCATATTTGTCGACTTTTATTTATTTAGTGGGCAGATGCACCCAATTTGATACATTTCTATTCTCTCGCTCTCTAAAATGACTAGATATATACATGTTATATTCGACACACTAGAAATTATTTGGTTATGTTAGGTTTAATTAAACAAATGTCAATATAACGCAAAGAAGACAAGGTCTAACTTGCAACGGAAAAGGAAGCAGGAGAATAGAAGGAACTAAAAAAAATTGAAATAGATTGTGGTCTTAAATTTAAGTCATGGTGCTAACCACGGTAACTACCTCTTAAATAACTGAAACACAGAAAATTAAGAGATATATTGCAGGTCTAAATCAACTAACTAATAGGTTCAATTATTAACATCGTAGATTCATCCTTTGGATATCTGAATCTAGTGCAAAAGTAAACGTTAAATCTCCTAGAAATGTTGAATTGTTATCTCTATTAGATGGTTTCTACTTAGCAAACAAAATGCAGATACGACATAGGGAGATTGCCAAAAACTCTCATTGAAAAGAAAATGATATGAATATTCTATATGAATGTAGGGAGCTGCGTCGCAGGATAGGGAACCCCCACAATCGAGCATGAATATAGAAAACAAAATAGGGTGAAAAAAGGCCAAGCTACGGAAGATGGATGTTTTTTTTTGTGGATTGGACAGTTCCTCCCATGTTTGTATGGATGACACTGAAAGCAAACGAGGAAGGAACTACTTTTGCAAAACACATAACGCCTTTATCTTATATTGACTGAATGTTATCTTATATCTTGTAAGCAAACAATATCTTGTGCTAGCGATTATGCAGGCACTTCCATTTGTAATTATGCATAATGTATTATAATAAATAAGGCTTACAGCCAAAATCATCTCCAAAGTTCTCAATCCAAGATTGCAGCCAGTGATGGGGGGATTGTGCCTGCGACGTTAATATCTGATAACATTTCACCATGATGCATGCTAAAAGTTGATATATGAAGGCGTATGATTTTAGAGAATGGGAGTTTGTGAAGCAAATCTTAGTCAATCTTGATTTCCCTTCTGTTTTCGTACCCTTCGCCTAAGGAGGCTCCGCCCATGCTAGTAGTGCATTATGCATCCTGATTCCTGACATGGATATAATTTGACTCCTCCTTGACTTATAGAGTGTACCAAAAATTAATTGGTTCAATTATTAACAGGGCAGTTGCATCCTTTGTATCTTAGTCATTTGTGTTTAGTGTTTTATTTCCTTTTCTCAATTAGGAGTTTTAATTTTTGAGATATAGTTTTAAGTCTAATTGCAGGAAATTTTCATTCTAGTTTTTTGGCAAGTCTGTCTTAAGTTTTTCAACTTCAATATACAAGGTGATCAAATAAATTAGGAACGATAACAAAATGAATAATCATGATATACATATATGTTAACGTACGTGGTGTGATATGGGAAGCGCAATTTAAGCAGACATCATGGCTGGTACAAAAGATAGTGAAGGCTACCAAATATATACAATAAGCCGGGATGCAGATGAATGACTTGACGGCTGTGTAACAGTTTTCATTACGTAAGCTATGTCATCAACTCAGAGGTCACTATGACAAAGTCCCTTGGAGAAGAATGGTCTGCAATAATAGTGGTGCTCCTAAGTGGACTTTCTTGTTAAGACTGGCTGCTCATAATAAGCTCTCTACAAAGGATAGATCAATAAAATGGAGCATGAATGCCAATTTAATAAGCCCTTTATGTAAGGGTGTTAACTGAGCCGGATCAACCCGAAATCGGTCCATTAAATTTAGCCGGATTGTGGGCCGGGTTGGGTCCAAATTGTGGTTAAGTGGGATGGGCCGGGTCCGGGTTCAACAGTAAATTTTTTAAAAATAACCCTAACCCGGCCTGCTTAACCCAACCCGATCAAATCCGGTTAAAAATCCGGTCAAACCCTGTCAAAAATAAAATAAAAAAGTTTTTTTCAATATACACTATATATACCACCTATATACATTTTAAATACGTTAAACAATATATATACACTATATATATA
>NC_061117.1:206826358-206975872 GCF_002878395.1 Capsicum annuum
ACAATATATATATATATATATATATATATATATATATATATATAGTTATGTATTAATTTATAAAATATATACACAAGTACACGTTAAATATACACGTCTATAGAAGATATATACACATATATACGCACCATTCAATATATATGTACTACTTTAAATAAAATATACTACAATATATATATATTACAATATATATATATATATAGTTATATACTAATTTATAAAACATATCCACATGTATACGTTAAATATATACGTCTATAGAAGATATATACACATATATATGCACCATTAAATATATATGTACTACTTTAAATTAAACATATACTGCAATATATACATATATATACTACAATATGTATGCAATTTATAAAACATATACACATGTATACATTAAATATACACATCTATAGAAGATATATACACAAATATACAAAACATATGCTACTTAAATGAAAAAAATTACAAAGTAAGGACTAAGGAGTGAATGAATGTTGAATTTTATTTATTGCGAAATGATCCAAAATTTATAATTTACATGAATGAAAAATCTACAAATTATGCATCATTTTTTTCAACTCATTCATGTTAATATTAACGGGAACTTGCATAGGAAAGTCAAAGTCAACGGGGGCAAAACCATGCATTGAACTTAATTTTGCTGAGTTCTCCCGTGAAGATATAATTTCTTCAAGTTTCTGTTCATTGTTTGGCTCCGGTTCCATTCCTTGATTTCTTCTTTCCGCTCTAATCCAATCTCTGAGGCAAACTAGAACATTCATTGCATTGCTTCCCAATGAGTGTTGGTTGTCTCCAAATTGCTGTCATTCCTGACTAAAAGCGCTCTCTGATGCAACGGTTGACATTAGAACATTCAAGATATCTCTAGCTAATCTTGAAAACACATGATATTGTGTTTTATTACTCCTCCACCAATCCAACATGTTGATCCGTCGTCTGCGATCCTTTGGCGGCGACCGAAGATAATATTTAAGCTCTTCCCGATAAGTTGATGTATAAGCTCTCTCATCAACATTGTTCCAACAAGGTAAATCATAAAAGGAATCAGGAAAACCACTATGTACCGGCCTTTTAGAAGATGATGACTCCTAGGGAGGATGAGGAGCTATAGTTGGAGTGATATTTGTAGGTACGACTAAATCAACTAAATCAGCATAGTGATTACATAATTTTTCTATGTATTCATTCGTATCACCCATAGCCGTCCATAAATCAAGTTGTACTTGTTCAGAATCATTGTTAGTATTTATTTCTAAGTTAGCATAAATAATAATACTAAAGTGGCACATAGTATTATATTTCATACACGGATTTAGCATAGCACCAACCAAGTAAATAGGGGGAATCGAAAAAAAATATTTTTTAAATTTAGTAAACATGACACCAACAACTTCTTTATTTTTATATTCTTTGAGCAAACCAGAAATATCGACTATATATGCCAAAATATTACAAACAGTAGAATAATAAGCACCAAAAAATTCAACCGTAGCTATATAAATTTTTTCTAAAACCTTAACAAGATCATTAATTACAACCCAATCAGAATCATGTAGAATGCAACCAGCAGAATCAACAAATGAACCACAATGTTGGTTAAAAGCTAGTATAATAGGAACTCTATATTTATAACAAGTTTTTTAAAAATCATACGTAGAATTACATCTAATATCAATTTCCTCAGGCATCAATATCGGTGCAAGTCCATTTTCTTGACATTTAACTTTAAATTCTCTAATTCTTTTTCTTCGATTATTTCCTTGAATAAAACCAACAGCAAGACAGATTTTTTCAATATAAAGCTCAAAAAATTCAAGATCATTTTTTACAATTAAATTATATAGATGACATGCACACTTAATATGAAAAATTTCAGATAACGGCGGAGATAGCTTAGATTTTAACTTTGTTATAGCAGTCTTGTTGTTAGAAGTTTTATCAAAAGCAGTACATAAGATTTTATTTTCGATACCATAAAATTGTACAACTTTAACAATCGAATCAACAATAAAATCTCCAGTATGTTTACGACCTTCATCATATAAAAAAGTAAGAATACATTTTTGCATCACAAAATTACTATCCATCCAGTGACAAGTAACGGTTAAAAAATCATTTTTATTTACAGCAAGACCAAGATCAGAAGTTAAGGACAATCTACATTGAATATTTTTTAACAATGTTGATAAATAAAAATAATATTGTGAATGAAGTCTAAAAAAATCAGATCGACAAGTACTTCTAGGAATACCATTAAACATAGGATTGTAAATTCCTTGAATATAATGAATAAAGACATCCGAATAAGGAAAACTAAAAGGCAAACAACCCACAACTACCATTTTAGATATTTCTTTTCGGTCCCTCAATTTATTATACTTCTTCATTACCTGACTGGTTGCTGGGTTCATTCTAGTTTGCATTGGCCCATCAACATCCGCACCACCTCGTGCAATATTTAACTCTCTTTCGTGAGCATCACCTATATGTCTCATTAATGTACTCGTACTCCCTTGCCTACCTCCGCTTTTATGCTTATATATTTATTGACAAATATTGCATTGCACTTCAGTAACTGATATACGTTCAAAAAATTGCCATGCAATACTAGTTCTTTTACGAGCTCTTGGGGCACGGGGAGGACGGGGAGGGAGATTAACCGATTCAGATCTAACGTTAGCATTTTCTACTGCGGGTGTCTCACCAATATTTTTATCATCTTTATCTAATTAACCGCATCTATTTCATTTTCTTCTTCTATATCGTAATTTTTCTGAGCTTCTACATAATCCATATCGTGGGCACCTACACCTAAAGGTACACCTACTTCTTCCTCAAAAGGTTGACTAAGTGGTGCTGGAGGCACACAGGTATATCTACTACTTGAAGTACCTCTACCGCTAGTAATTCATTTTTTACTACCACTACCGCTTCCGGGATAAGATTTTTTAACACCTTTAGTAGTGAGGTTTCTTAATATATCCATAATATAAATTAAACTAAAAAAATTTAAAATACACAAATATAACAAAATTAAATATTCAACAATTAACACACTAAATAAAAATTAAACGTAAGAGATGGAACGACAATACCAAATTTTGAAAGTATTCGAAGGTTACGATTTGGAAACATCCACTCGTACTTTGTAATCGCAAAATTAAAAACTTAAAGTGAGCACTTTAGGAAATTAAATGCATAGAATGTTTGAGAATTGAGAATTGAGATTTGAGAGAGAATAAGAATTGAGAGAATGAAAAATTGTGTGGAAAATGATTTGAAAGTGTAAGGTATTTATAGGATCTTTTTTGGGGTTAAAAAATATTTTTAAAAGTAATTTTGTTTTTCTAATAAAAAATCACAAACTAGCCGTTTGGACCCAAAAACGGCTATATAGCCATTGGGCCAACGGCTAGTTTGGACTTTGGACCCAATAACCCACTTTGAAAAAAAAATCCGAGCTGGTTTCGGCCCAGATCGGGCTTGGTTCGGGCCGGGTTAACCGAGCCCAACCATAAAAATAAACTGGCCCGGAACCCGATACCCTACAGCCCATAGGCTGACCGGGCCGGGTCAAATCAGGCTGGTTTTCTTAAATGGGCCGGGTTGGGCCGGGTCAACCCGACCTGTTTGACAGGCTTACCTTTATGTAATGTGCAGCAAGAAAGTGTCAACCACTTGTTCTTCCAATGTGACGATTCACTTTATGACAACTCCTTGCTTACTGAATTTCACGTGATTATTCACTTTCTTCAGACATTACATAGAAAGGAAAAGTAAACTATTGATGATGAACCTAACTTGGAAGAGTTAGTGAAAGTGCTAATTGATGAAGATGATAATGGAAAATTAACAAAGAGGAAAGAAGTATCTACATGTAATATCCTAAACTCTTGATTAGGTTTTGAACCATTCTTTGAAGGCATATAGGTTTAAAATCGATGATTTCTAATTGAATATAAGGGTTAAGATCAATTTCATAGTATAGTGAGTGCTTTGATGTGAATCGTGATCGTAAGAAATATCTATCGTAAATTTGAGTTGAGAGTATTTCGATCAATTGTGTTTTAGTAAACGTTCTTATATGGGTCAACTTCAAACGATCATATCTCCTAGAATATGAAGAATTTTGTGTCCCAAGACCCACCAAATGAAAGGTATTTGAGTCTTATTTCAACACCACCAACTGGTCATAATACGAGTTCGGAGTAAAAATTTATGATCATTTTTGATAGGATCGAGAATTCCGGATAGTGCAGAATTAAATAAAGTAATCAATTAAAGACAATAACAAAGACGGTAACAAGGATAAGTTGAGAAGATAAAGGAGACACAAATTTAACGTGGTTCGGTCAATTTGACCTACGTACACAACCAAAAGGAGTACTAAAAAAGCTGTAAAAAGAGACCTAAAATAAGAGACCTCAAAAGTAGATCGCAAATAAGAGACCTCACGAGGTCACTTATTCCCTCAATTTTTTTAATTTATTTTAAAATAAAGAGACCTCACGAAGTCGATAAATGCTAACAAAAATTGTGCGAAAATGAAAATAAAATGCAAAAAAAGTTAGCACCAAATTATCAATAAAATTTTACACATTGCGACCTCATGAGGTCGCTATTATTTTACTAAATTAATATTTACTATTAAAAATAGTTATTTATAATTATTTTATGAAGTAAACCAATATTTATTTACTTTTTAAAGTATATATTTTTATAATTGAAAAGCAGAAAAGCGCAAAGAGCAGTATAGTTTTATAATTACAAAGCAGAAAAACGCAGAGCAGTAGCTCCCTCTCTAAAATCCAAAACTCTCTCAAAACTCTTCTCTCTCAAATTCGGAACTCTTTCAAATCCACATCCGGCTCTTCCAGGTAAATTTGCAAACTTTAATTTTCTCTTATTTATGTATAGAATAGAATGAAATATATGGGTCTCCTTTAGTTTCCTCAAAATGTGAAGATTGTTATGAATAATTGGGGATTTTGTTGTCTTGAACTGTGTTTCTATGTTTTCCGTCTTTCTTGATTTTATTTTAGAACTGTGTTTCAGATTTATGCTTTTCGATCAAATAGTTGAGGGTTTATGCAATTTCAGAACTTATTTTTTAATTTTTTCTTGTTTTTATTGATTTCATAATTCCCACCTGGTGGGAATATACTGGTTATGTTGTTGTTGTCGAGGCTATTGATTTTAGACCTATTTCTTAATAAGCCCTTGGTTTTCTATAGTGCCATATTATCAATGATGGATCATGCAAACTCGGACGCTGAATAATAAATAGCTTTCACACTGCTACATATGATGAGATTGAATGAAATCGAAAAAGTTTGGGGTGAAATGATAAGAGCTATACTCCAAAATGAAACCCTTCTTATGCATTCATCTGCACTATATTAGCCATTTTTGTGTGTATCAGATTCGAATATACCATTCTTGAATTTCTACTGTCAAAGTGATGTCAATTATGAATACATATTTGATAAACCTTTACTTAATAAAACTAGGTTGCAGTGCCTAATTAGGAGCCTTTGAGACCATCCTTTTCCATTTAATGAAAATTTATTTTGAGTGCCTGAAGTCCCCTTTCCATAGAAATAGAGGTAGTAGTATGTGTGCCACCAAATGTCCATCAGTTGCTCTCTACGGATAACTACTTTGTTCTATTATTCATCAACAATGTTGCTAGGAATTCTGGGGATATTATTATGCTGTCACCTAAAATTTAGGGTTTTAACCTTTAGATTCAAGTGAATAATGCAATTTGGGAAGATTCTCTTATAACTTTTCGTCTCTTTGATATTAGACAGTGTATTTGCAATAGGAATAGATGAGTCAAAGTATCTTGATGCTTGTCTGCCTAGACAAAAGTTTCTACTTCAACTAATATTGCATTTTATCCATCAATGAACTTATTCAAAATATATGCCTCTTTTTAATGATGATGTTGCATATTTTCGTATTGGTGTGGGATGGGGGAAATGAAAGCTTGCAACCGGGGTTCTGTGCGATTAGAATGTGCTGCCAAGACTTAAAGGTAGTTTTACAGAGTGGTGATTAGACTGACATTGTTGTACTGAAACCAGAAAAAATAAAAACTTTAGTACTCGATAAAATACTTTGTCTTATATTACTTGTTTAATTTACTTTGTACATACTTAATAGATTATAAATAAGAGAAATAGTTTTACTACTTTATTCATTGTCTCATTTTAATTACTATATATAGTTATGTGTATTATGATATTATCTATCAATAACATGTATTATGTCTCATTTTTTTTTTTTTCTCTTCATCAGAGGTAGAGGTATGGACTGCGTATATCTTACCCCCCCCAGACCCCACTAAGTGGGAATACACTGGGTTTGTTGTTGTTGTTGTTGTTGTAGTTTTGTGTTTTTTTCCCTTATAAATCTTACATTGCAAAATTCAATAAGTTTTTGCTTTTAATGAGCTCGTTACATTTACTTATGCAAATTCTTGATTTGTTATGAAGTTTTCTTTCTTAATTTAGAGTTTAACAATTTTAATTATGTGATTTTGTATAGATGGATCGTAGTTGGATGTATAATATGACTAATGTTGGCAGTATGGGGTTGATGCCTGAATTTATAGCCGGTGTCGATGGTTTTATGGACTATGCAATGACACTGGAACCTTTTCAACTCGATGGCTTGGTTAAGTGCCCTTGTAGTAAATGTAAATGTAGGAATTATGAAAAACCTGATATTATTAAGCTTCATCTCTATCGAAATGGGTTTAAAGAAGATTTACAGTGTGGACTAGTCATGGAGAAGTTGATAATAGTTTTTTTAAATCTCAACACTATGTTGCTAGTGGAAGTTGTGGGGCGGTGGAACCTAATGTCCAAAATTATAAAATGCACAACATGATTCGAGATGCGTATGGGATGCATTCTGGTTTTGAATCTGGTGATCATGTTGAAGAATCTCCTAATGATGAATGTAAATGTTTCTTTAAACAGTTGGAAACTTGTAGTCGGCCTCTATATGAGGGGAGTCCACACTCTCAATTGTCTATTGCTGTTAAGTTATTAAGTATCAAATCAGATTGGAATATTCCTCAGGGGGCAATGGATGCTGTGATTGACCTTATGCATGAATTAGTTGACCCAAATCTAGAGATACCTGATAATTTCTACAAGGCAAAGAGGTTGGTGTCAAATTTAGTACTGTCGTCGATGAGAATTGATTGTTGTGAAAACGACTGCATGTTATATTAAAATTACGATATTGATCTAGAATCTTGTAAGTTTTGTCAAAGAACTCGTTTTAAAAAATCCCCTAGCGGGAAGAAAGTTGCTGTGAAGGCGATGCATTACTTACCTCTTATACCAAGGCTAAAGAGGTTATATGCATCAAATAGGTCAACTTCTCACATGAGATGGCATCATGAAAATAGAAGAACAACTGGTGTTATGTGTCATCCATCTGATAAAGAGGCCTGGAAGCATTTTGATAGAAAATATCCAGAGTTTGCAGCCGAACCACGAAACATTAGGTTGAGTTTTTGTTCGGATAGATTCACTCCATACCCTGTTTCTGCTGCACCATATTCTTGTTGGCCTGTATATTTGACACCATATAATCTTCCACCTGAGATGTGCATGACCAGTCCTTATATATTTCTCAATTGTATTATTCCTGGCCAGTGTAATCCAAAAATCATGATTGATGTATACTTTCAACCTTTGATTGATGAGTTGAATCAATTGTAGATTGAAGGTGTTGAAACATTTGATGTGTCGCTTAAGCAAAATTTTAATTTGCTGTCTATTTTAATGTGGACTATTAGTGATTTTCCTGCTTACGGAATGTTGTCTGGGTGGATGAAAGATGGCAAGCTAGTCTGTCCTTACTGTATGGAAAATACTAAATCATTCACTTTGAAACATAGCCAAGAAAATTACTGGTTTGATTGTCACCGTTGGTTTTTGCCCATGGATCATGAGTTTAGGAATATGAAAAATGCATTTAGAAAGAATACAGTTGATCGAGACTGTCCACCTCTAATCTATATGGGAGAACAAGTTTGCGAGAGGGTCCAACACTTTCCAAAGGTTATAGAAGAACAACCGTACAAATTTGATGGGTATGGTATTGCACATAATTGGACAAAACAGGGTATATTTTGGGAATTATCATATTGGAAGGATCATCTTCTTCGACATAATCTTGATCCCATGCATATTGAAAAAAATTTACTTAGATAATTTATTTAACACAGTAATGGATGTCAATGGCAAGACAAAAGACAATGTTAAAGATAAAATGGACTTACCAGAATATTGTAGGCAAAAAGAGTTATGGCTCCAGGAGAAATCAAACAAAAAGGTCTTCAAGCCTAAAGGTAGCTATTCATTTACAATGGACCAAAAACATAAGATATATGAATGGGTTGAGCAGTTGAAAATACCTGGTGGTCATGCTTCAAATTTGGGGAAACATGTTGATATGGAGCACGAAAAGTTATTTGGCATGAAAAGTCATGTTTTCATGGAAACATTACTCCCCATATCATTTAGTAGCTTGCCTAAAAGAATCTGGAAACCCATGACTGAAATTAGTTTGTTTTTCAAAGACTTGTGTTCCAACACATTGGCAGAAGAGAACCTAGTTCGGATGGAATGAAATATTCCTGTAATTACGAATAAGCTAAAGAAGATTCTTCCACCTGGATTTTGGGATGTGGTGGAACATCTTCCTATGCATCTTGTGCACGAAGCTCGTCTTGGAGGTCTGGTTCAATATCGATGCATGTATCCATTTGAGAGGAAACTATTGTAAATCTTAATATATTTCTCTCCATTAATGTTTTTTTTAAATTTTCATAATATAATATTATATAGGACTATTGGCAAGAATAAACGGAGTATCAAGCAACAACATAGAATTGAAGGCTCAATATGCGAAGCAAATCTTGCTAAGGAAATGACCAATTTCTATTCGTATTACTTTGCAAGTGATGTTTCATGTTCACGAAGTAGGCCCAATCATCACGATGATGGTGGTGAGGTTGCTAGAGAGTTGTTATCAATCTTCAATCAACCTGGCGAAGATTCAAAAAATCATACACGGAGGCATCTTAGTTCAATGGAGTTTAAGTCTGCATCAATACATGTCTTGTTGAATTGCCCTCAAGTTAAACCATTTCTTGAGTAAGTTGTTATTATTTTGTATTACATATGCAATTACAAGACAAAGCGACTGACTTAATTTTCATCCTATTCGACAGCTACTTTGTGTAGTTGTATGGCAATGATAAAGTGTTTGACTATTTTTCAACATGGTTTAAAGATTATGTGAGTGTTGCAATTTTTTCATAATGTCATAATTATTAGAAAGTCCATGTTTGGTTAATGCTAATTTTCTACTCTCGATTATTTTTAGGTTTATGATACAAGAAATAATTAATTTGACCAATTTTTGAAGGATTTATCTTGGGGACCCATTAAGGTCTATTCTATGGAAAAGTATACAGTGAATGATTTTAAATTCAATACCGAAGAATGCTCCAAACATAAGAAAACTAATAATAGAAGAGTTTGGGTAAAAGGGAATGATGGAGATCAAAATGGTGTTGATTATTATGGGGTACTTAAGGAGATTTTAGAAATGGAGTATTCTGGTTGGCCAGAAAAAAATTGTATTGTTTAGATACAAATGGTTTGACCTTACCCCTAATAGAGGAACAAGGGAAATCAAACAATATAATATCATTAAAGTAAGGCACACAAGAGAGTATGGGGCGTATGATCCTTTCATCATTCCACATAATGCTAAGCAAGTATATTATGCTCCTTATCCCTTGCGTCCAGATAAATCGGATTGGTGGGTGGTAATCAAAATCAAGCCTGTGGGTCGAGTGAAAGTTGAAAATGTATTAGATGTTGCATACCAGGCTGATGAAATATCATGTGTTCACCAATCAGTTGATGTTGACTTAGAAGATAATTTAGAGCATCATGAACACATATTGGAAGAGGTTGATATAGAAGATGTAGAACTGGCAGTAAATGAAGAGGTGGATGAATCAAATGAAGAAAATGTAATAGTTGATAAGGAAAATTGGTTAGAAGAGGAAAGAGGGTCAAAAGAGGAAGAATGGTTAGAAGAAGAA
This sequence comes from Capsicum annuum, assembly GCF_002878395.1. Lineage (NCBI taxonomy): Eukaryota > Viridiplantae > Streptophyta > Magnoliopsida > Solanales > Solanaceae > Capsicum > Capsicum annuum. The sequence goes on from NC_061117.1 coordinate 206,836,521, forward strand.
CGAGGGTCAGAAGAGGAGGATGACGACGAGGAGGAATGATAATTTGAAATAACACATCTGCATTTTTTTGTTTCTTTGTTTGATTTAGTTTATTCTTTTTTCCCCTAATTTGATCAATTTAGTTTTTGTTTACTCTATTTCTATTTTTAGCTGATAATTATTGGTTTGATTTAATGTTATTCTCATTTTAAAGTTTTGTTTGGAGTTTTTGAAGTGAAACTTGCTGCTTTAATCCCTTATTGGTATGTTTCTCAAAATATATTGGTGTGTCTACGTCTAACTGTGCATTGATAGTTGTTCAGGTTTATTAATTTCTTTCATTGATGTTACATGTGTTACACCATATGTATGTCATAGGTTTGGTTTTCCTCGCATACAGTTATATGGTAAAAATGTGTAAATTTATGGTATCTCTAAACTATGGTTTACTTGAAGATATTATATGAAAATTTTTGTAGATGGCAGGCGACGATAAGGATAGGGGTACTGCTAATGCTCCCAAAAAGAAATTAAAAAAGGTAAGTATGATTAACAGGCGATCGACAGGTATACATATAAGATCAGACTCCACACCATCTTATCCGTCTTGAGGTACACCACCAACATATACTCAACAACCCCCACATACGGCTACGATAAGCCCCACATCAGGTCATGCTACCTCACATGCATACAGTCAATTGCCTCGCGTGATGCAATAACAGACATCTTGTGCCTCGCATACAGTTACTCTTAACCCTTGTAACTTACAGCCTTCATCAGTATCTACTCCACAGATTGGGATGTCAAGTCTTCCACTTCGAGGCAACATCTCTAAACCTAAAATTCCTACCATAGATCAGTCTATTACACATGGTCAGGTTCATCCATAAGATGGCATGAGGGATATGCGCAACAGACTCATGATATAGCCTAACGACTATGGGTATGATTTTTACAAAATGTATTCAGTTTATGAATATCTCATAATTGTTTTAGCTTTAACCTATAAATGTTTAAATTTTGGAATACATTTTTAATCCGGATGCTTCTGTGAGGATCCTTTCTCAAATCATTCAAGATATTTATAGGGGTGCTGTCACGAGTTGGGGCAAGATTCCAGACAATATCAGAAACCAGATTCTTTTGGAATTCAAGGTATATTCATTTCTATGCTCTTCTTTTCCTTACTGATTTAACAAAACAAATCAAAAACAAAAGAAATTTATAGTGTGTAGCTTCTTGTTACCTTCTCCATTCTGTGTCTAGTATATTATCCCCTTCTTGTTACCTTCTTTCTATGTTATCTCATCTATTAGTTTTTAGTTTATGATACATCGGACAGAAATAAGGCTGCTAAAAGACATTGTTCTGCTGCGTGCCAGGATTACGTTGTTATTTGGGTGTGCTTACTTGTCTATTAATATAGTATGCCCTTTCTAGTTTACATTGACTGTTAGTAATGATCGATGGCCTAACTGTTGCACTATTGTTATCGCTTATCTGGAATAATGTAACTTTTTGTCTATGGAAAAGAAAACAACTTCGTCTTTTCTCTATAATATTAGTTATTATGTAATTTGGGGTTTAGAATTTGAAATTGTTTTATTAACACAAATATATACAGATCGATATATATTTCAAATTACATATTTTTGCTCCACTAGCATTAGCAATACATGAGAAGAACAACTTGGACAAGACAATATATAGTGGTACATGATAAACGTGGAACAAAACAAGTTTTCAGTATTGCATCACTTGTTCCTTTAATCATCTTGCTGTAATTTCTTTTTGTATCATCTGAAAGACTGCTGAATTTCTTCCAGTGTTTTCCCTTTGGTTTTTGGAACCCAAAGCCTCACAAAAACCACCGTAAAATCCGAGACTAGTGCATAGATAGCAAATGTTCCTGCCAAATTTATAGTCTCTCCACCTCTGCCTCTTGCACCACCACTTCTTCCTCCACTTCCTCTCTTATAGTCGATGTCTGCGTGATCTTAACTCCAGTACTCGGCCAGTTCCCATCCACTATTGTTCCCGAAATAAAATCCCCGCATAGCTAGTACTTCCTCAACTTGAAAGCCTTTGCAACGAAGTTTGCCTCTCGAACTGCTTACTGTAATTGCTTCCGCTAGTCGATAACCTCTGTAATGAAGCTTTCTGATCAAATGTTCTCTCCTGTTTCTGCTTTGGTGGTACCACGTAGCAGTTAATGAACTCATGTATAGTTACAGCTTCAGGAGGAACAGGTAGTAAAAGTTCATTTTCATCAGCTGTATCTGTATTGCAGTTCAATTTGATCTTCACGTGAATCTGTATTGATTTCCCTTTCTTATTTTTCTCAGCCAACCAGTTCACAAAAGCTGCCAATTGCTTCTTGTGAATCTTATTATTGTTAGTATCTTTAACATAATCACTTATGAGGTTGTTTTGATGTCACATCGACTTTACTTTCCTTTGAAGAAGATTTTCGATCTTCAATGTCACTACTACTAATCTTCTTCTTGTGATCATTAACAAACTTTGCAGATGCATTGAATCCGTAGTCCCAAAATTATCAAATACTTTTGTAATTGTCAATAGTGTTAACAATCTGCAGTGTGCAATGCTATGAGAAGAAACTAAGGAAAGATAATAATTACGAATATAAAGCCCTATTGATGCCATGATCTTACCCCTTTCTATCCAATGTACTCGGCAATTTGACCACTAGAAATCTGATTGTGTGGTTTGGGATTATTTGTTAGCTTTGTTAAGTCTGATAACTTAAATCTCATCTATTTTTGTTTTTTATAAGTTTGAATCAACTTATTCTTGCTTTATTTAATTCGAGGGTCTATTGGGAACAATTTCTCTATGTCAATGAGGTAGGAGTAATTTATTTAAGTTTATCTTGACATTACAGAGAAAGTGTTTCATTAGAAAATTAATTCATCTTAGTTTGTCTTTTCATTACAGAGAAAGTGTTTTTGGTGTCCAGAACATGAAGCCCAGATTAAAGCAAACTTTAAGTTAAAAGATGGGCGCATACTTATTGGCTTGCTATCAAAAGCTCGAGAAAAAAACAAGAGGTTGGTCTTTGAATTCGACTTATATTCTCTTTACCTTAGCTATTGGTGCAAGTATTTATTACTAGCAATCTGGATCTACATGCTTGATGGTTATATGTGGATTTCTAGCTTCCTACTGGAAATTTGTTGTTCTTTTGTTTAATAGGTTTTGAATTGCTTTTTTAGGAGAACTTTCTGTTGGATAGTTGAATAGAGTTAGAATGTTATGTCATTATAGTACATCTCTTTCCTGGAAGTTTGTTAATCCTTGTTTAGTTATAGTAAATGAGAGTAATACCAGTATATTGTCTCATCCAAAACAAGTGACAAGAGTTCATCACTCTGGAAAAATTAGTTAACATCACAATGCTTATAAGCTATCCAACGCCACCCAATTTTACATTAATAGCAACTAGCAATTTTCTTCTTGTTGCTGTTTCTTGTCTTTTTTGTACTTTCCTTCCTACCCACTTCAAATCCTTTTTTTAAATCCTATTCTTTTTGTTTCAGTTCTTGAAGTAAAAGCCAAAAAAAAAAGAGGTGACAAAAACAAAAACAAGAACATATAGAAAAACTAAGTGTAACGTTGGGAGTTTTGGTAGTTGTTAGCATGGTGGGGTATGTTAAAATTTGAGGTTCTTGGTGTATGGAAATTTCAGATTTGATATTAAAAGAAAGGAAAATGAAGATAGAGAAGAAGAACAAGTGTTGTAGTTGACTTCAACAAGTGAAAGTAAAAGTGATAAACTAATTAGTTTTGAGCTTTGAAGGAAAATTCTTCTAGGCTTACCTTTTCTTGGGATATTGTGTGTCTTTTGGTTAAACGGGTTACTGCTGTAATCATTCTGAACCAGTCCATTTCTCCCATTGATCTGCATTTAAGAGAAATAATTTTTGTTTGTACCACAAGAACAAAAATTTCATTATTAAGTTATCTGCAGTAACCAAGGATTGGTAATACCTGTATGCACAGAGATGACTCGTACATGAAAAGGATCATCCACATTTGTTTCCCATTCTTTTGGCAACCTCATGTCTCTTCTCGGCATGACCAATCGCCTTCTCTGATTTACCTTATCACGATTGCTCATATGAATTGCTAGGTCTCGTAAGAGATCATGTTGAGACACCGATATCTCATAGTAACTTGTATACATGTCTCCAACGCTGCCACACAAACAACACATTGATTTTTTCCATAAAGAAAATCATATTCTAACAAAAATTAAAAGGTTGTTCGAGGAGATTTGAATCCACCGCTTACTATGCAACTTTGACTAGATTTAGGAGATTTTTGTCTGAAAGGTCAACAAGAATGTGAAAAGCCTTTTCCTCGTACAATGTTATAAAGTTCCACCCACATGTTAATTAGACCATCAAGAGGAATCCTTTTGTTTTCTAGGAAAGCACCCAAGTCCAGGAAACACTCTCTCACCTTCTCAGGCAAATAGTTGATACTCAATTTCATTCTCTCAAGCAACTGCAGTTCATGAGACTTGCAGACAGGTTGACTTCATGATAATCTGTTTTTTGCGCTTGTCCAGAACATCTCAGGCTTTTCTTTTTATAAAGATCCAATGACCTGAAGAGCCAAAGGAAGTCCTTCACATTCATCCACAACATAAAAGTCCTAGTAGTAATGCACGTAGTACAAACTCTACTTGCCACTCATTAGTTAGAGAACTACAAGTCTTTTTTTCTCTGTGTTGATTTACTTATTTCTTTACTTTACATAGACTAAAATGTTTCTGTCTCTGGGAAATTTACTTGTAGTCCTTGAATTCTTGTTTTTCTTGGTATTTATTAAAATAAAAAAGCTGCACTTGAGCCTGGGGTCTTTCAAAAAGATTTTCTCTACCTCCACGAGGTAGTGTTAAGGTCTGCCATCTGCGTACACTTTACCCTCCCTAGACACCACTTGTGGGATTTCATTGTTGTTATTGGTCCTTATTAAAATGGATAGTTTGGTTTCTTTGTTTTGTTCTCTTCATTTTCCTTTGCTTTTGTTCTCTGGGTTCTTGAATTTTGGTTTTCTTGGTAATTATGAAAAGGGTAGTTGTTTAAGAAACAGACTAACAAACTAATAACTGGGTTGCTAAGACTTATTAGTTTGTAAGTAGCAACTTTGTTTGTTGGTTCCCCTTCATTCTGTTTAAACAACAAACATAATTAGAGATTAATTACATAGGGAGTTTTCTAGTCAGTTTGTGTCTTTTGAGCTGGTACGAATACTGTTTTGTTTCTTTTTGAAAAATGAAATCTAAGACAACTACCATAATCATTATTTCATAGAAATTAAAATTAAATTAATTTTGTTTGCAGGAACAAGAATTTGGGAGGCCAATAACTCAGGCTGAGACATTCAAGGCTACACACACAAGGAAGAAGAAAACTCCTGAAGATCCTGATGTTTGGGTTAAGCCACGAGCTCAGCTGACCTATGTAAGCTTCTATTTCTAGTAGTTATTACTTTATTTTCTAAATTTATATTTTTATATTATTATCATTAAATTCAGAATCGATATCTGCAATGCATAGAAGATTTTTGCCAAACTCTGTCAGAAGATAGGCAAGACCTACCACTTAGCCAAGAGAAGAATAAGAGAATATGGTTAGATGCGGTTGGTGGCCCGAGTAGGTATGGATATGCTTATGAATTTCCCCAACGAACCTTCCGTGAATTTCATTCAGAACTAGAAGGCCTCGGTAGTTTCCCGGATGATGATTCAAGGGAGACGATTTTGGCTTTGAAACAGCAAATAGCTGAGCTATCTAGCGAAGCTAAGGCCTCACAGGCTAGGGAAAGGCAAAGAGATATACAGTATGCAGGAATAAAGGCCTAATTCGATGCATTACTTGCTTCGGGAGGGATTCTCCCTTGTCCCGGTGATGTAGTGCGCCCTCCTCGACCCCTACAGTCTCTACCTATTTCACATGGAGTATATGATCAACACAGAGATGTGACTGAGGATCCCAGCAGTGACGAAGATGATGAGGATTACTATGTGAACAATACACCGCCGCGTTGTTAAAGTTGAGTGTTGTCTAGATAATCCAAACTATATATTGTATGGTAGTTTACTTGAATTCTTAGGTGTTTTTGAGTGCATTAAAACTTTAAAGTAGTATGAACAATAGTATTGTTAAATAAATTATGAATTTTATGTTTTGTTCATTCAATTTCAAGGTATTTAAATTTTATTTTCATTTTGTGGTTATTAGATTATATTTACTTGTGTTTGTTGTAGTTTGATTGATTGGTGGGAGTTCTTGGAGCTCGATTTAATTGATTATATTGTATATATTATTGAATTGAATTAAAATGATAGGTATTTGTAAAGGCTATTGTTTTGCAAAAAGAGACATCATGAGGTTGCTATTTCGCATTTTCATTATTTCCCAAATGAACAAAAGAGACTTAATGAGGTCTCTTTTTCATGACTTCATTTTCTGCATGCTCAAATAACACAATCCAAGAATTTATCAATCCGGTAAAATAAATAACACATATACAATAAGTACATGTCAACAATCCACTTTAACCAATTTGGAAACAAATGAATCAATGCAATGCAATGCATATATTGTATATACACCTACCGAGCAATGGCTTCGAGGTCAAGACCCATGGGGGACTCACAAGGTCCATGCACTGTGTAGGCGTGCACTCCAATCCTAATTAATATATCGTGCAGGCGTGCACTTCGATCCTAATAAATATATTGTGCAAGCGTGTACTCTGATCCCAATATATATATTGTGCAGATGTGCACTCCGATCCCAATAAATATACTGTGCAGGCGTGCACTCCGATCATAATAAATATATATATAATATTGTGCAGGCGTACACTCCGATCTCATATGAAACACAATACATGATGTGCAGGCGTGCAACTCCGATCCCAAATCAATAATAAAATCAACCATAGCACTTCGTGTCTCAAGTCAGATCATACATCAGTTTTAAAGTCAACTCAACTTATCAAGTAAGAGTATTCTCATTATTTAGCTTGTTTAATAATTATTTTACCATAACCAATCAGTCCCTCGGGCTAGAAAATAAGGAAAAACAGTTTAAACATACAATTAACTTATTTTATCCCCTCAAACAACACCGGTACTCGCATAAATGCTTGACACAATCATCTATACGGGACCCCCAATTTCCATTACTCCAGTTACACATAACTAACAAATATTCAAATAAACACTTTGAAAAAGAGTCTAAGAAAATCTCAACTTACCTTAAAAGAAGATCCACGAAGTAACTCAAAAATTGGAAGAGTCAGATAGAAGCTTTTCCCTTTTTAAGTGTCTCCGGGTGAACCCAATCTATTCAAATACATAATTCTCATGAGAATACGACTCTAATAACACCCAATTTATAAATTCTTAATCTAATAATCTCACACCTATATCTAAATTGGTCAAAACGTGACCGACCGTAATCAGAGATCTAATTTAAGGACTCAATAAATACCAGGAACCACATAACTACTATTTTATGTACAGAAACTCACTTATACTCTTACCACTTATTCATTATAAACCAAATAAACCAAATGATAAATTAGCATTGTTTAATTAAAATTCGTGCCCACCCATAGTTATTTGCCCGTGATAATCTGCCAAAAGCAATAGTAATTATAGTACTAAATTCTTAACATACAGACCCTTACTTTGCCATTTTGTAATCATTAAAGCTAATGATTGTCATCATTATTTTCCACTATCTACCTTTCAATGATTGGAAAGTATTGCAAAATCATTAACACCAAATTAACCCATGCCTTAAGCCACCGTCTATTCCCCTCACGCTACTACCCAACAAATTAGTAGAGAATTTACTCAAAGTTTCTAACCCGGAGATGTCGAGAACCCTTTTCACAACCACGAATGGAAGAAAATGGTACTGCTAACTGCCGTGCCCCTCTTGTGATTATCTATTTTTTTTTATTATTATTATCATTATACTATCAACCCTTCCTATTTTAATTTTATTCATATACATAGGTCTCAAGACTTAAGAAAATGCCAATTTGGCCCATTACTAAAAAAAATAATGTTTAAAAATTACGAGGTTGGTTAAAACAGGATAAATTTATAAAATAAATTTGCAGGGTCGTTACATCATCGACAACTAAAACAAACGTTTGTCCACGAACATAAAGACAAAGAAGGTACCTTGGCTATCAAAGAGGTGAGGTTATCTACTCTGTATGTCGGACTCAACCTCCCAAGTGGCTTCCTCTATGGGACGATGCATTCATTGTACCTTCACCGATGTTATGTCCTTTGACCTCAAATTTCTAACCCGTCTATCGAGAATAACTAGAGACTCCTCCTCAAAAGTCAAATTTTTGTCCAAACTCACTGAGTCCCACTGAATCACATGCGAATCATCTGGATGGTAGCTCTTCAACATAGAAACAAGAAAAACTGGATGTGCAGCTGTAAGACCCGATGGTAAATCCAACTCATAAGCAACTGGATCGACACGCCGAAGAATCTCAAAAGGGACAATAAACCTTTCTTCCCAAACCTCATCACACCCTTCATGGGTAATACCTTCAACAAAACTCGTTTACCCTGAATAACTCCAAGTCACAGACTCTTCTGTCAACATAACTCTTCTGTCTACTCTATACCGCCAAGAGTTGATCTTGGATCAATCTCACTCGGCCCATGGAATCTCTCAACAAATCAGTACCCCAAGGTCTAACCTTAAAAAAATCAAACCATCCGACTGGGGACCTACACTTCCTACCATACAAAGCCTCGAGCGGAGTCATTTGAAAACTAGAGTGGTAGCTATTATTATAAGAAAACTCCACTAAGGGCAAAAACTGATCCCAATGACCCCCAAAATCCAGCACACAAGCTCGGAATATGTTCTCTAACACCTGAATAGTTTACTCTGATTGGCCATCAGTTTGGGGATGGAATGTTATATTCATATCCAACTGAGTACCCAACTTCCGCTGCAAAGTACGCCAAAAGTTTGAAGTGAACTGAGTAACTCTAGCCGAAATAATGGAAATAGGCACGCCATGCAATGAACTATCTCACGAATGTAAATCTTAGCTAATTTCTCTATATTATAACTCATTATCACAGGCACAAAATGGGCTGATTTGGTCAACTATCCACAATCACCCAAACAATCAAACTTCCCCAAGGTCTGAGGCAACCCAACTACAAAATCCATAGTGATATGCTCCCACTTCTACTCGGAATGGGTATCCTCTGAAGCAAACCACCTGGTCTTCTGTGCACATATTTCACCTACTGGTAATTCAAACACTTAGCCACAAACTCTGCAACATCTCTCTTCATCCCACACCACCATTAATGTTGTTTAAGGTCATGATACATCTTCACCACACTTGGATGAATAGAATAGCGCAAACAATGAGCCTCATCCATAATAGATCTAGTCAAATCACCCACTCTAGGAACACAAATTCGCCCCTTAACCCTCAAAACACCCTCCTGATCTAAAATCTCCTCCTTAGCCTCACTTCACATCACTTTATCCCTGATAATACACAACTTTTCATCCTCAAACTGATGATCTCAAATTTTCTCTATCAACAAGGACCTCACCTCTACATATGCCAAAACTCTACCCGACTCAGAAATATCAAGACGTACAAAACTATTAGCCAACTGTTGAACCTCCTTAGCTAATGGTCGCTCCTCCACACTCAATAATACAAGACTACCCATACTAACTACCTTCCTACTCAAGGCTTCTGCCACTATATTTTCCTTGCGCGGATGATACAGGATAGTCATATCATAATCTTTCAACAACTTCATCCATCTACGCTGCCTCAAATTCATCTCCTTCAGTTTGAAGATATACTGAAGGCTGCGATGATCAGTGCATACCTTACAATGAACTCCATCCAAATAGTGCCGCCACAACTTCAATATAAATACAACTTCTAATAACTCTAAATCATAAGTAGGATAATTCCTCTCATGTGGCTTCAACTGTCTCGAAGAATACGTTATCACCTTATTTTTCTACATCAACACACCACCCAAACCAATATTAGAAGCCTCACAAAACACAATGAAACCCTCACCTTCAATAGTTAGGGTCAAGATAGGATTTGAAGTCAATAAAGTCTTGAACTTTTGAACGATCTCCTCGCACTTATCTGACCACTGAAAAGCCACATTCTTCTAAGTCAATCGAGTCATAGGAGCTGCAATAGAAGAGAAAACCTACACAAATCATTTATAATAGCCTGCCAACCCAATAAAACTCCAAATATCTAAAGTTGAAGTATATCAGGACCAATTTCTAACTGCTTCAACCTTGGCCGGATCAACCATAATACCATCCTTGGACACCACGTGTCCCAAAAATACCATAGAATTGAGCCAAAATTCACACTTTGAAATCTTGGCATATAAATTCTCATCCCTCAACCTCTGGAGTACGATCCTCAAACGTTTTACATGATCTGCCTTGCTCTAAGAATACACCAAAATGTCATCGATGAACACAATCACAAAAGAATCAAGATAAGGCCGAAACTCTCTGTTCATTAACTCCATAAATGTTGCTGGGGCATTAGTCAAGCCAAAGAACATAACTAAGAACTCATAGTGGCCGTATCTAGTTCGAAAAACAGTCTTTGGAATGTACGAAGCTTGAATCTTCAACTGATGATACCCCGATCTCAAGTCAATCTTCGAAAACCTAAAAACACCCCGAAGCTGATCAAATAAGTCATCAATATGCATTAGAGAATACTTATTCTTGATTGTCACCTTGTTCAACCGCCGAAATCAATGCACATCCTCATAGACCCATCTTTCTTCTTCACAAATAACACTGGAGCTCCCCAAGGTGATACACTTAGTCGAATAAACCCCTTACTTAACAAGTCTTGAAGTTGATCTTTCAATTCTTTCAGCTCAGCTTGCGCCATCCTATAAGGAGGAATAGAAATGGGCTTAGTGCCCAGCTCCAGATCAATACCGAAATCAATATCTCTATTAGGAGGAACACCTGGAAGATCAGTAGGAAATACATCTACAAACTCTCTAACCACCTTGACTGACTCTAAAGAAGGTGTCTCGATACCAGTATCGCGAACATCTATAATATATTAAAAGTGTGAAGACCCTTAGAAAAGTGATTTGAACTTTTTGCCCTTCATTAAAAGACACTACAATAGACAAAATCATTTTTTCATAGTTTTTCTTCAATTTATAATATTGAATATTAACTATAATAAATATATAAAAGAATTAAATAGAGAAGATTTTCTACTTTTAGTTGAATTCCTAAATTTAGTTTTATATAAGGTAAAGTTCTAAATATTCTAAAAATTTTGGTAAAACTATTTTACATAAAACAGGTTAAGATTCCTCTTAACCTAAAAGAAGAAGCAAAAAAACTTTCTTGTAAATATTAAATTCACACGTGATTTTTTCAATTAAAAAATGGTAAGTGAACTTTTCCAAAAAAAAAAGAGGTTTTTTTTAGGTAAGGACCTTTATTCTTTTGTTATAGTATTTTAATTTAGGAGTCATTACATTTTTTCCCTGTTTCAATTTTAAAATTTCTTTTCTAGGTTATACGGATATCTTATTTGAGTAATAAAACTTTTTGACTGTAACTTTGTTATTGGGTAACTTTATGGTTTCTGGATTTCAAATTTCTATTTACATTATGTTTTGATTTTATTGATCATAATTAAAAAATCATCCTTTTATGTTTGTAAATAGTTTTGTTGTTGGATCTCTAATAAAATGTATTGGTTTAATTTTCAGGTTTCGAATTTTCTTTTGTATTACGTTGTTTTTATTAATCAAGAATAACAAAACATCTTTTCATATTTGTATGTAATTTTCATTATTGAATCTACAATGTCACTTTGTTGTTTCTAGGTTTTAAAGTTTCCTTTCTATGACATTGGGTTTATTGATCATGAATAACAAACTTTCGTTATTGAGTAACTTTGTGGTTTCTACTCAAATAATAAGTTCATGATTTTTTTGTGTAAAAGCTAGGTTTAGTTGTATTGTTTTGATATTTTTATTATCGTATTATTTTGTTGTAGTTTACAGATGGTAGAGAAATATCGGTCGGCTTTGAAATTTTTTTTAGGTAAAGATTAAGTTTAATTGTATTGTTTTGATATCTCCACTTTGATTTTTTTTTTTGTATGTATAAAGATTAGATTTTGTTGTATTGTTATGATATCTCTATTGTTGTATTATTTTGTTATAGTTTACAGGTGGTAGATGAATGTCGATCGAGTTTGAGGAAATTTCTTTTGCAAAGGTTAGGTTTAATTGTATTGTTTGATATCTCTATCATCATATTGTTTTGTTATAGTTTACAGGTGTTGGATAAATTTTAATTGACTTTGAGATTTTTTTTTGCTAAATTTTAGGTTTAATTAAATAATTTTTTTCATCTTTACATGTTCAAAAGATGTTAAATCTAATTATTATATTCTTCTTTATTATTTAGACAAATATCCTATTTAGTGTAACGTTTGAACTCATTAAAGTGAGGTACACGCGCGAGGCGCATAGTCCTAAACTAGTAAGCCAAATACTATAGACAACCATTCTCAACTAACCGCTGAGTCTAAATAAATGAAATCACCTTTTTAGGATATGAACTCCAAACACCGATCCACTCTAATCTAGGACGATTAGGCATGGCTAAAGTAACTGTCTTCACATGACAATCCAAGATAGCATGATAAGGAGAAAGTCAATCCATGCCTAAAATTACATCAAAATCCACCATATCCAGGATAATCAAATCTACCCAAGTATCACGCCCCAAAATTAAAACAATGCAAGATCAGTATACCCGATCCACTACTAAGGAACCACCTATTGGAGTAGAAACACGAATAGGCACAACCATAGACTCACAACTCATATCAAAGTTGGAAGCGAAGTATACAGACACATAGGATAAAGTAGAACTAGGATCAAATAATATCAAAGTATGTCGATGACAAACAGACACAATACCTGTAATGACTGTATCAGAAGACTCTGCGTCGGGCTTTCCTGGAAAGGCATAACATTGAGCTCTGTCATCTATAGACTGAGTCACTCATCTACTACTTCTCCTACCGGCTAGTGGTGCACCTCTACCTCCCTGAGATCTGTATCTACCCCTAATAGGGGCGTTGTTGCTCTAATAGGGGCCTGATAACTTTATTGTGGACACCTCTGTCTTTATGCTGGACAATCTCTCTGAAGATGACCCTGACTACCACACTCATAACAAAACTTAGGAGACACTAGTTGTCGAGAAGTACTTGAATATCTGGTATGGACACCACGACCTGAAAACTGTTGAGATAAACTTGTGAAGCCTGTCCCAAACCATAAGCACTCCGACTTAAATTCCGCCCTCTGCTATCTGCATCGCTGCCTGAACTGGCCTACCATACCGAGGGAAAAAATCTCTGCTAAAAAAATCCCTGCCTCCAGATGAGGTACCATAGAATCGACCTGAAGTGAGACACTTCTTGTCCCTCAGATCCCCATACTTCTCATGATGCATCAACTCAAACTCCTTTGCTGATTCAACCACCCTATGAAGAGAAGCCCCAGATTGGGCTATAGAAAACATGGCCTCTTTTATCCTAAGTGTCAAACCCCTCATAAACCTTCGGATCATCTCGGTCTTGTCTGGCAAGATCACCATAATATAACGAGCTAAGGCATAAAATAGTCTCTCATACTCAGCCACAAAAATACCCTTTTACGTCAAATTCTCAAACTAGTGCCTACGCCCCCCCTTAAGCTATGAGGAATGAATCTATCAAGGAAGGCCTGTGCAAATATAGCCCAAGTCATTGGTGGAGAACCTACTGGCTTGGTGTCTATATAAGAGCGTCACCACTGCTTGGCAGAACCATACATCTGTAAAGCAGTATAAGTAACCCCATGGGAGTCAACCAATCCCACACTCTAGAGTCTCTCATGGAAATTGACAAGAAACTCGTAAGCATCCTCACACAGATCACCCTGAAACTGTAGTGGATCAATTTTCCAAAACCTCTCAAATCGCTGCTGCTCCTCATTAGGCAGTTATGCTATACCTCTACCGGTAGCTCCAACCCCTGGTAATGGCATACCATCATACCTCGGTGTTGGCTGAACCACTAGACCTTGATAGATCAGAAAAAGCTATTGATCTGGGGTCTTCGCCCCCACCCTAACATGTGAATCCTGCAGAGTATCAAGTGATCTGCCTCCCTGAACTATAGTCTCCAAAACACCCAACATTTTATCCAAGGTATTCTAAAGATGCGATGCAACAACAAACCCTGGTGGTGCCTGACTTTGGCCCATATCATCAGCTGGAACCTAAAAACCATCATCACTTTCTTAAACTCAACCTCGAGAGACCCTGCCCTACTAGAAATATGAGCAAATCCTCGAGCTCTCTCTCTACCACGACCTCTGCCCCTACCGTGTCTCCTACCCCATCCAGGTACCCCCTCTCAAACAATTGGATCGGGGGATGGTGGGAGATTCTGACCACAATCCTGAGGTATACGAGTCCTCACCATCTTTGATAGAATAAGATAAGAATTTTAGTATTTAAAGTTAAAAGATCAATACTGCACGATAAGAGAGAGAATAAAATGAATGTTTCCTAAAGTCCTATATCCTCTCAAAGATAAGTAACAAATGTCTCTGCATCGATCCGTGAGACTCTACTAGACTCGGCTTGTATGTGTGAGACCAATGAACCTTAGGATCTAATACCCTCTGTCACGGCCCAAATTTGGGACCATGGTGGCACCTATTCTATCCCCCTTGATAGGTAATCCAAATACCCAATTCCAAGAATAACATCACAAACTCATAGAAGCGAAAAAAATAAGAACATAAACAATCTCAAATAGTCTCATAAATCGATTAACAGTTTAGTAAAATCAAAATAATCCATAATCCCAGGTTTGGAAGTCATTAATACAAGCCACTGAATACAGAACCAAAAGAAAGCTTGAGTCTTTCAAATTGCAGAAAATGCATAACGACAAGGCTGAAGGAGATTTCAGTAGTTTCTAAAGCCAGTAGTAGCCACCTCGAATCTCTAATGATGCTAGCAAAGAAGGAACCATAGGGATCAATATTCAGAGGTCTTTGGATCTGTACCTACATGTAGGGTGCAGAAAAAGCAAGAGTAAGTATGGAACCACGTGTACTCAACAAGCATCGTCGACCAACCCTAATTCAAAGTGGTGACGAGTGACACCACGTAAATTATCAAAAAAACAAACATACAACCTGTACTCAGGAAAACCACCTTAATCTAACTGAATAGTCAAGTTTAACAGTCATAAGAATATCATAAAATAATCCAAGAGTTTCTCAATTCGGTAAAATAAATAACACATATACAATAAGTACATGTCAACAATCCACTTTAACCAATCTGAACCAAATGAATCAATACAATGTGATGCATATATTGTGTACACACCTACCGAGCAATGACTTCGAAATCAGGACCCATGGGGGACTTACAAGGTCCATGTACTGTGCAGGCGTGCACTCCGATCTAATAAATATATTGTACAGGCGTGCACTCCAATCTCAATATATATATTGTGCAGGCGTGCACTCCGATCCTAATAAATATATTGTGCAAGTGTGTACTCCGATCCCAATAAATATATATAATACTGTGCAGGCGTGCACTCTGATCCCATATGAAATGCAATGTATGATGTGCAGGTATGCAAATTCGATCCCAAATCAACAATAAAATCAACCAATGCACTTCGTGTCTCAAGTCAGATCAGACATCAGTTTTAAAGTCAACTCAACCTATCAAGTAAGAGTATTCTCATTATCTAGCTTATTCAATAATTTTTTTACCATAACCAATCAATCCATCGGGCTATCAAATAAGGAAACAGTTCAAACATACAATTAACTTATTTTATCCCCTCAAACAACACCTGCACTCGCATGGATGCTTGTCACAATCATCTATACGAGACCCCCAATTCCCATTACTCCCGTTACACACAACTAATAAATATTCAAATAAGCACTTTGAAAAAGAGTCTAAGAAAACCTCAACCTGCCTAACAAGAAGATCCATGAAGTAACTAAAAAATTAGAAGAGTCAGATACAATTTTTTCCCTTTTTAATCATCTCCGGGTGAACCCAATCTATTCAAATACATAATTCTCATGAGAATACGACTCTAATAACACCCAATTTATAAATTCTTACTCTAATAATCTCACACCTATATCTAAATTGGTCAAAACATGACCGACCGTAGTCTGAGATCTAAATTTAAGGACTCAATAAATACCAGGAACCACAGGACTACTATTTTATGTACAGAAACTCACTTATCCCCTTACCACTTAGTCATTATAAACCAAATAAACCAAATGAGCAATTAGCATTGTTTAATTAAAATCCGTGCCCACCCATTAACTCAAACTGTTGGGGAACAACAACAATAATAGTTGAATATTAAATAAATACTACTGCAATATTTTTTAAGAGATATATTAATTATACTTGAGTCGTGCTAGGCACTGTCCTAAGAAACTATGTCAGCAGTGTGAAATGTTTTCTCAAGATTAAACAAGCACTTCCCTAATTAATTAAAGGATACAGGAATCAACAAAATTATTAATACAAATCCCAGCAAGTTAAACTATAGGTTTACTAAAATGATAACTAAATTATTAAAGAGAAAAATTACAGAGGAAATTTAGAATGTTAAGGATTTCTGTAAGGATTGAAGGAGTATTTATAGGTAAGACTTAGCTTCTCAAGTACACCTCTTGATGGCTTCCAAAGTAAGCTTTCTCAAGTATATCTCTTGATGGCTTGTAGAGTAAGCTTTCTCAAGTATATCTCCTGATGGCTTTCAGAGTAAGCTTTCTCAAGTATATCTCTTGATAGCTTCTAGAGAAAGTTTTTCCAAGTTCACCTTTTGATGGATTCTAAAATACATTTAAAAATATAGATTTTTCCAATACATTTCAAATGTAAATTATTTTGAAATAACTAAATAATTTTCCTACAATCCCCACATTATTTCAAAATAATTTATAGAAAAGGAATTTTAACTTGCTGGATTTGCATGGACAAAATGCAGTAGGTTTGTTGTCTTCTGGACTATGAACCAAACTTAGACCAATAAAAATTTAACTTACAGAATTACCGGTGAAATATAATATTTCTATGAACTGAATAACTCTTGTTGTAAGCCAGAGATTTTACCAATCGCATTTTGATCAAAATTTTGTTGTTCAACGCGGTTTTGCGCCAATAGGCCATGCGCGCGCCTGGTATTCATGAGAGCTCTAGAGACTAAGGCCAAAAGTCTCATAGGAACGACCTCATTCTACTTCTCATATAGGTGAATTCATCAAGTGTACACTGCTTTAAATACCCCATCCATAAGGACTATGAATTCATTAAGAGTCAATAACTCATCCCTCTATTTTATTAGCAGTTCAAGCACTCTTAATAAGTACGCAGAGTCAATATCGACTTGTTATTACCCATATGAACCTACTTCATGGGATCTCCATTCACAGAGGTTGGGTTACCATCTTTATTGACAATCATATTGGTCTTAACCTCATCTCTTTTGATGTTTGAAGAATTAGTTTTCTTCCCACGGATTTAGTCAGTGAATCGGCCGAATTCAGTTCTGACTTCACATGATTAATGAAAATTATTCCATCTTTCAGCAATTGCTTAATAACATCATGCCTCAATTTCATATGTCTGCTCTTACAACTGTAAGATTTATTCTTCGCAATAACAATTGCGGCTTGACAATCACAGTGTATATACATAGGAGGCATCAGATCATCCCTTTTTAAAGGGATATTAGACAACAAATCATCCCTTTTTAAAGGGCTATGAGGCAACAAAACATCCTTTTTCAAAGGGCTATGAGGCAACAGATCATCCTTTTTAAAAGGAATATTCGCTAAGAAATTTCTTAGCCATTCAGCCTCAGTACCAACTAACTCCAGAGTCACAAACTCTAATTCCATAGTTGATCTTGCAATGATCATCAGCTTAGCTGATCTCTATGATACTGCACCACTACCAAGGGTGAACGCATAACCACTAGTGGATTTTATCTCATCTGAATTAGAGATCCAATTTGCATCACAATACCCTTCTAAAGTTGAAGGAAATCCACTATACGAGATACCAAAATTAATAGTTTATCTCAAATATTTCATTTAGTCGCATTAATGCAGACCAATGCTCATTATTGGGATTATGAGTATATCTACTCAGTCTACACACAGCAAGGCTATATCAGGCCTAGTAAAATTCATTAAATGCATCAAACTCCTAATGATCTATGCATACTTAGACTAAGCAACTGGGTCACCATTATTCCTTTTTAATTTAGAATTAGCGTCATAAGGAGTGGCTACAAGAATTATCTCCCAATATTCAAATTTCTTAAGAAGTCTTTTCACATAATGTTCTTGTGACAACGTTATACCATCTTCACTCCTTATAACTTTAATTCCTATTATCATATTCACTTCACCCAGATCTTTCATATCAAAGTTAGTAGACAGAAATAATTTCGTATGCACCACAATATTTAAACATGTATCAAATATAAGCATGTCATCAACATATAAACAAATTATCACATAATCATTGTTTATTACTTTTGTATAAACACATTTATCCACCTCAATAGAAGAAAAGCCATCTTATATTAGGACTTGATCAAATTTCTCATGCCACTGTTTAGGAGCTTGTTTAAGGCCATAAAGAGATTTAATTAATTTACAAATTTTATTTTCTTGTCCAGAAATTACACATCCTTCAGGTTGAACCATATAAATTTCTTCTTCTAAATCGCCGTTTAAGAAAACTGTTTTTTTATCCATTTGATGGATAAATAACTTATAAATTGATGCTAAAGCAATTACTATTCGAATAGAAGCAATTCTTGTTACTGGTGCAAATGTATCAAAATAATGAATATTTTGTTTTTGTGAAAATCCTTTAGCTACTAACCGAGCTTTATATTTATCTATAGATCCATCAGTATTAAGTTTTCTTTTGACAATCCATTTACAACCAATTGATTTTGCACCAGGGTGTAAATCAGTTAAAACCCATGTGTTATTTTTCATGATTGAATCAAGTTCAATTCTTATTGCCTCTTTCCAAAATTTAGCATCATAAGAAGATATAGCTTCAAAATAATTTGATGGTTCATTATCAACAAAAAAAGTTTGAAAATCATTTCCATAAGAAAAATATTCTTTTCTGGGCCTTTTACTCCTTCTCAGTTTCTCAATATTAGAGGTAGATTCATTTTCTCTTTCAACAGGAGTATGAGAGAATTTATCACATAGTGAAAAAATACGTTCAAAGAACTCAACATTCTTTGTCTCGATTATAGTATTACTATCAAGTACATCACATTTCAAGACAAGAAATCTGTATGCAGGACTATGTTCAGCATATCCAATAAGCATGCAATCAACAGTCTTAGAACTTATTTTTCTCTTTTTAGGTTCAGGAAGAAGAACTTTCGCAAGGTAACCCCACACTTTTAAATTAGGCTTATAACCTTTTCACAATTCATAAGGGGTTTTTCTAGTTCTTTTATGAGGAATTCTATTATGTGAATGACATGCAGATAAAATAGCTTCACCCCACAAATTATCAGGTGCACAAGAGCTAATTAGCATAGAATTCATCATTTATTTCAATGTTTTATTTTTTCTCTCAGTTACACCATTAGACTCAGGAGAATAAGACAGAGTTACTTCATGAATATATAATACCTTATTTTTCACAAAAAGCATTCAAAGATACATATTCTCCACCTCTGTCAGATCTAATTCTCTTGATTTCTCTACTAAGCTGATTTTCAATTTCAGATTTATAAGACACAAAATCATCAAATACATCATCTTTGTTTCTAAGCAAATACAACTTAGTAAATCTGGAAAAATAATCAATAAAGGTCACATAATATCTTTTACCACTTCTTGTCATAGTTTGTTTTAAATCATCCAAATCAGTGTGAATTAAAGATAACAGTTCAGTTTCTCTATCAACTGAAAAACATGACTTTTTCGTGATTTTAGCTTCAGCACATATTTCACATTTATCAAAATTACTTGAATCTAAACCAGATATTAGACCAAAGAATGCATATTCTTTATATATTTAATATTAATATGTCCTAATCTAGCATGCCATAAAGAAATAGATTCAATCATATTAGCAGAAGCTGATGCATTATTATTGATAATATTAAGTACATAAAGTCTATGGTTACAATAGCCTTTTCCCACAAATACATTATTTTTTATCAAAATAATCTTATTAGATTCAACAGACACTTTCATTCCAACTTTATCTAGCAAAGCCACAGAAATCAGGTTTGCTTGCATTGTAGGAACATGTAGCACATCCATTAGGGCTAAAGTTTTTCCCGAAGTGAGTTTTAGGAGTACTTTACCCTTGCCCAAGACTTTAGCAGTTCTTGAGTATCCAAGGTAGACTACTTCACTATCATCTCCTATTGATGTATAGAAGGCAAATGCTTCTCGATTTGTACAAATGTGTCGAGTAGCTCCAGAGTCTACTGACCATTCTTTTATATGTGCCACCATATTTACTTCAGAAATAACAGCTGCAATTATTTCATCTCTTTCAGCTAAATTAGCTTTGGGAGGATTTCTCATTTCTTTGTTATTTCTAATTCTGTACCTACATTGAGCGGCATAATGACCTGATTTTCCACAAGTAAAACAAGTGCCTTTTCTTTTCTTAAAATTGGGATTATTAGGCTTGTAATATTACCATACCTTCTATTGTTGCTGTGTTGACCTTGTACTAAATTTGCATTGAGCGCAGCCTGCTTAGATTTGAATGACTCATTTCTGTTGGTATCTTCAATTAGAATATGATTTATTATTTTCTCAATAGTAAAATTTGTCTGCTTATGTTTCAAGTTATTTTTATAGTCATTCCATGATTCAGGCAATTTTTCAATCAATACCCCTGCAACAAATTTTTCTGGTAAAGTGATGTCCTTAGCCTTCAAATCTTCTAACAGATTTTGATATTCATTTATTTGAATTTTTATTTCTTTCACATCACTCATTTGCCAATTGTAAAATTTTCCAACCACAAACTTTTGTTTGGTTACATCTTCAGCTGTAAACTTCTTGATTAAAGCTTCCCAGATGACTTTTCCTTCTTTGCAACTGCAATACACATCAAACAATTCATTAGAAATTATTTGTAAAATAGTTTGGCGACATACCTTATTGGCGTATTTCCATGACTCCAAAATTTTGCCATCAACGTCTACACCAGGTTGTGTTTGTGCCAAAGAATATGCAACACCAGGAACATCAAGTAGTGAAAAATTCGTTCTTGCCACCTTTTCAAGTTTTCATTAGCGAATATTTCAATATTTGAAACATCAGGAAACGGCTTCGCATATGGTAGAACAACCGGAACAGGAACATTAGAAGTTGTTGCGGTAGCAGAAGTACCAGGAGTAGAATTACTTGCCATAGTTTTTTAGATTTTTGGGGAGCAACAATAATAATAGTTGAATATTAAATAAATATTACTGCGATATTTTTTAAGACATATATTAATTATACTTGAGTCGTGCTAGGCACTGTCCTAAGAAACTATTTCAGTGGTGTGAAATATTTCCCGAGGATTAAACAAGCACTTTTCTAATTAATTAGAGGATACAAGAATCAATAAAATTATTAATGCAAATCCCAGCAAGTTAAACTATAGGTTTACTAAAATGATAACTAAATTATTAAAGAGAAAAATTACAGAGAAAATTTAGAATGTTAAGAATTTCTATAAGGATTGAAGGAGTATTTATAGGTAAGACTTAGCTTCTCAAGTACACCTCTTGATGGCTTCCTTTACAAACTCTATCTAAAACATAAGATATAAAGATCCCTCTGCCATACTTATTTGCCCGTGATAATCTGCCAAAAGTAGTAGTAGCTATAGTACTAAATTCTTAACATACAGACCCTTACTTTGTCATTTTTTTAAATCATTAAATCTAATGACTGTCATCATTATTTTCCACTATCTACCTTTCAATGATTGGAAATAATTGTAAAATCAGTAAAAATCAAATTAACCCATGCCTTAAGCCACCGTCTACTCCCCTCACGCCACTATCCAACAAAGTAGTAGAGAATTCACTCAAAGTTTCTAACCTGGAGATGTCGAGAACCCTTTTCACAGTCACGAAGGGAAAAAATTGGTACTGCTAACTGTCGTGCTCCTTCGCTTGTGATTATCTAATTTTATTATTATTATCATTATACTGTCAATCCTTCCTATTTAAATTTTATTCATATACATAAGTCTCAATACTTAATAAAATGTCAATCTGGCCCATTACTAAGAAAATTAATGTTTAAAAATTACGAGGTAGGTTAAAACAGGATAAATTTATAAAATAAATTTGCAGGGTCGTTACATGGAGTAGCAGTGCGTTAACAGTGGTTTTGATGGAGGATTATCCGTGGTTTTAATAAAAAAAAATTTAAAAATATTTGAAGTTTCTTCTTATATAAATTAAATAATTAATAAAATTTAAAGCAAAAAATTTAAAATGAGAAGGGAAAAAAATGGCTAAGGTAGCATACCATATGGTTTTCACCTTATTCAAATATCACGTCATGTGGCTCACATCTTGTCATAGTGGAGAAGTATTAAAATGAGGGATATTTTTGATAACTTTTCCAAGGTAAGAATATATTTGGTCCTATAGTATAACGAGGGGCAAACTTAGTCAATTTATCAAAGTATAAAGATATTTTTAATCTTTTTCCCTTCTAAAAACTATCACCAAACACATGTTAGAAATTTTAATCCAAACTTCACCCTTACCAAACGCTAACTATGTTGCGTACTTGCATTCTGCAAATGAAATATGATAATGATCCCCTCAAGAAAGCAGTATCTGTTTTCACCATTTTTATCCCAACTAATTTAAAACATAATGTGCTATAACCATAATAGCATATCGTACCATAATACTCAAAACAGTCCTTATTGAATATTCTTAAACATTTTTACTAAGTGAATTATATTCCCTCAATAATCTCCGTTTACTATCTTAGAGGTAAGGTAGAGAGGCTTGTTTCCGATAACTTTCACCCCCACCCCCACCCCCCCCCCCATCCCACCCCGTTAATCTCACATAAGAAAGATATGTATATAAAGGTTATTTGATTCTTTTCATATATTTTTAAAATGACTTATGTGAGGTTTGATTATTTATTTATTTTTCATGAAAATAAGAAGAAAAGATAGTTTTGTGCCTTAAATAAATAGAATGATTCCTTAAAAGTGACAGATAATAAGGAATTTATACTTATCACCTAATCCAAGAAATTATTTCTGAGGAGGAATTGAAAAAGAATTAAAATAATATAAGGGCAAATGTAGAGTAGCTTTTGAACAATAAATTCAGTTACGTCTTTTTTATTCGAGATATTTACATAAATAGTATAAATATATAACTTTATTTATCACTTATAGCACATATTTATTTTTACAGTTGATAGCAT
This sequence comes from Capsicum annuum, assembly GCF_002878395.1. Taxonomy (NCBI): domain Eukaryota; kingdom Viridiplantae; phylum Streptophyta; class Magnoliopsida; order Solanales; family Solanaceae; genus Capsicum; species Capsicum annuum. The sequence continues at coordinate 206,860,180 of NC_061117.1, forward strand.
AATTTTTTTTTTTTTTTTACCAAAATATCTGAATACACATGTAATACAATTTTAACAATATTAATAATAAAAAAATAAATACTAACAATTTTATATATTTTAAGTTCAATATATTATACATATTAAAGACGTATTTCATGATGAATATACATAGCTAAAATAATTTTAATACAAATATATTATAAATATTATATGTGAATCTCAAACATACCGTTGCAATTCAAATTAGTTAACGCTATTAGAAATGTATCTCAAACATACCGTTGCAATTCAAATTAGTTAACTCTATTAGAAATGTATTATTTTTGTTATGAAATAATAACTTTCGAATTCATAAAATGTATAAATCAAATTCTAATTGTATTACAACAATTGTTCGTATGCAATACAATTTTAATACAAACTTTTAAGAACTTCACATCTTCTTCGGTGAAACACAACCACTACCCCATTTTATCTAGTGAACAAACTACACTACCAACTCCAACAACCTTTCAACCACAACCAACAAACCCATCAACTTTTTTCTTCCATTTTTTTGGGTCAACCAGCCACGAAACAACTACCAACCAAATAGTTGCATCTTCTCCAGCATGCAAAAAATAGCTTTACGTTTAATACAATTTTTAAAACTTCACCGTCTTGATCGAAAACACTGTCCATCAACAATGTCATCACCTTTCTCGAAAAAATCAACTCAGCCACATTATCGTAGCAACATAAACAACAACCCAAAATAACCCTTTACTTCTCTTGTTTAAAAAGTCCAGTTGGATGCCATGCAAACTACTCTTTCATCGTACAATGGCTCTAACACCTTATCTGAATATGATCACCATGCAAATAGCTCCACTCCATCCAACTCACACTCCGACCTCTTGGCTAGAGGTGTGTCTGTCCAACAAATCCATTCCTCTCCACCTACATTGGGAGAGGAATCAATTGACCATCTTTATCCAAGAACCATAGTACCTATTCCAGCTGGAAATAGAGTGCCTGAACCAGGGTCTGCAGAGTTACGAGCCCAATGTCTGGATAGAAAACCTTTTCTAAATCTTTGACTCCCCGACAATAGATAACCTCGCTCTGTCAACCATATCGGAGATGATGTCTCTAATAAGTTCAAGCCTCCCCTTCTTCCCTTCTCTGAATCCCCTTCTGCTGGATCAAGGTTCGTCTTTTGTGAATCTCTATGGGGTAAACCACCAATCTCAACTTTCTCCCTTGTTACCTCCAACCCCATTTTTTTTTTTTGTGAACCCATAAACCATAAAAAAGGAGAATACCCTGACTGCTCTGAGAGAAAGCAACAGGGAAATGAAAACCTGTTAGCCCAACTAAGAATTCCCAAAACCGATGTGTTCAATCTGGAAAGGCTTAAAAACCTGGATTTTGAAGGCTTGCTTCACGAGTTGGTGATTGTCCTAATGCCTTAGGATCTGTCAAAGCTAGGAATAGAGCTAAGCTTGCCAAACCATATATTAGGAGAGTATTACAAAGCCAAGATCAACCCTCTTTTCAAGAAGGGAAAGTCACCGGACCAATCGAGCTCCTCTTTAAAAGGGGAAGTCAATACTCCTAGAGATCCCTCTACCCCCCCCCCCCCCCCGCCCCAAAGCCATAATGAAGAATCGCATAATATGTAATGCTAGGGGGAGCAACAATGCTGAGTTTAGGAGGAGCTGTAAATCTATGGTTAGTATCCATCAACCTACTATTCTTGCCTTCCTTGAGACAAAGATTACTGATCGCAAGGCTCTTGCTGACAAGCTGGTTTTCATTATTTCATCCAATCCCCTGCTTCTGGGTTGTCTGGTGGTATTGACATTCTTTAGAATGAGGATTTTATTTCCTTCCCTGAACTCTCCATCTATTCTCAGGATATTCATGCTATTGTTAAGATGAACTCTCCCCCTTCTATTTGGATTTTAAATGTTGTTTATGCTAGTGCTAACCTTCCCTCAAGGATGTTTCTTTGGGATTAGCTTAAGAACATGGCTGACTCTCTTCACTCCTTATACAGTACTTGTTGGCTGGTGGGGGGAGACTTTAATGATACTTTTAAAGTTAGTGAAAAATTTAGAGAAAATAGTATAAATCTGACTAGGTCCTCACTTTTTTGGGGTTGCATTAACCACTTAGGCTTATTGTCCTAGGATTTAGAGGTAGTAAATTTACCTGATCTAACATGAGATATAGGAATAGGTCCTCTCTTATTTTAGAAAGGTTAGATAGGTTTTTTGCTAATGACCTCTGGTTTCATATGTTCCCTGATGCCTCTGTTCTTCATATGCCTAGAACCCACTCTAATCATTCCCCTCTTCACTTGTCCTTCTCAAGTTCTGTTCAAAATATTCCTAGCCTTTTAGGGTAGAATCTATGTGGTGTAATCATGAAAACTTTCATACTCTTGTCTCGCTGTCCTTCCCTGAAAGTTCCAACCTTACTATGGAAACTATGGATTTTGAGGATACTGCCAGAGCTTGGAACAGAGAGGTTTTTGGGAACATTTTCCAGAAGAAGAAGCACATTCTGGCAAGGATTTCTAGCATTCAGTCTTCTCCTCATTACTCTACTAGTACCTTCTTGTAAAATCTTAAAAATCATATCACCTTTGAGTTTAATGTTATTCTGAGAAATGAAAGTGACTTTTGGATGCTTAAATCTAGGATTAATTGGCTCATGCAAGGTGATAGGAGTACTAGATTTTTCCATTCCACCACCCTTAATATAAGAAGAAGAAATAGAATTTCTTCTCTTAATATGAATGACACCTGGATTCATGATCACCAAGCTATCCAGGAAGCCATCTTGTCTTTCTACACCACCTTCTTTCATACTGACCATCAGTATTCTAACTTAAGATGTCAGCCTACCCCTTCCAGCTCTGGGTCTATTTCTTCTACCTCTTACCCCAAGCTGGATTTCATCCCTAGCTTAGAAGAGATCAAAGCTATTGTGTTCTCCTTCAAGGCCTCGGGACCTGATGGACTCTACCCTTTCATGCATCAAAGGTATTGGACCACCTTTGCCCCTCTCCTCCTAGACTTCTGCACCACTGTCTTTTCACTGCCACCATGGACCCCTTGGTTAATTCTACCTACCTCTGTCTTATTCCTAACTCTAAGAATGCCTCCACTCTTAAGAACTTCAGACCTATAGTCTTGTGCAATACTCAATACAAGATCATCACCAAGCTTATAGATAATAGGATCAAGCCTTTTCTTCAGTCCCTTATAGCACAGACCCAAGCTATTTTTCTATCCAAAAAAAAGGCTTTTGATAATGCTATCATTGTCCAAGAATACATTGACCACTTTAAAATAAATAAAAGGGAAATCCTCTCACATGATTTTAAAGATTGATCTTGACAAAGCCTTTGATAGATTAGAATGGTCCATCATAAGACAAGCTATGCACTTTTTTAACTTCCCTTTAGGCCTTTCCAAGCTTATCATGTCCTGCATCTCCACCTCCTTCATATCCATCTTGATTAATAGTGGGAACTCTGAGAGCTTCACTTCTTCTAGGGGTATTAGAAAGGGGGATCCTTTATCCCCCGATCTTTTATCCTTTATATGGAACTCCTCTCTAGGATAATCAACTATGAAGTTGATACCCTCAACTGGATTCCCATACAAGTTAAATCTGGAGGCCCCAAAATCTCCCATATATTTTTAGTTGATGACCTTATCCTTTTTACAAAATCTGATATCCCTAAATGTCAGACCATTACCAGGACCCTATAGAGCTTTGCTTTCCATTTTGGTCAGAAAGTCCACACTACTTAATCCAAGGTATTATTCTCTAGCAAATGTCATTCTGACACTCAGTTCAATCTTTACTCTATCCTAGAGTTAAAGCCAGCCACTTTTTTGGAAAATACTTGGTTTTTCCTATCTTTCATGATAGACCGAAAGCCTATGACTTCCAATTTCTCCTGGATAACATCAACTCCAAACTGGTTGGTTGAAAAACTCATTACCTTAACATTGCTGCAGAAGACCTCTTGCTAAAGCTAGCCTTGGCAGCATGCCAAATCATATCATGCAATATATCCTCCTCCCTAACAGAGCCTAAAGAAACTTCATTTGGGGAACCACTGAGGTTAAAAAGAGAATGCACCTTGTTAACCGGAACACTATAAATTTTCCCAAGTATCTTGGTGGTTTAGGTATGCAATAGTCGAGCATTAAGAATGACACTCTTCTTGCTGGCTTAGATTGGAGGTTTTACTCTAACCCCTCCAACCTTTGGGTCAAAATTCTCCTGAGGAAAAGGAATTCCCTTCTTACTCTTCACTCTCCCTCCAAATCCAGAACTAGAAGAATTATTTAAAGGTCTTGGTCTCTCTGCAAAAATATTATCTAATGATCTATTCCTTATGGTAAGAAAGTCAATACCTGCCAAGATAGGTGGGTTCCCCACCTCCTCAGTCTATCCACCACCATCCAGGGACCTCTTCCAAACCCTTGACCCCCATGCAACTCTCTAGTATTTGGGTTAATGGTGTGTGGAATCAAAACTCCCTCCCCTTTGACATCCCCCCAAATGTCAAATCCACTATTGCTACCTCCTTTTTTCCCAATCTTCAAGAAAAAATTGATACCCTCTCTGGCTTCTAACTGGTAATGATCTCTTTACCTGCAAGAATACTTACCAGTTCTTAGCTGCTTAAAATACCTGCTCTACCTATCATCATATTTCCTTGGGTTGTATTTGGAAAATTCACATCCCTAATATGATACAATAATTAGAAAATATATACAAAATCACACACCAAAATCAGTCCACAAGTCTAGAAATCGAGAACCTCTTTTAGTGACCACACTCGGATTCGAATAACAAGAACAATAACACAAGATATAGGGTGTTTTGAACACTAAACCATCAACCCAAACTAGTATTATCAACAATATATGAATAACAAGATGAATAACAACAATATAGTAACAATATCTGCAAGTTACAAGATGAACAAGACTTAAAAAAAGGGTACAAGATTACAATAAGGAAATGGATAGGTAGTGAGACATACACCACTATAATGACTAAGAACCTAAGTGTAAATTGAACACTAAGACCCTTAAAAAGGTAGTATTAACACCTAAACTCTTAAAAGAGACACAAAAGGGACCTCAATCCTTCAAGCACCCCAAAGTTCTAAGCAAGCAAACAACAAAAGAGAATTCACCCTAATGTTGAACCTAATTTTAGCCAAGCCTTCAGTGGGAGAGAGAACTTGTCTTTCAAGTGGTGTATTACAAGATTAAATATCAAAAAATGAAGTAAGGAAAACCTAAATTGTTCCTTATATAGTATATTACAAATTAAAGGCAAAAAGACCAAAAGGGCCCTTAGAGAATAGGCTCCCCTCTAGTGTAACTTGGTGGCTATTTATTGATGTGTATTTAAGCCCTTAATTACACTTCTTTCCACACACACTTGGGAGATTTATATACACACCCATATAAGTCCATCTACGCGATTGCACTTGTATCATGCTTTCCATCTTGAGAGAAATTTGTCCACAAATTCAAGCAATCATCACCCGCAAGCTCACCTCTTTGAATTATTTTTTCAATGCTCCTCCTAAGGTTACGATGTTCAACCAAGGGTTCCATGATATCATTAAGCATTCTACTTGTACTTACATGTTCTACAACCCGTATATAAGAAGAATGGACGCTAGACAAAGTGCTAGCATCTTGGTTATAAGCAATGAAGGTCCTTTGTGGGAAAATCCCACCACCTTGACTTTCGAATCCTCTTTTTATTCATCATCCTCACCCTAGATTTCCTCTTCTAAACTATCACTAAGAATGACTCTACTTTCCATAAACAAGGGTACTATACACTCTCCATCAACCAGCTAAATATTTTCCACGCCTTCATCTATTTCTACCTCGGCTTCTTGCTCTTTATCTTGAGCATTTTCATCAACCTTATTTGATTTAAGACCGACCTCCTCACCAAGGTAATATAATTTTCCTTACCTAAGGATTATATTTCTCCAGTTTGGGCACTCATTAGCCTTGTGCCCCCACCCTTGACATTTAAAACATCAAAATCCTTTAGGACGAGAAGTAGAATTTGGTTTACCTTTATTTCTAGAAAGATACCTTTAGGTAGCCTTGGTCTCGGCTTGGATCATCTTTGTCTCAGGTTTTTCCTCACTAGATGAGTCAATATTTTCCTTGTGACAACCCGAGGGTGATTGCCCCTCGAACTTGTTGCCCGCCCTTTCCCGTATCTCTCTCTCAATATCCAAAGCGGCTTGGAAGATGGAGTCAATTGTGTTGAACTTATGTAAGGTCAACCGTGAGGCAATATCTCAATTCAATCCCACTTTAAAGCAAATCATGTCGTGACTTACTTGCTCCCTTCAGCGATCAAGTTTCAAAATGAGTTGTTGGAACTCATCATAGTAAGTCACAATGGTTTGGTTCCCTTTCCTTAAGTTATATAACTTGGCAAGGAGCTCTTGTTGGTACCTTTCATGGAGGTAACTTTGCCTCGTGAGGTATCTTAGTCAAAACCAAAGAGGGGGCTGCCCCTCAACGAAAATGTTGCCAAAATGCTTAACATACTCCCACCAAGTAGTAGCATACCCCTCAAAATAAGCAATCGCATATCAACTCTTTTTCTTCTTGGTGAGATCATTGACTTGGAAGACCCTCTCACATGCGGATTCCCATGTAAGAAAATCATCGGGGTCACTCTCACCTTTGAAGATTGGAAGCCCCATCTTGATGGTATTTAGTCCAACTTCTCAATTTTGGTTGCCTTGTTGGTTCCAAGGACCAAATCTTCCTTCCCGGCCATGAACTTCCCTTGGATTGACATGCCTACCCCTTATATCTTTCCCTCTCATGCAACCATCACCATACGGACCATACCCCTGATGTTGTTCCCCTCTTCCGTATCTCTCTACATGGATGGGTCTAGGTTAAATGGAGGTTGTACTGGCAGAATTGGGTTTGGGGTGGAATTTGGGTTCCAAGTCCTTCTTGTTGGACTTGGTGTAGCGGAGGGTGGATTGGCCTCTCATGGTCTCGGCTTTGAGAATAAAATATGGGTTGGTTTGTGACATTGGACGGTTGTCTCGGGGGATGGAACATTTGGTGCAAGGACACGGGGTTAGTGGTTGGTGACATGTTTTGAGGGGTAGCAGGTCGACTTTTTTGGCTTTCCACATGTTCTAATCTCCCAACCATTATCGACATCTCAGCCTTCACCAAAGTAATGTCCGAGTTTAAATTTTCAATACCCGTATTCACTCTAGCAATATCACGAGACATGGCCTCAAGACGAACCAATATAGTATTAATGGCATTATTGTCCATTGTTTGAGAACTTGAGGCATCGGGTTCCATTGAGTCTATACCGAAACAATCCCTTCAAGTTACGTTTCAACAAGTCACCGGATCTGTCCACAATGCCACACAGACAATAATACACCACAAACCTGCAAAACAACCACACATTAGTTCAAACAATCCTCACTAGTCTCTCACACACTTTGTGGTCTCACACTTGTTGTCACAAATTTTTGCTAGCGGGCTTGTAACTTATGGTGAGTTGAAGACAAAGTCTACTCCTTAGTCGGAATGGATTTTTGTTCGACGACTCGAGGAAGTAATGTTCGAACTTGAACAAAAAGGTACTACAAATTAAAACAACAAAGCACTCAAGCAAACGATGAAACGAAGCAAACGATGTCAAAGGACTAATTGACAACCTAGTAAGATTATACTAGTTTGTTAATTAGTTCAAATCAATTAAAAGAAACTAAGAATCAACAATTAGAGAAAATTAGACCAAATTTGAGCTTATTAACGATGTGAATAGTAAACTAGGGTGATGTGGCAGCATATTATTGGTCATGACCCTCACAACTTTTCAACAACTTGAAGCTTTTAGTCCTTATACACCTTTTGGAGGATGACTTAATATTGGAGGAAATATAAAGTCTAGTACGCTTTTCAAATTTTCAAACTCAAAACGTGAGATTTGACTTTACTAGTCCCACAAAACAAGACCCTTGATTTAAGGAAAAGTGGTTGTCAAGTCTATGAAGTGATGTGTCCAAGCCTTCTCACAAACAACTTTGTAACTTTTGTCTTACACCCTTTTGGATCTATCTTACACTTTTGGTTGTCTTAAGTTGTCAGAATAGATGAATAACAATATGAACACTGCAACAACCTTAAAGAAATCAACAACAACACAACAACAATTTTCACATCAACGTCAACAACAACACTATACGTCCAAGAACAACATCATCAAGGTTTGGCCAACATCAAGTTCACTTCAATATTCTCAATATATTAAGCTCAACTTTAGATCTTGACACTCTTTGTACTAGTGACAAAGATACCAACAGAAGAAACAATCTACACAAAACAAAAAACACCAAGATCTAGACAACAAAACAAAAAAAATCTCGGCTAAGACACAACAATAACACAATTTCGGCCAAGACACAAAATGGACAAATTTGCTTCTTTTAGGAATTTTCAGTTTTGAACACTTTTTTTTATTTTTCTACTAACAAGACCAAGATTGGGAACAAGATCAAGCCATACTTTGATACCAAATGATACAAGAATTACAAAAGATACATAAAATTACACACCAAAACAGTCCACAAGTCTAGAAACTGAGGACCTCTTTTAGTGACCACACTCGGATTCGAATAACAAGAACAATAACACAAGATATAGGGTGTTTTGAACACCAAACCAGCAACCCAAACTAGTATTATCAACAATAGATGAAGAACGAAATGAAGAACAATAATATAATAACAATACCCATGGATTACAAGATGAATAAGACCAAAAAAAAAGGGTACAAGATTACAATAAGGAAATGGATAGGTAGTGAGACATACACCACTATAATGACTAAGAACCTAAGTGTACATTGAACACTAAGACCCTTAACAAGGTATTAGTAACACCTACACTCTTCAAAGAGACACAAGGGGGACCTCAATCCTTCAAGCACCCCAAAATTTCAAGCAAGCAAACAACAAAAGAGAATTCACCCTAATATTGTACCTAATTTCGGCCAAGCCTTCAATGGGAGAGAGAACTTGTCTTTTAAGTGGTGTATTATAAGATTCAATATAAAAAAACTAAGTAAATAAACCCTAAATTGTTCCTTATATAGTATATTACAAATTAAAGGCAAAAAGACTAAAAAGGCCTTTAGAGAATAGGCTCCCCTCTAGTGTAACTTGGTGGTTGTTTTTTTATGTGTATTTCATACCTTAATTAAACTTCTTTGCACACAAACTTGGGTGATTTAAATGCACACCCACATAAGTCCATCTACGTGATCGCACTTATATTATAATAAGATTAAGTTTTTTCTTTGGTTACTTCACCATAACAGCTCCCTACCAAGGCTACCTTAGCCTATAGAGGAATCCATATTTCTCTCTATTGTCACATGTGTACCACCTCATTGAGGATGTGACTCATCTTTCCTTCGACTGCCCCCATGCTGCCCAATTTTAGGACACTCTCACCCACCATTATAGAGGCAATATGGTGCTCAACATTCAACTTTTCAATCCTTCCAACTAGGAGAGAACCAGGGCTCTTCTCAAGGATACTAACTTTGATACTTCTTTTGACTGGGCTACCCCCCTTTTCTACTGCATTTGGACTATTTGGAAAAATAGAAACAACAATGTCTTTTGTAATAGGTCCTTCCCCCTTTTCAAGGCTGACTACTCTAAAGCAGTCGAATTTTACCAGCTACAGCCCTCTCTTGTGCCCAAATTAGTAGATCTATTTAGCTGAACCAGACCCCTGCCCCTGCCCATAAATACTTATAAGTTAAACACTGATGGTGCTAGTGTGGGAAACCCCGAAAAGGGTAGCATTAGGGGTGTTATTCGCAACTCAAATGGGGATTGGGTTATTGGTTTTGCTCAAAGTTTTCAAAATGCTTCTAATAACTTTATGGAGCTCATGGCTCTCAAGTGAGGACTGGAGCTTGCATTAGAATAAAATCTGTGGCCAATTTTTACAAATATTAACTCAGAAGTTATAATCAACATGCTTAAACAAGGAAACCCACTTTTTAACCCCATTATCCATCTTTGTAGGTCAATACTCTAAAGGCTATAAGGTCCTCCCGTTCGCCACAGCTACAGAAAGGAGAACAGGGTTACCGATACCCTAGCTAAGGAAGGAGCTATGCAAACTTTACTCAGCAAATGCAGAATTTTTATTTCCCCACCTCCTTTTGTTCTCCATATTTTTTGGGATGATAAATGTGGGAAAAGTTTTTGTAGAACAACTTGTAATAGAAACTTGAATGGGCATGGGCCCCCTAGCTTTGAAGTAGAGCCAGACTGAGCTCCCCCTTTTATATTGGTTCTTTCACTAATTAATACACCCTCTTATTTACCAAAAAAAACTTAAAGAAACAAAGTGCTATCACCATACTCCTAGTGTTGCTTATATAATTAATTAATGTATAAAATATTTCCACTTAGTGGGAATACACTGAGTTTGTTGTTGTTGTATAAAATATTGTATCACAACACTCAATACTACCCTTATTGAATATTACTAAGTATTTTTACTAAGTGAATTTTATTTTTGTAATAACCTCCGCTTATAATATTAGTTAACTTTTAATTTAAGTTTTGATATTGTTTTATATTTTCTTTAGCCTAAAATTGACTAGTTATGTAAAGATTATTCAATATATAGTACCCTTATTGAATACTCTCATTGTGTTTGCTCAATATTTTAATTGTCAATATCTACAGCTTTTTTTGTCGAAGTGATACGAGCACTACTATGAAGATCATGTGTGTGCAAGTGTGACAAGAGGCCACCCAAGGAAGTTCCATGCTAAAGTGTGAGGAGGACAAAAATGCACACTAAAGCCTCCCCACTCTACACTAGAAAGATGCCCCTTAGCCATTAAGGGTCTTTTGGACAATTCACTTTGTTATGTAGCAGACTATATATAGTTTAGTATTAGGGTTTTCATTCCTTAGTTGATTATTATTGTAAGTCTTAAATCTTGAAACATCAAGTCCTCTCTTCTTGATACCAAAACCGAAACTAGGTCACAAGTGTAGATATCACTTGTGTGTTGCAATCATTGGTTTGAAACGTTGGCGCTTGAGGAGGTAACATCCGTCTTGTGTCATCGTAGGAGTGCGGTGATTATTTGTATAAGTGCTAGAGGTATTAGGATTTGAAATATTCTAAGGTTGCTAGTGTTTTTATAACCTTTGTCACTCTATCTATCCTTTCATTTATATTGCATTTCATTTCCTTGTTTAGCTTTTGTTCTTGAGCTGTTTTGAGGCTTATTCTTGCGGACTATTTTGTAATATTTTATGGTTGTTTTTGTGTCATCTTTGGGTCATTTGGTATTATTTGGTATCAGAGCTAAGGCTGGTTTTGTTTCTACAATCCTAATCTTGGGCTTGGTTAGTTGAAAATAAAAAAAAGGTGTTCTAAGTATTGGTGTTCTTGGTCGAAGAATTCTTGTTGTTGTTGTTGTGTTTGGCTGAGATTAGTGTCTAGATCTAGGCGTGTTTTGCTTGTCTTAGTCGTTTCTAGTGTTAGTTTTATTTCTCTTTTAACACTTTTGAGTAAAAAAAACAAGTTCTTGAGCTAAGTTTCAAGTGTTGTTGAAGGTTATAGACGGCTAGTGTTGTTGTTGTTCTTATTGTTCTTGAAGTTGTGTTGAAGGAGTGTTTTCAAAAGGTGTTATTTGATCTTAAAAACAAGAGAAGAAGAGTAGAATTCTTGTTTGTCTTGGAAACATTTCCAATACAACACCAAACTAGTAAGGAAACAAAAATCTTCCCAAAGGTGTAGCTACCAAAAAGAAGTAAGATCGCTTTTCAAAATTATCCTAAAGAGGAAAGGTGACAAGACTACCAAAAAGGTTGGCTTTCCAAAAGAGTGAAAGTAGGTCAACACCTTTTTGAATCTTGAAGAGGAAGCCAAAGGTCTTAATTGTCTTCCCATAGCCGAGACTTGTCTTCCACTTGAACAAAAATTGAACAACTAAATTTTGGAACAAAAATTTTCAACTTCAACAACATTCCAATGACCAATATTTGAGTGCCACATCATCATAAGATCAAGAATTGGAATTCCTATTTTGTTTTCTTTGTTTCTGTTGGTTTCAATCTTGTTGATTCTTATACTAATTGGCAACTAGTAAATACCTACTAAGTTGTAAATTAGTCTTTGAATACATTTCTTCGTGTTAGCGTTATTTTTGTGCTTTTCTTATTTTTGAATCGTAGTATTTCTTGGTTCAAGTACGAACAATACTTCCTTGAGTCTTCAAACAAAGAATCCACTCCGACTAAGAAGTAGACTTACTCCTCAACTCATCACAAACTACGAGCTGACTTACAACACTTGTGACATCAAGTGTGAGACGAACAAGGTGTGTGAGAGTGTGGTGAGGAGTTTGTGAACTAATTGTTTGTTGTTTTTGTCAGTTTGTGTGGTATTGTTGTTGGCGGGTTCAAGGACTTGAATATTGTTGGTGTTGTTGTGGGCTGATTTGGTGCTTTCTTGGACCATAACTAGAAGGTTTGCCTTAAGTATAATCGTAATGGAACCAGAGGTTTCAACCTCTAAACCCATGATGGACAACAATGCCACTAATGTTATATTGGCTCAACTGGAAGCCATGTCCCGTGACATTGCTAGAATTAATGGGGGTATTGAAAATTTAAAGTCGGACATGGCATCGGTGAAGGGTGAAATATCGACTATGGGTGGGAGAATAGAGTGAGTGGAAAGCCAAAGAATCCGACCTTCTACCCCTCAAAACACCTCACCAACAATTACTCCCGATCCTTTGCACTAAAGGCTATTGTAATACCCCATACTTTTCATAGTTCATTTCAGCTCCTAGTGCTTGCATAAGAGGCAAAAAGCTTGAAAATTTAGCTATGTGTTAAGGACTTAACCATTTTTCAAGACCTTCTAATTCAAGAAATTTAAGTTGACCTTCCAAAATCCAAGAAAATGGTTCTTGAGTTAATTCATGATCAGGGGAGTTAGGATTAACGTATCAAAAGATTTCGGATTTTTAGACTAGGTTTTGAATATTTTTGGGTTGAAATTCCAGTAGCTCACCGCGATTCCATCGCATCATGATGATTATAATGCCAAGAGGTCCACCACATCATGTTGGAGTGCGAAAAGTCAATTGTCAATTTCCAGTGACTCACCGCGATTGCACCGCATCGCGGTGAGTATAACAATGGGGGATCACCGCATCGCGGTGAATGTGTATTTGTCCTATTCTTGATCCATAATTTGAATACATGTGTCATGACCTTATCCTAAGTGTGTGAAGTTCTTATTAGGTCAATATTGTTCATATAAATCACTTAGAGACAAGTTGAGCTAAGATCCTTTAATTCATCCAATGTTTGATGCTCTATTCTACAAAGGTCAAATTTGAAAGTGTATAACTTTTGATGTATGCAGAATTTTTCAGCTCAAGACCCACCAAAATGTAGATAATTGAGTTATCTTTCCAACGATACCAATTTTGCCAAAATTCGATACCCAAGTGAAAAATTATGGCATTTCTTGTGTCAGACAGTAAGCCACCGCAATTACACCGCATCGCGGTGGCCCTTCAAACGTCAATCCGGGTTACAAATTTTTGGTTTAAATGATGGAGGGGCAATGGGGTCTTTTCTAAACTTAACCCAGGTCATAAAAGCACGATCTAAGGCTTCAATTAGGGCATTATTTGCCCTCATTGTCCAATTTTTCCCTCAAGAAAGAACCCTAATCAATTCCCTCAAGCATCATCAATTCCATCTTCTTCTCTTCAACAAAAAGGTCAAGAATTTAGGGTTCCTAATTCAAGAACTTCAAGAATGATTTCAAGATTATCTCCAAAGGGTTCAAAGTCAATCTATTACATCAAATCAAGCATAATAAGGTATGTGGGAGTTCATCCATGGGTCCATTTTCACTCATGGAGCCTAAAACCCTTCTCTTTCAAATTAAAGAATGAATTTTTATGATTATGGTATTTTGTATGTTCAAGAAAAATAGAATTTCATGTTTTCATGGTATCTTTAAATGCGATTCAGCCCATGTGTAATCTCATGCAAGATTTTGAATTCCCCATGCTATGAATTTGAATTTCCCATGCTTTAATCAAGTAAATTCCATGATAGATCCTAAATTCATGATGTTTAGCAACATTTCCATATTTTAAATTCATGCCTTCCACATGTTTGATGAATTTCCCCATGTTAAAGTATTAATAACCATGTGTTTGATGAAATACCTAAATGATGGGTTCCTTCAAATAATGCATACTTATTATGGTTCCAAATGCTCTAATGTATTCTTATTGTTATTGTTATCGAGTCCTGGGGGTTATGAATACTCGAAATTTAGCTGTTGTCTAGTTTTCCAGAATCTACAGAATAATTTCAGCTATACCATAGGAAATATCATTCAATAATTAATATGGTCAGTTATGAGTTCAATTAAGTTAGCTCAGTCCAGTTTCAGTTCCATTATCAGTTATACATTAATAATTAGCTCAAAATTTGTATGCACTGATATTTTTTAGAATACCATGACCTGAGCTTATCAGTTATCAATGCATACACTAGCTAGTATTTTACTATTTTTCAGTTGGGAGTAGGATTTAGCACCGTGCGAATGTAGGGATGGTGTCTTCCCCGTTGTTAAGGAGAGCCGTTAGTAGCAGTCCTTGTATTAAAGAACTATGTATTCAGTGAAGGCTACGAGAAGTCACCCATTAGTTTAGGCTTGACTATCTCACAAGGGTCACCCGTCAGTTCAGGCTTGACACTCTTAGTCCTTCGAAAAAATACAATACATCAGTATAGTGGATCCCGACAGCCAGTGTTAGTACCCATGGCACGGTACTAATACCCTTCCAACTGGGGTTACAGGTTGGACCCTGATTAGCTCAGATTAGGCCATGTCGGTTAGATGATACCACCCACAGTCTCAGTTATAGTCTCAGTTACAGTCTCAATCCAGTAATTCAGATTCAGTGTTTCTTGACCATAGCGTACAAATATCAGTTATTTAGTTATTAGATTTTAGTATTTCAATTTACAAACTATTTCAGAATCATGTTATACATTTGGTCTTGCATTCTCAGACAATATAGTTTACACGCATTCATGCTCAGTTATCTGATGTTGCTCAGTCAGTCCTTACCTCATATGCATAGTACTCTACAATTTCAGTTAAGTTATTAAGACTAAGAATAGTTCAGTCTTACATGACCAGTATTCAGTTATCAATCATTCAGTTAAACAGATAAGTTAGTATGTTTATGCATTCGTGCTCAATGTGATATTATGATTGTATATTTAGATCCTCGATTTAGGTCAGTCTTCACTATGTAGTTTCAGAACCAGTATTCATACAGAATCCACGTTTTACCATATCCCAGCTTTAGTTCTACTTATCTCATAAAAGTAAAGTTTTATAAAAACTAAGTGTTGAGATTCACTAGCTTACCAGATTTGGTTTGTTACTCATGTTTTAAGATATTTCAGCTTTTAGTTTATTCCAACCTATTGGTGAGTCTACTTACACTTAGCATGCATGTTTTAAGATTTTATATATATGAAATCAGTTTTACTTATTGCATTCACCCCTGCATACTCAATACATTCCAGAAGTACTGATCCACATATATGTATGTATGGATACATTATTTCATAATGTAGGTACTATTTATAGCTCGCATATCACGATCAGATAGTTGCAGATTCTAGCCAGCAGGTTATGAGTTCTCCTACTTTGGGAACTCCAGACAGTTTTAGTTCATGTATAATTTATTTATTCTCCATGTATACTGATTAGTGGTAGTTGGAGGCATGTCCCAACTATCTATAGTTAGAATAGTAGAGGCTTCATAGATGTCAGTCAGAGTCAATTATGTAATTTCAGTTTTATTCTTCAAATTTATCAGATTGTAAAGCTTTATCAGTATTGTATTTATTTCAGATTTTTAGTATGATTAAATTTTTGCATAGCAGAATAGCTATTTATTAAGTTATAATTCAGTTGCTTAACAGTATGCCAGTTCATGGGTTAGCTTGGGATCACTTGTGGTTCCTAGCACCGTGTGACGACTAGGGGGTAGTCTCGGGTCGTTACAAACTTGGTATCAGAGCCCAGAGTTCAAGTTTTCTAGGGTGTTTATGAAGCCGTGTCTAGTAGAGTCTTGCAAAATAGTACGGAGATGCTTGTACTTTTCTTCGAGAGGCTACAAGGAATTTAGGAAATATTTTCCTTCTATCAAGTCTCAGATCATGCAGTAGAAGTATTATCTAAGAAATTTATGTAGATCCTCATCTTGCACTATTCATACTAACTCTGTCTTAGTTTTGAGGTGACAGAAATAGTAAATATTAAGTCCTTATAGATAATGTTTCCTCAGGCAGTCCCCACAAACAGTTATGGGATTACATATTTACTCAGAAAGTATCCCATCAGTGCCCTTATGTCCTAAACTTTGAAATATTCCATTCATGTTTATGAGAATCATGCATTAAGCCAAAGTCAGATGTGCTTTCAGATTTTCTTCTCAGAATCCCTTTTATAGTATGTGATTTAGAGTTAGAAGTATGAACCCAGAAGTTTAGCAGTAGTAGAATTGGCATAGTGTTATCCAGAATGAGCAGATTATCTATTCATAGGGCTAGTTGTACGAAAAGTGAATCAGTAAGCTTGAATAGTGTATGTAAGAATTTAAGTTTATTGATTCGAGAGTAAGTATGATGGTGCGGATGAGTTTATCATTCATGTGTATTATTATACTCCAGACTCTAGAGTAAAGTAATTGCAGTTCAGTTTAGAGTTTAGTAAAGTGGTCACAAACTTAAGATGATGGCTTAAATCTAAAGGGGAGATGATAGAACAAGTAACCAAGTCAGGCTCTCAGATTCTAGTAGTAGTGCCAATATGTGTAGAAAAATAGTAAGAGAGGACTATTACCAACCTATTCTTATTTCTGTACAAAGTTTTTCAGTTATCACTACTCATACCTAACATATTAGCTACCTCATCACAGCTCATATTTATGTACTTTATAGAAAAAAACTATGTACTCTTTCAGTTTCTAGTATGAGGAGTTCCAGTTCACTCAGTAGTATAACTTATGTTCCACGAAATCATGAACTCCAAACGCAGGTCATGCAGCTCATGACTCATGTACTCATGTTTTACAGTATGTTTAGATCCAGATAGTCATGCTACTCTCATAATGATCAGCAAAATTCAGTTTAAGCCATGTATATCCTCAGTTCAGACCTCTATGATGAATTCATGTCATTGATACTTTATTCCTCAGACCTCAGTTGAGTGTCAAAGTTATTCTTTCATATTTCAGGTCCTTATGTTCTAATTTTTAGTGACCTCTCCTTATGTCATGATTATTTAAAGTTCTATGTGTGTTTTTCTTGAGCTAGTGCATGAAAGTTTTAAGGATAGAGGTTTAGAGAAAATGAGAAAGATGTTTTTGTGGTGGTTTGCCTTCAAGTTTATGTGTGGTTATGAAGATGGACTTGAATGTCATGTTGGTGTACAAGTGGAATGTATAGTTGAGTCTAAGCTTTCAGTATAATTCAGTCTATATTGCCAACAATCGGGTCTAGCAGTCAGACAGACAAGTTTCTATAATTTGCCATCTTTCCTATTCATGAGGTAATTCATTCACGATCATGCAAGTCATAAATTCAGTTTAGTTCATGCATCATGCATCAGTTTTAGATCCCAGATATTCATTCATGATTCAGCCCATAAGTGTCCCGTGTATTATCTCAGTCTTTTCTTAGTATTTCAGCCAAGCCAGTATCATTCGGGGGATGAAGTATCCCAAGGGAGAGATGTAATACCTCAAGTATTCATGTCCTAAACCTTTTATTTTTCTTCATGAAATAGGATCTATCTTGAAGTAATGGTTACTCATCAGTTGACTCTCTCGTTTCTATCTCAGCCTTATAATCATCAAGAAATTAGTTGAGTTCATGATATACCGTTCATGTATCATATTTCTGACTCAGTTATTCAATCATGTTCCAAGTCATGCATGTTCAGAATATAAACTCAGTTACCTTTGCAAAGTACACTCAGTCTAACCAGTCTCATTCGAGGACAAATGTTTCTAAGGGGGAGATATTGTAATACCCCGTACTTTTCATAGTTCAGTTCAGCTCTAAATGCTTGCATAAAAGGCTAAAAGCTTGAAAATTTAGCTATGTGTTGAGGACTTAACCATTTTTTAAGACCTTCTAACTTCGAGGAATTTAAGTTGACCTTATGGACTCCAAGACAATGCTTCTTGAGTTAATTCATGATCAAGGGATTTAGGATTAGCATATCAAAAAGATTTCGGATTTTTAAACTAGGTTTGGATTGTTTTGGGGTTTGAATTCCAGTAGCTCACCCCGATTCCATCGCTTTGCAGTGAGTATGGTGCCAAAAGGTCCATTGTATCGTGGTGGAGTGTGAAAAGGCAATTTTCAATTTCTAGTGACTCACCGCGATTGCACCGTGTCGCGGTGAGTATAGCGATGGGGGGATCACCGCATTGCGGTGAAAGTGTATTTGTCAAGTTCTTGATCCATGATTTGAATACATATGTCATGACTTTATCCTAAGTGTGTGAAGTGTTTATTAGGTCAAGAATGTTCATAGAAATCACTTAGAGCCAAGTTGAGTTAAGATCATTTAATTCGTCTAATGTTTGATGTTCGATTCTACAAGGGTCAACTTTGAAAGTATATAACTTTTGATGTATATAGAATTATTCAGATCACGACCTACCAAATTGTAGATAATTGATTTAGCTTTCCAACGATACAAATTTTGCCAAAATCCGATACCCGAGTGAAAAGTTATTGCATTTTTTGTGTCAGGCAGTAATCCACCGCGATTACACCGCGTCGCTGTGGCCCTTCAAACGGCAATTTGGGTTACTATTTTTGGTTTAAATGATGGAGGGGCAATGGGGTCTTTTCCCACCTTAACCCAGGTCTTAAAAACATGGTCTACGGCTTCAATTGGGGTATTATTTACCCTCATTCTCCAATTTTTCCCTCAATAACAAACCCTAATCAATTCCCTCAAGAATCATCAATTCCATCTTCTTCTCTTCAACAAAAAGATCAAGAATTTAGGGTTCCTAATCCAAGAACTTCAAGAATGATTTCAAGATCATCTCTAGAGGGTTCAAAGTCGATCTATTACATCAAATCAAGCATAATAAGTTATGTGGGAGTTCATCCATGGGTCCCCTTTCATCCATGGAGCCCAAAACCCTTCTCTTTCAAATTAAAGAATGAATTTTTATGATTATGATATTTTGTATGTTCAAGAAAAATAGAATTTCATGTTTTCATGGTATCTTTAAATGCGATTCAGCCCATGTGTAATCCCATGCAAGATTTTGAATTCCCCATGCTATAAATTTGAATTTCCCATGCTTTAGTCTGTTAAATTCCATGATAGATCCAAAATTCATGATGTTTAGCAATATTCCCATGTTTTAAATTCATGCCTTCCACATGTTTGATGAATTTTTCCATGTTAAAGTATTAATAACCATGTGTTTGATGAAATGTCCAAGTGATGGGTTCCTTCAAATAATGCATACTTATTATGGTTCTAAATGCTCTCATGTGCTCTTATTGTTATTGATATTGAGTCTTGGGAGTTATGAATACCCCAAATTTAGCTGTTGTCTAGTTTTACAGAACCTACAGAATGATTTCAGCTATACCATAGGAAATATCATTCAATCATTAATATGGTCAGTTGTGAGTCCAATTAAGTTAGCTCAGTCCAGTTTCAGTTCCATTACCAGTTATACATTAATAATTACCTCAGAATTCGTATGCACTGATATTTTTAGAATACCATGACTTGAGCTTATCAGTTATCAGTGCATACACCAGCTAGTATTTCAGTGTCTTTCAGTTGGACGTAGGATTTAGCACCGAGCGAATGCAGGGATGGCGGCTTCCCCATTAGTTAGGCAGAGCCGTTAGTAGCAGCCCTTGTATTCAAGAACTACGTAATCAGCGTAGGCTATGAGAAGTCACCCATAAATTTAGGATTGACTATCTTGCCGGGGTCACCCATCAGTTCAGGCTTGACACCCTTAGTCCTTCGGGATAATATAGTACATCAGTATAGTGGATCCACACATCCAGTATTAGTATTTATGGCACGGTACTGACACCCTTCTAATTGGGGTTACAGGTTAGAACCCGATTAGCTCAGATTGGGGCATATCGGTTAGATGATACCTCCTACAATCTCAGTTATAATTTCAGTTATGGTCTCAGTCTAGTAATCAGTTCAGTAATTTAGATTCAGTGTTGCTTGACCATAGCGTACAAATATCAGTTATTCAGTTATCAGATTTTAGTATTTTAGTTTACATACTATTTCAGAATCATGTTATACGTTTGGTCTTGCATTCTCAGACAATATAGTTTACACGCATTCATTCTCAGTTATCTCGTATTGCTCAGTCAGTCCTTACCTCGTATGCATAGTACCCTACAGTTTCAGTCCAATTATTCAGACTAAGTACAGTTTAGTCTTACATGACTAGTATTCAGCTATCAATCATTCAGTTAATTAGATAAGTTAGTATGTTTATGCATTTATGCTCAATATGATTGTATATTCAGATCCTCGATTTAGGTCAGTCTTCACCACGTAGTTTCAGACCTAGTATTCATACATAATCCACGTTTTGCCATATCCCAGCTTTAGTTCTACTTATCTCATAAAAGTAAAGTTTTATAGAAACTAAGTGTTGAGATTCACCAACTTACCAGATTCGGTTTATTACTCATGTTTTAAGATATTTAAGCTTTCAGTTTATTCCAACCTATTGGTGAGTCGATTTACACTTAGCATGCATGTTTTAAGACTTTATATATATGAAATTAGTTTTACTTATTGTATTCACCCCTGCATACTTAGTACATTCCAAAAGTACTGATCCACATATATGTTTGTGTGGCTACATTGTTTCATAATGTAGGTACTATTTATAGCTCGCACATCACGATCAGATAGTTGCAGATTCCATCCAGCAGGTTATGAGTTCTCCTACTTTAGAAACTCCAGACAGTTTTAGTTCATGTACAGTTTATTTATTCTCTATGTGTATTGATTAGTGGTAGTTGGAAGAATGTCCCAACTATCTATAGTCGGTATAGTAGAGACTTCATAAATGTCAGTCAGAGTCAATCATGTAATTCCAGTTTCATTCATCAGATTTATCAGATTGTAAATCTTTATCAGTATTGTATTTATTTTAGATTTTCAATATGATTATATTTCCGCATAGCAGAATAGCTATTTATTATGTTATAATTCAGTTGCTTAACAGTATGCGATTTCATGGGTTATCTTGGGATCACTTATGATTCCTAGCACCGTGTGACGACTAGGGGGTAGCCTCGGGTCGTTACAGCTATATCCACCAAGACAACTACCACTTACCACAAATCAAACCAACCTTTACTCCCAAGGCCAAGAACATGATAGGCCAATCCACCCTCTACTTTACCAAGTCCAACAAGAAGGACTTCGGACACAAATACCACCACCAAACCCGATCCCTCCCATCCAAACTCCACTTGACCAAAGACCTCATTATCCAAATCCAATCCCGCTGATACAAACTTCTCTTAACCTAAATAGACCCGTCCATGTTGAAGGATATGGTAGAAGAGAATAATATGTTGGTTATGGATCATATAATGATGTTTACATAAGAAGAGAGGAGATAAGGGGTAGGAAAGGTAATCTGAGGGAAGTTCATGGTCGAGAGGGAAGAGTTGGTCATTGGAACCAACAAAGGAACCAAAATCGTGATGTAGGGCTAAATACCATCAAGATGGGGCTTCCAATCTTTAAGGGTGAGAGTGATCTCGAAGAGTTTCTTGCATGGTAATCCGCATGTGAGAGGGTCTTCCAAGTAAATGATCTTACCAAGGAGAAAAAGAGTTGCTATACAATCGCTCACTTTGAGGGTTATGTTACTACATGGTGAGAGTATGTTAAGTGTTTTGGTAATATCTTTATTGAGGGGCAGCCCCCTCCTTGGTTTCGGTTAAGGTACCTCATGAGACAAAGGTACTTACCCAAAAATTACCAACAAGAGCTCCTCGGCAAGTTGTATAACTTGAGGCAAGGAAACAAGAGCATCGTAGCTTAGAACGATAAGTTCCAACAACTCATTTTGAAACTTGATCATCGAGGGGACCAAGTAAGCCATGAAATTGTTCGATTCAAGGTTGGATTGAATAGGGAAATCTCCTCATGATTGACACTTCACAAATTCGATGCCATTGATGGCATCTTCCAAGCCGTTTTGGAGGTTGAAAGAGAGCTAAAGGAGAGACCGGGGTACAAGTACAAGGGACAATCTTCCTTGGGTCAGCACAAGGACAAGGAGCACTCATTCAATGTCGAACAACATGATTCCAAGGCTTTCGAAGAGAAGAACAAGACCTTCCAAAGGTACCCTTAAAGAAATAAAGGTAAACTGCACTCCTCTTCTTATTCTACGGGCTTTCAATCTTTTAAATGCCAAGGTTGAGGGCACAAATCTAGTGAGTGTCCAAATAAGAGAAATTTGATACTAAGGAAGGGGAAATTATACTTTCTTGGAGAGGAGGTAGGACTTAAATCGAATAAGATTGATGAATATCTCAAGATGGAGAGAAGGAAGAAGCCGAATGGTCAAAGAAAAGAGGTGAGAAAAATGTTTGGTCGTGTGATGGTGAGCTTGAAGTGCCATGTTTGGTGTTTGGTAGTGAGAAGAGCCATCATTAGTAAGGCTTTGGTTGATCCTAGTCAAAGAGAGAACCTTTTTAACACCAAATGCCTTATTAAGAAAGTTGTGTGCTCTATGATCATTGATGGAGGTAGTTGTGCCAACATTGCTAGTAGTAATTTGGTTGAAGTCTTGAAGCTGCCCATAATCCCTTATAATAGTCCATACAAGCTTCAATTATTAAATGAGTGTAAGGAGTTAAAAGTGACCCGACAAGTGATGATATGGTTTAAGGTAGGTGACTACCTTGACGAGGTGTTTTGTGATGTTATTCCTATGCAAGCGTGTCATTTATTATTGGGGAGACCATGGCAATATGATAGAGCTACCATGCATGATGGAAGAACCAATAGGTACACTTTTGAGCTCCATGGCCGAAGATATACACTCCACCCTCTCTCACTATTACAAATGACTAAAGTTTATCAACAAGTAAGAGAGTTGGAGGAGAAGAGGAAGAAGGGAAGGAGGGGTAAAACCGAGAGTGTAAATAGTGAAGAAGGGGTCGCAACAATGGTTTAAGGATAAAAGAAGTCCCTACTTGTGGGACTTACTCACGAGGCTCCCTTATTTCTCACTAACAAAGGTACTAGCATTTTACCTAGTGCCACCTTTTCTTATGTGCAGGTTCATGATCATGTGCTTCCTAAGAAGGATACCAAGAGGATTACTTACCAATACATGCTTGATGATCTCAAGGATCCCTTGTTTAAGAATCCAATCTTTGGGATAGAATATTAAGACTTGATTTAAAGAAGAAGCATTGAAGGTGATAAAGCCATGAATCTGAGGCCAAATTCCTTTCAAGATGGGGAGGATGATACAGGCACGACTATGAAGATCGATGTGTGTGCAAGTGTGACAAGAGTCCATCCAAGTAATTGTAATGCTAAAGTGTAAGGAGGACCAAAATGCACACTAAAGCCGCCCCACTCTACACTAGAGAGGTGCCCCTTAGTCATTAAGGGTCTTTTGGACAATTCACTTTGTTATGTAATAGACTATATATAGTTTAGTATTAGGATTTTCATTCCTTAGTTGATTATTATTGTAAGTCTTGAAACTTGAAACACCAAGTCCTCTCTTCTTGATGCCAAAACCAAAACTAGGTCACAAGTGTGGATATCACTTGTGTGTTGCAATCGTTGGTTTGAAACGTTGGTGCTTGAGGAGGTAACGTACCTCTTGTGTCATCTTAGGAGTGTGGTGATTGTTTGTATAAGTGCTAGAGGTCTTAGGATTCGAAACATTCTAGGATTGCTTGTGTTTGTATAACCTTTGTCACTCTATCTATCCTTTCATTTATATTGGATTTTGTTTCCTTGTTTAGCTTGTGTTCTTGAACGGTTTTGAGGCTTATTCTTGTGGACTATTTTGTAACGTTTTGTGGCCATTTTTGTGTCACTTTAGGTCGCTTGGTATCACAAATCAAAACATCTAAACTGATTTTCTGGTAATATAGTGTAAAAATGTGAACTCTAAATGTAAATATAAAAGAAAGATATGTGTATAACGAATATTTAGTTCTTTTCAATATATATATTTTAAATGACTCATGTGGGATCTGGTTATTTATTTATTGACATGGCAAAGTTGTTGGGATGGTAAACATTCTTTACTTTTATCCTGAAGGTTTATGCTCGAGTCACCAGAAAGCAAAAAGAGTTAAAGTAAGAAATAGCGAAAAAAAGATGGTTATTTAATTTTACATGTAAATAAGAAGAAAAGTGTGTAAGTTGCAATTCTAGAAATGAAATTTCAATTCCAACTAAAAGTGACATCTACCTAGAAGAATTTCAGTTCATCACCTTATCCTTTAATATCTATATGCCTCTTCTTTCAGAAGAATTTTTCAACAACCTATCTACTTATTATCTAATGCACATTATATACATCTTATTTCACAAGAATTTCTCAAGACAAAAAAATAATGAATCTTAAGCTTTGTTTTTATGCACTTCTCTCCATAATTCTGCTGGCAATTCATCATCACATCATCATCATCTTTCATCAGTATCATCATCTTAAGCATTTCATTTATTTATTTTTTGTTGGCGTTGTGATTGAATTTTCATATTGACTTGTTCTATGTCTACTTGGTCTATATCCTGATACCTATAATTGACTATCTTGTATATACATATTCTTCTCAGTTTATACTTGCGTGTGATATAATGTCTACTTGTGTTACACTTGTTGTATTGCTATATATATATATATATAAAAAAAAACTGTTAGTGCAAGCGGTGTAGGCTACCATTGTGGAACATTCTCTTATTGCGGGTGACGTGCCCTTAGTGTGTATTTTGTGTACTTCATTTTCTACTTTGATCGGTCGGCCTATGATACCTACTGAGTACAAGTAGACCATACTGACTCCTACTATATTCTTTCGGTGCAGATTTAGGTTCAGATGCGTCCTACGTTGCTTAACTCGAGTGATTATTGGAGCTTTCAAGGTACCCAGTGATTTTCAGGTGTCCAGATATCTTCTACTACCTTTCTTTATAGACCATGTCTTTACTTTTCTTTCAGAGACAGAGTTTCTCTCGTATTTGGATATCTTTTTTTTTATTAGATTCGAGTTGTACTAGATACGTTCTTATACTGTTGACACCTGATTTTGGGAGTTATAGTTGCATTGTTATGTTTCTTTCCGCATTTATTGTGCTTATATGATTTGATTTTGTTCTAGAAGCCTTACCTTGGGGTTATTATTGTCTTTTTTTCCTTTTGTGTATTGGTTAGGGTTATAGGCTTACTTGTTAAGGTTCACTGCGACAAGTGTCATCATAACCCTTTAAATTTTGGGTCGTGACAAGAAAAAATTATTTGCGCGGAAGGGGTTGATTTGGTTGAGGACGACAGTGTTCCTCTTTTTTAAAAAAAATTATTAATTGTGTTTATAAATTAATTTAAGTGTAAAATCTGGAAAAAGAAAGTAAAAAGGCTATTTAAATTTATTTTACGCGCTCAAATAACATGGAACTTATTTTTTTGTCATGTCAGCATTATGTGTCTAATAGAAATGATTTTTAAATAGTTAGAGTGTTCAATCTACACTATAGTAAAAGTGTGAAGAGTTTTAAAACATTGTTTGAACTTTTTGCCCTTTATTAAAACTCTTTGTTATAGATAAAATCGTTTTTTCACTATTTTTATAATATTTAAGCATTGAAAATTAATTATATATTTATAGTAAAATCTTTTCTTATTAGAAGTCATTACAATTAATGACAACTAATACCTTGTTCTTTGGTTTAAGAATTCTAAGTTGATTTAAGAAGATTTGAAAAATTTTAGAAATAAATATGAAAGAGTTAGAATAAGAAAAATATAAGAAGTACCAAATTTTTAAAAGTTTTAATTAGTAATCAAAGATTTTCTAAAGATTTAACTTTAAAAATAAGGAAAGATTTTAAATATATAAAAAAAATTTAAAAAAATAATCATACTACAAATATGGTTGAAATCAAAGCGTCTCTCATATCATCTAGCCGCAAGGAGAAAAGATACTACATGACAAACGCAAAAGTGACGATCAATTAACCACCCGAAACTTCTAATGGTAAAATATATATGTGATTAAAATAAAATACAGGTTATCCTTTACATTATTTTATTAAAGTGTGAAGGATCTTTGAAAAATGATTTGAACTTTTTACACTTTATTTCGGAATAGACAAAATCGCCTAATTTTAAATTTTCAAATATTACACATGCAAGATACAAATTTTTAAATATTACACATGCAAGACACGTGCGATTAAACTAATCTATATCTGTAGCTATAATATATAATCTATATCTATAATCTATCTATAATTTATATCTATAATCTATATCTATAATATATTAAAAGTGTGAAGGGTCTTAAAAATATTATTTGAACTTTTTGTCCTTCATTAAAAGTCTTTAATTTTGATAAAATTGTCTTTTCACCATATTTTCCTAATATTTAAGAGAAAAATTAATTAAATATGATCATGATAAAACCTTTCCTTATTAGAAGTCATTAGAATTAATTACAATTAATATTTTTTCATTAGTTTAAGAATTCTAAATCAACTAAATTTGATTTTAAAAGATTTGAAAAATCTAGAAATAAATATAAAAACTTTAGAATAAGAGAAATTTAAGAAATACCAAACTTTTAAAAGTTTTAAGCACGTAATAAGAATGTAATTAGTGATTTTGTAAAGATTTGACTTTAAAAATAAAGAAAAATCTTAAATATATATAAAAAAATAATAACCGTACCACAAATATAATTTACATTGATGCGTCTCTCTTAATCTCAGTCAACAAGGGAAAGATGTATTGCATGTCAAACGCAAAAGTGATGATATAAAATATATATGCGCTTATACTAAAATATATGTTTTATTTACATTATTATATTAAAGTGTGAAGAATTTTTAAAAAGTGATTTAAATTTTAATATTTTATTAAAAATCTCCACAAATATTACATTATAATCAACGTTACGTGGAAGGCAGGTAGAGTTAAACTAGTAGTAGATATAAGTATGGGTTAAGGTGAGAATTTTTCAAACAACTTTAAAAAGCCGCATATGACTTAAGCCTATTTTTTAATTTCATTTTTCATTCACCAATTAGTGCAACTCGCCAATGAGGGCAAATAAGTCAAAAGACATTGAGTAGCGAAACCTACTTCTGTTTGCTAACACTGCAAATGTGTAAAAGCTCCACTAAAAGCTAATATTTGCATTGTGGCCGCCGGTCGCAGATTTCATTAGAGCTCCCAGGTAATAATATTTATTCAATTTATTAGCTTTATCAAAAAAATTTCTATCTTTATTGAATTGTTAAACCTTAATTTGCTGTTTTATGTATATTTATTTTTATTGATTAGTTACAACTAATTTAACAAAAAAATTCTATGTTAATTGAATTGTTAAGCCTTGATAGATGGTTAGAATATGCAGGTATTAGTTGTGCGGGTATTAGTTAAGTGGGTTTTTAGGATTAGTTATTCCATCCTCTGCACTGCATAAGGTGATACACGAATTTCACATGTATTAGTTATGCCGTATTAATTTTATACATGAATAACTTGCTTCCTAACTAGCTACCATATTAGTTGTGTGGGTATTAGTTATGTGTGTATCAGTGTTAGGTATTCCATCTTCTAAGTTGCATAAGATAATACACTAATTCTCCCATAACTTATAAATGTATTAGTTATAAAAAAAAAAAAGGCAGCCCAGTGCACTAAAGCTACCGCTATGCGCGTTGTCCGGGGAAGGGCCCCGCCACAAGGGTGTACCGTACGCAGCCTTACCTTGCATTTCTGTCAGGGGCTGCCTCCTGGTCATATAGCAGTAACTTTACCAATTACTCCAAGGCTCCCCTTCAAATGTATTAGTTATGTAGGTTTATAAATTACAAACCAAATGTTGTATTAATTTTAAACATGAATAACTTCCTGACTAGCTACCAAATGTTGTGTATTAATTTTAAACACGAATAACTTCTTGACTAGCTACCAAATGTTGTGTATTAATTTTAAACATGAATAACTTCCTGACTAGCTACCAAACGTTGTATAACTTATACGGAAATTAATGCATGCATTAGTTATCCTTTTTTTTTTTTTTGGATAACCGTGGTGTCCAGACCAGCTTGCGCGCACCTCGACTAAACACACGAAATACCTGCCACCTCCCACCAGCAACAGGTACCAGGTACCGGGTAACTCTGTCCACCAAAGCTAGAACAGATGCAAAAAAATCACCTAGTGTTTGTCTGGAATTGAACCTGAGACCTCATGGTGTTCATCCCAACTGCGTTGAATCACTAGGCCACACCCTTGGGTGCATACATGCATTAGTTATCTATTCACTGGAAAAAGCATAATGGAATAGTCTAGCTGTAAATTTTGTACTCAAGGCTGAAAAAAATTCTATTTCCTGAGTACATATTTTCATAGTCCAAGGATTTTAAGGCACATTTAATAAGCTTTTCAATGGAAATTTTATTTAATTTGAATTGGTGGGTGTGATTGGTTGATCATTTGTTTTTGTACGTCTACCGATGCAGTTTTTTTCATTTTACTTTGCAGTCTTAGCTCTATATTGGAAATCGAGAATATAAAAGATGGTGCAGTACAACTTTAAGAAGATTACAGTGGTTCCCAACGGGAAGGACTTTGTCGATATCATTCTGTCTCGTACACAGCGTCAAACACCTACTGTTGTGCACAAAGGATATGCTATCGCTCGTATCCGTCAATTTTACATGCGCAAAGTGAAATATACGCAGCAGAATTTCTATGATAAGCTCTCCACCATTATTGATGAGTTCCCCAGGCTTGATGACATCCATCCTTTCTATGGGGACCTTCTTCATGTGCTCTACAACAAAGACCACTATAAGCTTGCCCTTGGCCAAATTAATACCGCTAGAAATTTGATTTCTAAAGTAGCTAAAGATTATGTGAAATTGTTGAAATATGGTGACTCACTCTATCGCTGCAAGTCCCTGAAAGTTGCGGCTCTTGGGCGTATGTGCACTGTTATAAAGCGCATTGGCCCAAGTTTAGCTTATTTGGAACAGATTAGGCAGCACATGGCAAGACTTCCCTCAATTGATCCCAATACTCGAACCATCTTGATTTGTGGGTATCCAAATGTTGGCAAGAGCTCATTCATCAACAAGATTACAAGAGCAGATGTGGATGTGCAGCCTTATGCCTTCACTACTAAATCCTTGTTTGTAGGTCATACTGATTACAAATATCTGAGGTATCAAGTGATCGACACCCCAGGGATATTGGATAGGCCGTTTGAGGATCGTAATATCATAGAAATGTGCAGTATTACAGCTCTAGCACATCTGAGGGCCGCTGTGTTATTTTTCCTTGATATTTCTGGGTCTTGTGGCTATAGCATTGCGCAACAGGCTGCTCTTTTCCACAGCATCAAATCACTTTTTATGAACAAACCATTGATGATCGTATGCAACAAAACGGACTTGCAGCCATTAGAAGGGATTTCCAAGGAAGATAAGAAGTTAGTCGCGGAGATGAAAGATGAAGCTATGAAGACAGTGATAGGTCAAGGCGGCGAGCCAACAGATGAAGCAGGTGTGCTGCTAACTACGAGCACTTTGACTGAAGATGGGGTAATTGCAGTAAAGAATGCAGCTTGTGAGAGGTTACTGAATCAAAGGGTGGAGTTGAAAATGAAGTCGAAAAAGTTAAATGACTGCTTGAACCACTTCCATGTTGCTATGCCAAAACCACGTGACCAGAAAGAGAGGCCTCCATGCATACCTGAGGCAGTGTTGGAAGCCAGAGCGAACCAGGCTGAGGCAGATGTTGAGAAACATAAAAGGACGCTTGAGAGAGATCTGGAGAATGAGAATGGAGGTGCTGGTGTTTATTCTGCAAGCTTGAGGAAGCACTATCTATTAGCAAATGAAGAGTGGAAGGAAGATATAATGCCTGAAATTTTAGATGGGCACAATGTCAATGACTTTGTTGACCCTGATATCTTACAAAGGCTTGAAGAATTGGAGAGAGAAGAAGGTCTTCGTCAGGAAAAAGAAGGAGATGATGATTTTGAGATTTTTGAGATGGATGGTGCAGAGCTGACCCCTGAAGAACAAGCAGCATTGGCTGAAATCCGGAAAAAGAAAAGTTTGCTCATTCAACAGCATAGAATGAAGAAGAGCACCGCGGAGAGCCGACCCACTGTACCAAGAAAGTTTGATAAAGACAAGGAGTTTACTTTAAAAAGAATGGGAAGACAGTTATCTGCTTTGGGAGTGGATCCAACTCTAGCTATCGAACGAGCCAGAAGTAAATCAAGGGGTCGTAACCGAGAGAGATCAGCTGAACGTGGAGATGGCATTGGTAATGATGCAATGGATGTAGACGAGATTACTCCCAGCAAGAAGCAACGTAGGCATAGATCACCTTCCATGGCAATTTCAAGGTCAAGGTCACGACCTCGAAATGAATTTGTTCCAGGGGAGGGCTTCAAGGACAAACCCCAGAAGGAAAGAGCTATAAAGATGTTCAAGAAATCTGCTAATAAGAGGAACAAGGATGCTCGGCGGGGAGAGGCCGATAGAGTCATTCCTACTCTTAAACCAAAACATCTCTTCTCTGGAAAGCGATCAAGTGGCAAAACTGATAGGCGGTAGTTACCAGGTATATCTTACAACCCCTTTTAAGTTCCTTCACTGACATTTCTATGACAGTTGTATACTTTTCGAGTGTTCAGAACTTCTGTTAGTGCTTATTTGGTTCCTTTCTCATATTTAGATTGCAAGATTACAATTATTACCTTCTGTGGTAGGCATGATCATGGAATTTGCTGATGAGTCAAGATGCTTTTTGTTGCAAAAATTTGGGTGGCAGACGGATGGACATACAAAAAAACCCTTGTTGGAATTCCAGTTCAACTCGACTTATTTTTGATACTCTGTTATACAATTTTGGAACTAACCTTGCTTTGTTATCTAAGTTGGTATTTTTTTCTTAGGTACAATTTTGGTAGAATTCAGTAAAGATACGAGCAACAGGTCGAGACTACAGATTGAGTATTTAATTTGTGTTAGAGATGCAGCTGTATTTAGTGCCTTCGATTATGCAATTTTGGTTCTTAGATGCTGGTTAGAAGATCCTTATCCCATGTTAATGAACTCCATTACATTACAACAACATACCCAGTGGTACGCTGTACCACTACCTCAGAAGTGAGGTAGAGAAGCTGTTTCCGGTAGACCCTCTCAAGGCAAATACAATCTAGAAACAGATGTAATAGAAGTATAAAAGACACAATAAGGTGTAACACATTAGCAAATAGAACTTCATTATATTAGAAGGCGAAAGAGGAAAAAGAAACGTGTTTTGGTGTTGCAACACTGGGATATAATCAGGTCCCCTCTAAAATGCAGCAAATGTCCAAGTCATGATAGTGGTAAAGTTTCAAGCAAAAATGAGAAACATGCAGCTAGTGGAAGTCCAATGCTTCAAAGGCCATTCAACTCACAAGCAATGTGCAGCAGACCTCCATACTACTTTGACACGTTTTATTTTGCTCGTTCCTTGAAAAAATATTAACTAAAAGAGTAATTTGATCAAATGAAATAGGACTTCTTGCTTATATTGTGAATTTAATTTACTCTCCTTTTTCTACTCCTTCCTTTTCAAAATGGTTGGCCCAACTTGGCACTCCACTTAAGAAAATCTATGTATAAATCACATAAATCTCTTTTCTTTGGAAAATCTATGTATAAATCACATAAATCTCTTTTCTAATGAAAGTACTTACTTAAAATCTCGATTGGTTTTCTCTCCCAATTTTGGGTAATATACTTATACATTTGGTGGACTCTCATACATTGTTGGAATGAGAAAACTGATTAGCCTATATTTATGGAAAGACAAATGAGATACTATCTTTCTCTTCCTTAATTAACGCCATTAATTATCTATCATTATGTGGTGCATGATTAAATATAACAACTTAAATTCAAATTCAAAAAAATCTTAAACATCATAATTAATTTTTTTTGGGTTGTAAAACGATCTGGTAAGAAAAAAAGGTCGACATCTGCTTTCTTCACTTCTCCAAAAAATCAACATGAACATCCTGATATTGTTGCGTTATTCGGGTATTTGGGAGTCGGAAATTATTTATCAATCCTACAAAAGTGAAGGAATTATTGTTTCAGAATGTATAACGTTCTTGAAATTGATTTCGACGATTGCAACGGAATTGAATATTGATGAAGTTTCGTAAAAAAATTGAAGTAAAATATATTGTTGAAGATAATTCTCTCCAATTATCATAAGGAATGAGAATGGAGTGAGGGTGTGACACCCCAACGTGTTGGGGTCTGTCACTCGCCAGGATTGTGCGTGCCAACTAGGCCACAACCTTGTCAGCTATGCAGGCGGCATGTGCTGAGGGAATATGCTGAAGTTGAAGATGAGGCAAAGGGGCATAACATGAGGCAACAAACATCTATATATGTTGCATGACATATCCTAATAGTGCCAAGGTGATTTGGAGAGGGCTTGGTGTGATCCCAGGGGGGCGGAGGCATGGTGAGGATCGTGTGCGGTGTTCGATGTCAGCGCCGTGCCATTTTGAGCTACAAGTAGAATCTAAGGATTCCGGTTTAGAGAGATGTTATTAGGGGTACCTTATGTATGCTTACCAAATTTGGGGTCGTTTGGAGTCCGTTTGGATAGGGGCTTGACTTGGCCAAAGTCCAGTGGCATTGTCGTAATTTGCTGATTGGTCCGAAGGCCATAACTCGTTCCATATGTATGGGAATGGGGTGAAACTTCATGGAGGTGTGAAGGAAGTCAAGAGAAAGGAGTAGGAACAAACGGCACCCAATATGAAGGTCGGATGAATGATCTAAGCCCCAGTATGATTCTCGGGCAAAATAATGTCTAGTGGCGGACATTGGGATTATTTATTTTAAGCATATATAAGGGGGTATGCATGGTGACAGCCTACCAGCCTCCCCCGAGTGTGTCGACAGATGGCCACCCCAAGTGTGCTGCCTTGAGGAACAACCTCAAGGGCCTGCCTTGGCATGTCAAAGGAATGCTGTCATGCCCCAAAATTCCATCGGGCCGGACTGGCACCCGAAGTCGAGAAGGCCCGGGAGAACCCGTT
Organism: Capsicum annuum; assembly: GCF_002878395.1. Lineage (NCBI taxonomy): Eukaryota > Viridiplantae > Streptophyta > Magnoliopsida > Solanales > Solanaceae > Capsicum > Capsicum annuum. The sequence goes on from NC_061117.1 coordinate 206,893,745, forward strand.
CAAATACCTGTACTTTCACTTACATGTCACCAAAAATTTGGACAACACTTCGTTGCTTATAGAAGGGTCTAATTACCTGTATCAGCACAATACGCACAAATATATATATATATATATATATATATATATATATATATATATATATAATACTTGACCGTCGGGACCACCACATATACAAATATAACATCACTATATAAACTTCCATGACTTTACCCTTCCTTATGTCTACAAAGCCTCTAGGATATACATGACATAACTAGGGTCGGGACAAGCCCCCGCCCACACATGACTCCTGTACAATAACAAAACATAAGGGACCGACTCAGAAAGCTCCGAAGCAAACTGGAGCTCACCAACAATAGCTGTATGACCTGGCTCCTATCTATGCTGTGAATGAGCTGAAGCACCTGTGCCTGCAGCATGAAATGCAGGTCCTCCGTGAGGGACGTCAGTACGAAATATGTACTGAGTATGTAAAGCTGTAAATAATCATATGTGATATGGGGGATCAAGAAAATCAGACGCAAGTGAATAAATCATAATAGAAGTGAACCACACTTCATAAACACTTTTAGGATCATGTACATTATCATTAATCTGAATTGGGTTCTTGAATTCAAACACATTTGTGGAACGGTATACATTCGTTCATTTTATTCTTTACAATTATCATTCGCCATTACCTCCTCCTCCCGAACCTCCAACCACCTAACAATAATCAATACTGTACCGTACTGTGACCATTAAGCTGCCCCCAGTACATATCAACTGTAATCATATCAAATATCGGGATCGGCCCATGCTAGGCTTAAGCCCCTGAGCTACCACCCACACGTATATCAGGTAACACACATAAGAGATCTTTCCAATAACTTAGTTCAAAAGCTTTTGAGATTATTACATTAGTGTTCATGCCAATATAGTACCTTTGGAATAATGATACATCAATAGGAACCAAGTAATAGACTTTCTATACAATAACGATGTAATAAAGACTCACTGGTACATCAACAATGTGTTTCGGAATCATCAATATCACAACAATGAAATAGGAGCCTTTCGGTATATCAATGAAACATTTTGACACTTTATAGAATGGAAACAACTTCATTGGTAATGTAGAACAATACATGTTTTTGGACAACCTCGGAATCTTACTTGATGTAACATTGGTGTTTTCATGCCAAAGAACATCGTTAGAGTATGCTTTACATACATCGTTGTAGATTTGGATACCAATTCAACACAACTTCCCGCCTTTACAAATCACTTATCTACAATGAAATGTTTGGCATCTAGTATTAGCAACCCAACACCACAATTCTCTTCCATAATTCCATACAACCAATATTTGCAAAGCATTCCAAAAACCAACTTGAACAATCGGTTTATGTGTATATATATATACAATCATCATTTCAATACCACATCATCACACCAAATCCCTTCACAATTCAACATAATCCAACTATGTACAAGAATAATCCAACATCATTTCCAATCATCTTTCAACAACAATCAAATAACATACTTCTTATGCTCACGTGCATATATATATATATATATATATATATATATATCAATATAAATAACACCAACATAATTTACATCCTTACCATAAAATGGCCCTTTTGATTTCGAAGTCCTGTTGGCACAAATAAGGGGTGCTTCTCGAAGCCCTCGAGACGGTGAACACAACTACGGAATCAATTTGGATTTTCTACGGTTGAATCACAAGATAATTGGAGTTGAACTTAGGCTAGGGTTTCTTATTCTTCAATAATTTGGATGATAAATGATGGATATGAGGCTAAGTATATGTATATAATGACCAATTTTCGTCCATGAGATGATGGAAAATGACCTATTGCCCTTAAAATTTAAGTAAATCCGAATTTGTCCATGGTGGACTGTTTTGATAGGCTAAAGTAAATCGACCATAAATATTTACTCCGATATCGTATTTGGGTGAAATTGGTATCGTTGGAAAGATAATTCAAAGGGCTTTCATTTAATATAAAGTAGGCCACCCAGTTCGTCCTGTACAAGGAGTTATGATCGTTTGAAGTTGACCCTAAAAATCTATTTTGAGAGGCTGAAGTAAAACGAGTATAACTCATTCCTCAGATATCGAATTTGGATGAAACCAATTGCATTGGAAAGAAGACTCAAAGATCTTTCTTTTCATAGATGGCAGCTCTCCCAGTTCATTATATTAAGGGAGTTATGATTGTTCAAAGTTGACCCAAAAAAATGGCTGACCTCAGTAGTTTGTGTGCAGGAAATTTTCCTGCACATTTACTATTCCCAATATCCCGGCCATCGTTTTATAGTTTCGAACGTGCTCGATTATATCCGAAACCTATCCGTTTTTGGAAATGTTTATATCGTTGGAAAGCTTATTCAATAACCTTCGTATGGAACCATCGACGGGCAAATTCCGGTATAAATAAAATAAAATAAAATTAATTCCATATAAATAAGACCAATACACGTACTTGAATACGCCAATATATGTACTTGAATATGGGGTGTTACATCCTTCCCCCCTTTAGGATATTCGTCCTCGAATATTAGCGTAGTTATTCAACCGAAACAAGTTCAAGTCCATATTAACATTCACATCATCACATAAATACTATGCATATATAAAAAAACTTACTTGTTAATGTTCTAACTCCGTTTCTTGAACTTCCTCTTCATCTTTGAACAAATGAGGGTACTTAGATTTCATTGCTTCCTTAGCTTCCCATGTAATCTCTTCCCTTTGATGATTTCTCCAACGTACTTTCACCGATGCTATCTCTTTATTTCTCATCTTCTTAACTTGGCGATCTAGAATAGCAATAGGCACTTCCTCATAGGTAAGATCTTCTGTTACTTGCACATCTTCAGTAGAAGTAATAAGGGACGGATCTCCGATGCACTTTCGAAGCATCGATACATGAAATACTGGATGCACTGATGAGAGTTCCTGGGGTAGCTCTAATTCATAAGCAACTTGCCCACATCTTCGAATAATCTTATACGGGCCTATATATCGTGGACTCAACTTTCCTTTCTTGCCAAATCTCATCACCCCTTTCATTGGCGATACCTTCAAAAATACCCAATCTCCTAACGAAAACTCTAGCCCTCTTCTTCTACTATCCGCATATGACTTGTGTCGACTTTGGGCTGTTTTCAACCGTTGCTGAATAAATGGTGTTGATATTTTTATTATTTTTTAGAGAATAATTATTCAAAAAAATTTAACGTATAATATATTCATAAATAAAAAATATATATGGGTGAATTAAAAGAAATACTTTATGTAAGGCGGGTCAATGAAAGCGGATAATTGGAGATAATGATGGAATAAGAATTTTGAATTTTAGATTTAAATTTTTGATAAATTATTATATATTACTAATAAGTTTTTAATGTAAATATAAAATTTATGTCAAAATTATTAAGTACTTCATATAACTTTTATTAAAATCCATAATTAAAATACTAGTATATATGTAGAGATGTGTGAAATGAAATCATAGGTTTTGAGGGTATTTTAGTCATTTTATAATTTTATACCAAAGAGAAATAGTCTTGGGATTGTTATCCCACCAAATGGATGGATAACTTATCTCGGGACTAATTATTAGTCTCAGGATAAGTTATCTCAAATATTTACAACCAAACGAGTGATTAAAATTTTTATCCTGGAATTATTGACTTTAATACCGCAAACCAAACGGCCCCTTACTTTCTTAAAATATGAAGTTCAACTAATATGTGGACTTTTAACATTTGGTTCGAATCCCCCCACTGCAGTAATTTTTGTGTTATAAATTTAGTATCAACATTTTTGAACCATCGATTGTGGTAGCTTAATGGTCAAGGTGGGTTTATCATACAAGATGGTCGCGGTTTCGCAAAAATACTGCTACTGCAGGATTGATCCCTGATTGTGTGGGGGAAAGCGCTGGCTCCAACCAATGCACCAAGGTGCACATTCATTCTTCTTGGGGTGCACTATTACCTAAATCTAATTTCTCAAGGTATACACATATATACATACAATTTTTTCGACGTTAACGGGTGCACATGCACCCCCACCTATACATGTGAGTCCGCATCTGCCTCCGGGACCCACACCTTACCCCTTCCCACTATTATAGTTTTATGGTATATTGCATATAAATGATCTTGAGATAGTATCTTTTTTGCTTGCTTACTTATCAAATACTAGAAAATAGTAATAAATCAATTTTTTTTTCAAGAGAATATTTTTGAAAAAATACTTTTCTTCGTATCAAACACACCCTAAGTTTCACAATATGTCAAACTTCAGCTCTTTTCCTTGATTTCTTTCGTTACACATATGTTATGGGCATATGCTAGGATTTCTTTCGTTACTCATGCTTTACCAGTACTCTATAGACTAGGGAATCTTATTTGTGATACTACAATACAATCACTTGATACACATAATACATGACACTTGTGTATATGATTTATCGGTTTCACTTTAATTATTTTTTTCGTTTCTTTCACTTTTAAAAGAATTAAAATCAAATTAAGCATTTTTATTTTTAATTTAAATCAAATTAAATATCGATCTTTTTAATTAATTTGATTTGATTTACTATTTGGTTTGGTGAAAAAACAATCCATGAACAGCCAAAGTAAGGCCGGCCAGTAGAGGAACAATGTACTTTAACTCAATTATTTTTAGTACTTCTTCTATCTTATTTTATGTGTTATTATTTTTTTTTTTATCCATTCTAAAAGAAATGGTACCGACTTATCACTAAATGCATTTTTAATAGATTAAATTTATTATATTAAAAGAATGAAATAATAAAATTATCATAATTATTTATTGTTTTTTAATATATATGTCAATTTAATAATAAACAAGTATTATTAGACAAAAAAGGTAACATATAAACACTTTTGAAATAATATTTTCTTATTTACTTTTAAACACTAAAAAATAAATAAAAAAATTCTATTTTTTTTCAAAAATATCTTCTAAGAAATCATTTTTTCACGAAAAACATTACCCTCAGTACCAAACACCCTTTTCGTCATAGTCACATACATATGTGAAGAACTATATTATACAAGTGGCTTGAAGAAAGTAGGATCGTGTCAGCTTACTAAAGGGCATTTGTGTTATTTCCCAACAATTTCAATCAGTACAAAACTCCATTCCAAAGGATATTTGTGTCATTTCACAGCAATTTCAACCACCACAAAACTTCATTTGACGCGACGATGACGACATAACAACGAAAAAGAAGCGAAAGGGTAGATCTCAAACCCTATAAGAGCCTCAAAGCACGACTGTCTACCAACTTAACGAAAGAGCATTTTTTTTTGTCATTTCTCCCTCAATTTTAGCTATCACAACCCTCATCTAAAGGGTGTTTCTTTTTTTTATCATTTTACCGCAATTTCAACCATCGAAAATTTCATTTCGAAATCCAGTGCCGACCATAAACAATGGTTAGGGGTGGAGGGGATGTTGCAGTAGATAGAGGAGGAGACAAACACATCATGGTGTTGCTGCATGTTCTGGGTGTAAGAAAAAATGTGAAGGGGGAGGAAAGAAATATATGGGCTAACCTGTTAGATTCTGTTTCCAACAAATTTTTATGGTGACTGAAATAAATTGTAATCACAAAAAAAATATGAAGAAACATGATTTTTTATTAATAAACGAAGTGGATACAAATTTGTTCCTCCCTTGATTCTTCTCTCTTGATTTTCACCGTAATTCGAGGGCCTGTCAGTAGCGTATTTCTCGAACGTAGGCATATATAGATTTGATATGGATTTCTCCGTAATTCGAGAGCCGTTAGTGACGTATTTCTCGAACGTAAGAATATTTAAATTTGATCTCTATAAAAGGAGGATTTGTGAATCTTCTTGATGTATTTGATTATCAAGAAGAGAGGATTTTAATCCTTTTGTGATATTCCATGAGTTTATGAAATTATTTAGAGATATTTGATTTATTTATGAATATGTCTTGAATTTGTGGATCTTAGAAATGCCTCTTTAAAGGGATATTTGTCCCTTTTATATAGGCGTAATTTAGGGTATAGGTAAAGTAGCCACCAAGCTAAATTTAGGGTAGAATAGCTCCAAAACTTTAACAAAAATTGAACTCTTTTTGTAGAGTTCACAAAATTTTAATGTCTATAAAGCTGAAAAGAAAATTTCAGTGATACCAATGATATAAGCATACATCCAATAAAAAATTGAAGATGTTTAATATAAAATCGTTTTGAGAAGAAACCATACTTGATACAAATTTTAGCTTTGGTGTTCTTCTTCTCTTGATTAACAGAGAAGAAAAGAAAGACAGAAAGGCCCTAGGAAGAGAATTAGAAAAAGGAGGAGACAATCACATATTTTATTAAATGTGTAGTTGCAACACGTATACAACGTCAACAATTCATTATCAGCCTGTAGAATCAATGACCAAAATGCCCTTTGTATGAATTAAAAAAACACAAAGCACACACATCGAGACTAAAATTAAAAATAAAGATTTATTCAAACTTATTAAGATAAAACTAAATACATATATATTTTATACATTCTTTTTCTTGTCCAATAATCGATCATCTACTAATAAAATAAATTAAATAAATTTCAACAAACTGATCATCTTTTATTTTACCCCTATTATTCTTTATCTTTATTTTTTACTAAATTATAAATAATTTCTTATTTTTTAATTTTTGGATTCATAATTAGCATCCGAATAAATAATTTTAAAGTTGAGATACATAATTTTAAACTTAAGAATGTAACTGGTAATTGCTTCATTTTTGTTCAGATACATAATCAGCATCCGAATACATAATTAGAAATTGAGATACATAATTTTGATTACTGAGATATATTCATTTCTGAAACTATTTGGTCGAGATACATATTTCATAAACTAGATCAAAGGAAGATATATAATTAAAATTATGTATCCATAAATTTATGAATTTGTGAATGTATATGGTTATTTTGAAAGAAAAAAGAATTTAGGTAATTAATAAAAAGGGTGAAAGTTTTTAGTAGTTTAGTAAAGATACGTTGTGGTGTTATGTAATTTTTCATAAAAAATATATACTCTTTCCATTTAAAATAGTTGTACTATTTTGCTTCTCGAGTGTCAATTTGACTAATTTTCAAATATAAATTAAATGAAATTCAATTGATATTTTAAAATCAAAACTTGGATATTCAAATACCATGCGAAAAGAAAGAAAAGAAGAATGTTGTGCAATGAAGAAGGATGAAGAAACGATGGAGCTTTCAATATGAAAGACACCTTAATGACATAAATTAAAAATTCAAAATACCCTTATCACTTATGATTTTTATTTACTGGTTAATACCCTTATCACTTATGATTTTTATTTACTGGTAAGCATATATGTTCACTCTAAGCTTTATTATTGGACATAACAAATATTATTTAAAAATAAAATAAAAGTATTATAAATCATAGTAATAAATAATATAAAAAAGATAAATACATATAAGAAATTTGATTGACTGTTCAAATAAAAAAATTCTATTAATGTCATATAAATTAGAAATTGAAGCACTGGAGTCACATATATTATTTGAAAATTACAATAATTAAAACATAAATTATCAAAAAAATATATTAAAAATTTAATTGGCTCTCAAAATTTTATCTGTATCATATAAAATAATATAAAAAATAATTTATATTGGGTCTGTACAAACACAAACTGTTGTATCTAGTATGTGAAGAGGCACAAACAAGCAATTGTCCGTTAACCACCAGAGTTAGCATAGTGGTTCAGCACTATGTCCTTTAAGCAAAAGGTCGGGGGTTCGATCCCCACCTTTGACGAATGGAGCAAATTCTGTGGCCAGTTTTCTACCGCAAAATACGCTAACCGAGGAACGAAGAATTAGTCTCACGACATTTCCCCGAATGTAGGAACACCTTGGGTAACCTAAAAACAAAAAATTGTCCATTCGAGGTTTGGTGCTTGGTGCTATAACTCCATTTAATATCTTTCCAGTGGGTACTCTGCCAACTGTAGCACAAAAAAAGCACCACCGAAAAGATACTATAAACACTAATAAAAAATGTAACACTATGGACATCATAAATAAATTAAAATAGCAAAATATAGAAACCGTTCTTCCAAAATGAGCTTCTATTATATTATTTTCCTCATAGTTTATCTTAATCACATACTTCTAATAGTAAGATTTTCGTAAGTATTTGATAAAATAAAAATAAAACGCTAACTTTTGAGGAATTTTGGGAGAGAGCAAAATCACACCCAAAGGTGTGACCTAATAGTTCAATAAAATTGAATTGAGTATCATGATGTCTTTGATTCAATTCCCAACAGAGACGAACATTAAGTGATTTCTTCTCATCTATTTTAATTTTGGTGGACAGAGTTGTCTGCTACCTATTATTGATGAGAGGTGGCAGATATCCTATAAAATTAGTCGAGATGCGCGTAAGCTAACCCGAACACCATTGTTATCAAAAAAGCAAAACCACCAAGAGGTGTTATGATTATGCAACAATTTATGAAATTGCATTTATAAAGGGATATATCATTAAATTGTAACAAATTTTCTCACCAATTCGAGGCATCACATTGAACATGATCTAAATCATTTTAAAGCAACTTAACTCCACGTTCTATAAAGTGTAAATAAAAAATTTAAAATACACTAATCATAATATCATAGAACAAAAAAATTCATTACATTACTTCAAATCATAAAGACTTCAAATGCACCTTAACGTTGTTATACTTATATCCCAATAAGTCAAATATACTGTTTTATTAATCAGGCAACCTAATACACCCGTGAGCAAATTCGGAAGTATATTCACTTGTCTTAGGTGCGTGATAAGAAAGAAAAAAATCTTAAAATAACAAAGTTACATACGTGACGTGACAATATTTTATTGGCCATTATTAGTATTCTTAAGGATGATTACAAGTTGCATTTTCTGCCCATATTGCTGGATAGTATATTCTTAAAGCATTACTTCTTTTGTCATTTTGTCAATTCTTTTCTAAATTTTGGCTTTATATATTTGCAAGTATATTGCATTAGAAATCCATTTACATTTATCTAATCCTTTCTCCCGAAAAATTCAAACATCCAACCATGGAGAATGGTACATCTACAACAACAAGAAAATGGAATTTCAAAGAGAACGAAAAGCTGGTGAGTGTATCGGAACATACAGTAAGAAGTGTTCTTAATAAGTTGAGCTCTTGCATTGACCCTGATGATACTCGACCTGTTATCCCTCTTGGACATGGTGATCCTTCTGCTTTCTCCTGTTTTCGGACTACTCCGATTGCTGAAGATGCAATTTCTGATGCTGTTCGCTCTGCTAAATTTAATGGTTATTCATCCACTGTAGGCATCCTTCCTGCTAGAAGGTACTCCATCCGTCACAATTTATGTCACATTTCGAGATTCAAATAAGTATATGTTTTTAGCTGTAAATTTTTCATATATCTTTTAAATATGTTTGAATTGTCAGCTTTTGTGATCTAGAGTATTCTTGTGTAACTTCTTAAATTGTTTGACTTTTTAAATCTGAACTGTATCACATGACGGAGTACTCTCTCCGTGATGATTAGTATTTAATAGCATGGAAAAAATGGATAGGAAAAAGTAAATTATCCATTGACTCTTTTAAATCGGACAGGTATATCAGGCGCGGAGCTACCCTTTGCCGAGGGTTCATCCGAACCCATCTTCGACGAAAAATTATGCTATATATGCATGGTTAAAATTATTTTTTTATGCAGGCATATCAGATGTTGAACCCCCTTCGGTTAGTTCGTATGTTTACTTGTGCCCCTTACGGCCTATTTGGATGGTGGTTTCCCATGGTATGGTATGGTTACCATGAAAATCATGTTTGTTTCCATGATTTTTTAAAAATGGTGGTATGGTATGTTACTATTCCATGGTTTGATAACCATCGAATGAAGCAATTTATAGAACCACCAAATTGGTGGTGTGCCATGATTTTCATTTTTCTTTTTCAACTATACCCTTATATAATTTTCTTTAATCCTATTTTATCCTTATCAACAAAATACATGCTAAGACTACGCATTTGTTAACAAGATCGAAGATTGCAAGACTTCCTATTAGCAATATAAAAATTCAAAGAGTGAGAAAAATAATCACAGTTATTTAGTAGTAGTAGTAGTTTTTAATGCCAATAAAAACTCAATTCGATCAAAAAAAATTTGAAAATTGAAATGGAGGGAAACAGAGTGAATGCACAAAAAGTATATACATGGGAAGTGATTTTTGAACTCTAAGATACATACATGTATACCAATTGTTTTATTGATTGAGAAGTACTTCCCGATTGCATTAGTTTGCGTTCGTCAAATCTTTGTTTAGCAAATACCCTTGTGAATTTGGCGTCTTAAAAGGATCATCGGATAGCTATGAGAAGCATCAAGAAAGAAAGGACAACTGGTTACGCTAGCACTGATATGGATAAAAGAGTTGATATCTCAAATGTATTACAATTAGAGGTATTTTAGTAAATTTACCTGTTATCATACCTTACCATACCATCAAATCAAACAAAAAATCTATTATTAAACCGCAGTGAACGATACAGTCCATTCAAACATGGTACTGTACCATACCATACTATACCGTACCATACTACACCATACCATACATTATGAAACCATGGCAAACCACCATCTAAACAGGTTGTTAGTGAATATCCTGGCTCCGCCACTGAGTATATTATTGGATATTTATTTTTAATACACTAGACAAGTATTGTTGGACGGAGGGACTAACATTTGGTGCCATTGTAAATTTAATCTTGTTGTAATGTGCTTGGATCTGGGACCATGGAGTTGTTAGCATTTAATTTTTGACGTCACTTGGTTAAGGGGTGTCTGTCATTGATTGCATATTAGTGATTCTCATTTGGAAGTGTTTGGTTAAATGTGTACCGCAGTGTATTCTTCTAGCTATCTATTTAATTGTGACATATCTTGCATGCATGTAATTGTCCTTGCTTTTTTCTGTCATATGTATCACAAGGGAGTTTTTGATGTAACTAGTAAAGTTGCTTTAATGTGGCAAGGAGGTCACATCTTTGAGCTGTGAAAATAGCCTCTTGTAGAAATGCAGAGTAAGTTTGTGTATAATAGATCGTTGCAGTATAGCCCTTCCCTGAACCGCGCATAGTGGGAGCTTCTGCCCTTTATGTATCACATTTATGTGTGGAATCAACCTATTTTGCAAGAGTCTTCATATTATGGATCCTTGTGGTCTGATTTTTTCCTGAACCCCGTGCATAGCGGGAGTTTGGTGCCCTGGACTGTCTTTTATGTATTACATTAAGTGTACTCATACAAATGCGGATTCAAAATTTTGAGTTTATAGATTTTGGATTCTAGAAACGACCGTCTATTAGATTCTAGGTAAATTATTAATACATATTGGATTTCTTAACTTAAATATAGAGTTTGGTTCAAAGCTACTTATTCTGCTGAACCTGCAACCAATGCTCTAGCTCTGCCCCTTAATCTAGTCTAATGTTAATGCTGTTTAAATAATTGAGGGTAGCTTCCTTTATACTTTGTAGTACTTGGTAGGGGCTTTATTGGTTCATACTGTTCGGTTGATGTGTATATTCTATCTGTTGTCGAATATAAGTAGTGCGTTGTCTTTGTTTTCCTTAATTGGTTTTTGTTTAGTGCATCAGCTTATTTTGAAATATCTTTCCACTTTTGTTTATCATATAGTTCTTGGACTCTGTATCAGTTGGGAACGTTACTCTTAACCTATGTTGCCTGGACAATCGGACTCTTCAAAAATGTCAATGGGTGCATGTTAGGTTCTTCAAAAGTATTGTTTTTTTTAGAATCTGACATGGGTGTAACCTTGAAATTGAAGAGTCCGTGCAACTTAACTCTTAACAACATTGCATTGTGTCTACATTTATGGCATACAAGAATTGAAGCAATTCTAGAGCTATTTCAAAAGGAAATATCAAATATGGTTTCTTGATTCTTGAAGGCATCATTCATGGTCTTCAAATTCACAATATTGATGATTTTTTTCTTTGAAAAGTGCTGTAGCGGAATACCTTTCTCAAGATCTCCCATATAAGTTGTCCCCTGATGATATTTACTTGACAAGTGGATGTGGTCAAGCAATTGAAGTACTTCTGAATGCTCTTGCACGTCCAAACGCAAATATTCTACTTCCAACTCCCGGATTCCCTTACTATGAAGTGTGGGCTGGATTTACTCAGATCGAAATGCGTCACTTTAACCTTCTCCCAGAGAAGGAGTGGGAGGTGGACCTTAATGAGGTCGAGTCTTTGGCCGATGAAAATACCGTGGCTATGGTCATTATTAATCCTGGGAATCCTTGTGGCAATGTCTACACAGAACAACACTTGAAGAAGGTATGTACTCCTCCACTTCTTTGTTGTAATATATTGATATCCTAAGTCATTATGAATATAAAGAGGTGCTTTAATTTCTATCAGGTGGCAGAGATGGCAAGAAAGCTTGGAATTTTAGTTATTTCTGATGAAGTTTATGCTCATCTCACTTTTGGAAGTAAACCCTTTGTGCCTATGGGAATCTTTGGATCGGTTGCCCCTGTTGTTACACTCGGATCCATATCAAAGAGATGGATTGTCCCTGGTTGGCGGCTTGGTTGGCTTGTTACAAATGATCCAAACGGCATACTAAAAGAACATGGGGTACTTTCTTACTTAAGATGGTCTTTCTACTGCTCTCATATATTTATTTTTGTGGAAAAAATTAATTTTAGTTTTCACTTATAAAGCCAAATTTAGGTGTTGAAGAGCACTTCAGCCCCGTGAAATGCTGTTTATCCGCTAAGATCTTTTCTGTGGTAATTTTTACAAGTGGTGTGTCTTTTGCAATAGTTTTCTGTATCAAAAGAAAACCAATCAGACTGACATTAAACAACCAATTGAACTGACACTTGACTGTGTAATGCTAAGTTTAAACAGAATGACACTGAATTTGCATAAGAACGAGAAACACATAGATCAATTGACTGACACTTGATTCTCTAATGCTAAAGTTTGAACAGAATGACACTGAATTTGCGTAAGAACGAGAAACACATAGATCAATTATAGAACTTGAGTGGCACTTGATTCTCTAATGCTAAAGTTTGAACAGAATGACATAGAATTTGCATAAGAATGAGAAATACAAATCAATCATAGAACTTGATGCAAGTTACTTCACTGGTGAATGTTGCAAGGCCTATATTTGATTTGCGTTTACCTTGAGCTGAGGGTCTATTGGAAACAACCTCCCTACGTTCAGGTCCTTCACAAGGTAGGGTTAAGGCTGCGTACACACTACCCTCCCCACTCACGGGATTACATTGGGTATGTTGTTGTTGTGTTTGCTAATGGACTGTGATTGAGCGACAGACATTTGTCATGGGTCGGGAGTTGGTGTAACGGGATGCAGTTTCTTGGAGGATTAACAGGAAAGCAATATGGGAAAACTTAAAGAGATTCTGATGAGTTTCCTTATAGCATCAAAATCCATGGAGCTTTTGATTACAAAAAAAGAAGAGAAAATGGTGTAATCTGTGGAAGGTTTTTGATGCAGTAAAAGCAGATTAGGGTGAATTAAACAAATGTAGTTTCAAAATAGAATGTCATAGGGAGCTTTGATACATCTGTCATGTAAAATCTGTGATTGAGACTGACTGGCGCTCTTTAAAAGGAGGATAAGATTATTTTCTAACGAAAATGTCTGAATGTTGTAATCTTGGTTTTCTTATTTTCAGGTCATAGATTCCATCCTCGGGTATCTCAATATAACTTGTGACCCTGCAACCTTTATTCAGGTTTGCTCTTGATAGTACTTTCTTCTGCTTGCGTTGTTTAAGAAATTTAATACCTGTTATTCCTTTTAGCCACACATTTGGTAGTATGTCTCCCTGAAATATGAAATGGAGTTGCCAAAGAATTGAATTTTGTTTGGTCGAACAGCTCTTTGCATTATGTAAACATATTCCTGGTTCTTATTTGTAAGCTAACGGAATAGTGATTTAAGAATTTACTATAGGTGTAATTGTCTACATCACTTACTGAGGTATCGGATTTCTTTTTGTTCTTACTTCGACAGGGGGCAATTCCTCAGATCCTTCAGAAAACAAAAGATGTTTTCTTCTCCAAAATAGTAAATATGTTAAGAGAAGATGCAGACATCGTTTATGACAGAATCAAGGATATTCCTTGCATCACTTGTCCAAGTAAACCTGAAGGATCTATGTTTGTGATGGTAAGAGAAAAATGGAAGCTTAATTAGCCATTAGCTTGTGATTAGAGCATGTAATCAATATTCTAATGGAGGTCTTTTCCCCCTGTAGGTCAAGCTTCATTTGAACCTTCTAAAAGACATCGAAGATGACTTGGACTTCTGTTTCAAGCTGGCTAAGGAAGAATCTTTGATGATTTTACCTGGTAAAAGAAAACAAATCTCTTAGAAAGCTAATAAAACTGTCGAGTAGACAGGTTTCCTTACTCGAACAAATGTCTCTTTAGTGGAGGACTATCTTTTCAAATTCCTTTATTTTGGAATGTTTCTCATATGCTTGTAGTCGTTAGAGAATTCGTATTCACGGGTCATAAGTAGATTCTTTTATTACGCCAACAAGCCTTTAATTGCATCCAATTCAGAAAGTTCCCGCGGGACAAACAGAAATCATCCATACATATAAGATCTGTCAGGCTAGTGCTCCCTTCTGGTGATATATAGTTCAGTTCAACCCCTAAAAACTAAGGTATATTCACATGTGAGTATCATTGCAGCTGATGCAAAGGCAGACATTTGTCAAATTTTATTAGACTCCATGAATGTGCCATCTTGTATGAACATGAAATTTGTGTAGGTTTCGTGTTGGTGCATGGATTCGCAGCATGAAAGTAGACTGTCACTCAAAAGAGCAAGTATACACATATGAAGTTTGTGTAGTTCTGTAAGCACAAAAACTGGTGTGATTCTATGTTGTGTAGACATCTGACAATAATTCCTGGTGCAGGTGTTGCTGTGGGACTAAAGAATTGGCTCAGGATCACCTTTGCATGTGAGCCATCATGTCTAGAAGATGGTTTTCAGAGACTAAATGCCTTCTATCAAAGGCATGCCAAAAAACATTAACTTACTATCTGAGAAACAACCTTGATATCTGTTACGGTCCCCTGATATGGATCTTGTTATGGACGCTGCAAGATGAATTCACATCTTTTCTTCCTATGACCTATGGTGCCGGTTCATTATGAGAGAACCTGCAATCTCTTGAGTTAAAAGTACTCGAAAACTGGAATAAATTTCTGCTTATCCTTTCATTGAATTCAAATAACTTTGTAAACAATATTGGTGGATATCTCTGCATTATGGATTGGCAATTGTTATCTTCAACTACTGGTTGAAAACAAAAATAATTACTTGTATATAACGTGTACTGTAAATTTGTATTTTCATTTTATTTGTACCTATCAAGGTTAAATTTTTTAATTTTGTATAAATAAGGAATTCTGATTGTTAAATTCAATCCAAACTGCAGAAGAAATTTTTTGACTAGAAACATTAAATTGTTTTGGCAAAATTCTAGAAATTGCAACATAAAAAACTACACCAGACTAAAGAAATAGACCAAAAATAGAAGATTTGCACTTCAAAAGTTGTACCATACACTTGAAATAGAGCAAAATAAACTTAAACTGCAAAATCTGTACTTGCAGTGTAAGCTCCCAGTAAATACTTTCTATATTTTCAGAGTTAGGCAAATATTCGATGAAGAACGAAAGTGCTCACTTTTGAGAAACTTAAAATATCAAAACTATTTAAGTGATATCTAAAGAGTAATTGGGAAATGCTAGTAGTTTAGTTGGTTAGTTACATGAACTTCCACCTTGTTGGTGAGAGCTCAATTTCCCACATTATAATTCCCTCCCCCATTCTCCTTCCCCTGCCCTCAATAAAAAACATAAATAAAAAAAATCTAAAGAGTAATTTAAACCTACTATAGACATAAATTTTACTTGATATAAGAGTGTTCCTATTGTTTGATATGAATCAGAAAATCCAACAACATATTCAATGTCATCCCATAAATAAGATTTGTGGAAAGTAATGTGAATGCATACTTTACTACTATTGTGTGAAGTAGCAGTATTGTTTCGATAAATCCTCGACTCAACTAATAAATTAGTAAATGTTTTGTAATTCTTTTATGGTTGGTTAGTTATATGAGTTCTTTAATTACATTTATCGGAAAACAAACAAAAATAAAATAATTAAAATTAATGCCTTCATTAAATTATAAACAAATGAGACGTTAGTTTCTGAAACGAAGTTGGATGGCGAAAATCACTTGTAATAATTGTACCAGTCCATTAATTCAACTGATGAACAATTGCGTTGAGTTTGGCCAGTCGTTTCGCAGAGTGGATTGAAAAGTTAATACATGTATTAGTTTAATGTGTATTAGGGATTGTTTGGTAGAGTGTATTAGAAAAACTAATGTATGCATTAATTAATGAGCATTAGTAATATCTTATTTGGTACAATATTTTTACTATGCATAAATAATATTTGTACTAATTATACACTGTATTTTATATTAAAGTGTGTATTAATAATATACACCATTTTTCATGTATTAGTAATGCAAGACTTTCAACACATGTATTAATTTATTAAATGACATTATTACCTCTTAAATTATTTTCCCTCCTTCTTTTCGCACCATATCACACTCCCTTTTCTTTTCCCACCATAAAAATTACTCTCTGTTTTTTCGAAAAAGAAAAGGTTGCTGCATCTTCCTCTTCTTACTGCATCTTCTCCTTAATCAATATTTGCTTTTCTCATAAGGTTAATAATTCTAGTAAATTTATATTCCCAAATTTGATTTTCATCGTAGGCAAATCCTTATGTCTATAATGTAAATCGTAAAGTCTATGAAAAAAATTTATCTTACTGGACAGTATTTTGGTCTGTATGCCTTTATAAATATTCCTTGGGGAGAAAAAGAGCTATATAATCTTGAATATAGGCGTAATTTGGTAGAGATTGTGTTGGTAATGCAATTACTGCAGAGCTTGTTCAACGGTATAATCATATCAACGAAAACTTGTTATTTTGTTATAATTTTTTCGGAGCATATTTCCAGAAACTGATTAATTTGCTTTGAACCTACACTTGTTAATGAGTTATCTTGTACTTATATTGGTAAAAATTTAACGATGGTTGAATGGTTATGTGATTAAGGAAAAGGTAATTTGGTAAACAAATATTTTTTTACAAAAATTATATAAATATATATTATCTTTGATACATCAAACCAAACAATGTCTAAAAAATAATGGATGTGTGATTAATACCAGCATTACTAATACTTGTATTAATAATACAAGCATTACTAATAATCCTTATTTAGTATTATTCTTATACACTTTACCAAACGACCCTTAAGTAGTATCTTATTTGGTATATCTTTTTACGAGGGGTCATTTGGTAGAGTGTATTGAAATGTTAATATATGCATTAGTTTAATGTGTATTAGAAGTACTTTATTTGATATATCTTTTTACCCTATGTATAACTAATGCAAATACACTCTATTGTGTATTGAGGTCTGTATTACTAATACCTTAAAATCCATGGCATTAGTAATGCAATGAATCTAATGCATGTATTAACATGCTTAAAGACCTTATTGTCCCTCAAAAAAAATTTCACATCCTTTCCAACATATATATTGAGGGTATTATGTAAAAGATTTTTTTTTTTTTAGAAATTATGTAATTCAAGTTTTTTTTAATACATCGAATCAAACACTGCATAAGAAAAATACAAGCATATCTAACACAAGCATTACTAATACACCATAGTTTGTATTATTTTTATACAATCTACCAAACGACCCCATATATGTGTATTGAGACGTGTATTACTAATACATCAAAATCTATGATATTAGTAATGTAATGGATCTAATACATGTATTAACATGCTTAAAAGACATTATTATCCCTCAAAAAAAATTCCGCATCCTTTTCAACATATATATTGAGGGTATTATTTAAAAAAAAAAAATTCTTTTTTAGAAATTATGTAATTCATTTATTTTTAATACATCGAATCAAATACTGCATAGGAAAAATATAAGCATAATTAATGCAAGCATAACTAACACAAACATTATTAATACAAGTATTACTAATACACCATATTTTGTATTATTCTTGTACACTCTACCAAACGACCGAGCTTGTTTAGTTATGAGAATTTTTTTAAAAAAATTATTTTATATTGATAAAAATTGTAGTGTTTGTTCATAAAAATTTTAAATTATATTAAAAACTTATTTTCTTTTTTTCCACATTAATTTTCTCACAAAAAGTTATTTTCATGGTCAAATATAATTCCAATTTCAAATTAATTTTTTTCTTTTTAGTTTCTATGGCCAAACGCTTGGTTAGTTGAGAAAAAGATTTTACAAAAGCCATTCACTAGTATCTTCAGCTCAAAATCATAGAGATATTAATGATGGTGATCAGATAGTTTTTACGCACATCAATTGAATTTACGAGATATTTAGAATAGGAAGAATCACCTAGTAATTTGAACCTAAAAGTTGAAATGAATGATAAAAAAATCTGTTCAAAATGGAAATGGAACTCTATCCCCTGAAGTTTGCTCTTCTTAAATCACTAGTTAATCCTTAACACTTTCTCCTACTTAGAGTATTTCTTTTTTTCAGTTTTTCCTTTTCAAAGTTTGTTTTAGTTGAAGTTCTGATTTTTTTTTTTTAAAAATGAATAATATCCTAAAGTAGAAACTTGGTCAAATGGGAAACTTAGAGCTCGTTTGGTACGAGGGACAATGGATAATAGTCACGGAATAAAACATTACTAGATTATTTTATTCTGCAATTTGGTTAGGGTCTGCGTACACTCGAGACACCTCACTTTGTGGTAATACACTGGGTATGTAGCTGTTGTTGTTGTGGTTAGGGGTATTAATTAATCTCCTTATTACTTATTTCACTATTTATACTATACTGATGCCAGGATATAGGATAAGTTATCCTATATATACGTTGGTATAACTTATCCATGGATATCCCAATCCATAGGATAAATTTGTTTATCCCATCCCCCATACCAAACAACCCCTTATAGTGAAATTGTTATCTAAAGAAGGAAAGAGTGTCGTATAAATTTTAACGGGGTGGAGGTGGGGGTGGGTTCTTGATTGTAGAATTGGGATGGTATACTCTAGTTTTACATGGAGTTGATTTTTAGATTGAGTTTTCCTTCACTTGAGGATTAGACTTTGTGTTGTAGCATTTTACTTTATGTTTTGAGACTTTGAACAAGACCATATAGGGTATTTGCATATGCCAGGTTCATTTTGTTGGTGTATGAGGTGGTTTGGGCGGGTTGGAATGTATTCCGCTTAAATAGCCTTTTTGGGAAGGAAATGACTAACTCTAATATGACCAAGTCTTGAACGAAAATATGAGATTGGCCTCGACTAGTATAATTGACATGTCAATCGATATTAGACAAGCATTTTTAGGTTGTAGGATAAGGAAACTGTTATCCGAAAGCAGGAGTTGTAGAACTGGAGAATTCAGATGGTTAAATCAGGAACTCAACAGAGGGGTTTCGAGAATGTAACTTAATTTTGATGGAGAGACAAAAGCGTAAAGTGTTTTTTCATATCATTGTCAATGAATTGTATAAGTACTTGTAGTTGGGTACAGAGGAATAGATTGAATTCAATTCAGTTGCTAACTAATTCTAGGAATGCTACTGTTCACAACTAATTTTCCAGCTAAAACTGGCTAACTGATTTGGCTAACAACTAACTGCTTCGCTGACTTGTCCTGCCGACTCAGCTAACGAGTTTTTCTCAGCACGGTCTTTAGTTTCTAATGCAAGCAATTCAGGAAATATAGCAGGAGCCACTTGAATCATACATAACTGAGACTGGTTACCTGAGATCTTCTCTAGTTTGCCAGCTCCAACAAATGAGATCTGTGTGTTTTCTCCTCTTAGTATTGTATTTTCTGCCTTTGTACCAAAACTCCGTAGTGATTTTGCTAAAATTCGTTTTGATATCCCCCAAAGTCAGCAGCCATGGCACCTTAAAACAACTGCACAAGACCCAGTGGCAGTAGAAGGAACTCAGCATAGATGTCAGCTCCTTGCAATAGCCAAGTGATTAGACACACTCTGTCCATCTTCATCATGTATTCATTAGCTGCACCCACCATTCAAGGCATAGAGGCCTTAGTATGGTGCCCAAATTTTTCACCAAGTCAGGATCTATGAACTTAAAGGAACTGCCAGTTTCAACTTAGATGTTTAATGGCTTTCTTGAGTTCTGTAGCCTAGTGAACCCCTCAATGCATGAACAAAAATTTCCATCTGTTCTAATGCATGAACCCCTTGCTTTATTTAATGATCATTCCACTCCTCCAATTGCTCCTGTAATTGAACGTTGAACGTCATTTGAGTCTTCAAATTCCAACAACTACAGTTGCTTCAAGTTTTTGCATTTGTGTCCTGGTGTCTACTTTTCATCTGAATAGCAGGAGTTATAGAACTCGAGGATTATCAGGAACTCAACAGAGGGAAATCGAGAATGTAACCTTATTTCGATGGAAGAGAGAAGATGAAGTTTAAGAGAATTTGTAATGACAAGTAAAGTGTTTAGTCATATCCTTCTCAATGAATTGTACAAGTACTTATTGCTGGATACGGGGGAATAGATTGAATTCAATTCAGTTGCTATAAAAATTCTTAGACTGCTACTGTTCACGACTAGCTTTCCCGCTAAAACTGGCTAACTGATTTGGCTAACAACTAACTACCTTGCAAACTTGTCTTGCTGACTCCGCTAACATCTAATATTCTGATAAAAGAAGCTGCAACGCAATATTGATTAACGCCTTTTAAATGGATTTTAGTCACCACAATATTAATTACCCACCTTTTAAATGGATTTTAGTCACCACAATATTAATTACACGCCTTTTAAAGGGATTTTAGTTATATACACTTGATGCAGTTTAACCCGTGAAGTAGGTTAGAAATCATCTTAAGTTGGTTACTAATGATTAGTAATGCTTATAGTTATGACCTGACTGTGTTACACGGTTAGTGAGCATAAAACTTAAAACTCTTTTCAAATTGTAATTGTACTCCAGAAGGGAAAGAATGATTTGAGTAATGTTGATGTTTCAAACATTTACCCGGCCAATAGCAGAATATCTGTCTCGTGACTATCCGCACTAATTGTCAGAGCATGATGTTCATGTCACAGCTGGGGCTAAGCAAGCAATAGATGTCCTAATTACAGCTCTTGCTGTTCCTGGTGCTAATATTTTGCTTCCTAGGCCAGGGTATCCAGCATATGAAGCAATTGCCACATTTAACCGTCTTGAAATGAGGCACTATGATCTTCTCCCTGAACAGGATTAGGAAGTGGACATTGATGGGCTTGAAGCTCTAGCAGATGATAGCACTGTTGCCATAGTTGTTATAAACCCTCGAAATCCATGTGGGAATGTGTACAAGCGAGAACATTTGAAGAAGGTCGTTTCATCGTTGCATTAGGCGTGTTTATATATTAAATGTGGTTTTAAATTTGCTCATTAGTTGTTGGTTTCTTGAATGAGAGTAACAGCTAGCAGAGGCTGCAAGGATGCTTGGAATGCTAGCAATATCAGATGAAGCCTATGGTCATCTAGTGTTTGGTAGTAATCCATTCGTGCCAATGTGTGTCTTTGGAGAAATTACACATATTTTTTTTTTTGACAACGGTAACATTTTGTATATTAATCATCAGCTCGAGGCTGTTATCCAAAAATTTACATTATATCGTATATCCCCAAAGTGGGAATAGCAGCCAAAAGAGACAACAAGAACAAGAAAACTATTCCTATATCCTCTTCCGTCTCATAAGGATCCTAGTATGTCTACAATAGCCACTGGATCATCTATATGCTCAGAACTACACCAATAGCAAAAGGTGATAATGCAGTTCATTTTAATCTTGCGTAATGGGCTACTCTTGTTCTCATAACATCTGGAATTCCTTTCCTTCCATATGGTCCAACAAATGACTGCTGGGACAATTCTCCACCTGCTCTTATCAATGCTGCCACTACCCTCCAAGTTCCATCTGAGGGTGTCTTCTCCTTCCTTGAAGCCTGAAAACTGATCAAGAGTGCCATAAAATTCAGCTAACCTCTCCATTTCTCAGTCTTGCATCAATCTTCTATAGGTCAGGTTCCAACCATGTTCAGACCAAAATTCCTGAAAGTGTAGACATCTGTTGTTGATTTACTTGGTATATATCTGAGAACAACAATTTTAAACTTCCATTCCCTAGCCAGTTATCTTCCCAAAATCTGATTTTCCTACCATTGCTTACCTTGAAACCAGTTTTATTAAAGAAACCATGCCAGACTCCTAATTGATCTCCACAATCTGGTTTCATTTGCGGAGCAGGAGCTTACTTCCGTAGTCTTCTAGGGTCCTTCCTTTTCATATTTGGCTTGAATCACCTTCCCCAAAGCGCCTGATCTTCTAAAGGGAATCTCCACAACCATTTCATGAGTAGACTTTTGTTCTGTTTTCTCAAGTTTCTAATGGCTAGTCCGCCCTGCTTCTTGGACAGTAGCAAAGTTTTCCAATTGACTAGATGAAAACCTTTATACTCCTTCTCATCATGCCAGAAAAGGTTCCTGCTCAATGCATCTATTCTTTCCTCCACCTCGACAGGAAGTGGAAACACAAACATCAAATAAGTTGGTAATTCATCTAACACAGAGTTGATCAAAACCAATCTACCACCTATGGAGAAATTGCACATAGTCTGGCAATTGACTCCATATAAAAGAGTTGGATGGTTCCTCGTTGATGTTTTGGCTGGATTGTGATGTGTGATCCCAATGGCATCCTTCAAAAAACACGGTGTTCTCTCTCCCTCTCCATTTCTCTCTTTAAAAGATAAAGCAAAGAGGGAATTCTGACGGAAGAACTTTACCTTTTCCTTTTCTTTCTTGTTTTAAGTGAGAAAAATATATGAATCACGGAACAAAATAGCAAGCATTAGACTTCCATTCATGCCTATCACTGACACCCTGAACCATGCAGCCACACTAGCAGCATTTCTACTTGCTTATAAGGGTGTTCGTTTATACTTCACAAATACAGACATCTATATGCAGAGTTAAACATCTTACTTTTTGTCTTCTAATCTCAGGTTGTGGAGTTTTATCAAGAACTACCTCAAAATTAGTGTTGTATCTCCTACACTCACTCTGGTATATTACACGAGTTTATGCAGAACTTTTAATATTGTGTGCAATTAACTGAAATGTTAAACCAATAAAAATGTTAAATCACCTTTAAAGCATGGAAAACTACTCTTTTAGCAGTTTATTCTGTTAAAGTGCTACTTGAGGCTGCAATTATTGGTTCTCGTTTGTCTTTCTTGACAAATTGATATAAATAATACTGTGTGTGATCTACTAGTGTGATAACAGTATCCTACAAGTTCATCTCAACATGCTTGTCATGCTTTTATTTTTAGTACTTTAACAATGTTCTGATGATACCCAGCCTAAACTTTTTTGTGTCAACAAAAATGCATACTGCCCGATACTTGGGTTGCATCAGCATCCAAATTATAACATAGTTAGCTCTTCTGTTTTCCTTCTGGCATCAATCAAAATCCTTTTCACAGAGAAATACCTTTTCCCATATTTCTGAATTATCATGTGGTGTTTCTTGTGATGCACATTATTTCTTTCATTCTTGAGGGTGCTATTACTATTATTCTTGTTGAAACACCTGAAACTTTCTACTCTAATACCATAAACCTACTGAGAGACGCAGCAGACATATGTTATGCTGGTCTAAGGGAGATTCTGTGCTTACTCCATCAAGCCACAGGGATCCATGTTTCTTTTGGTATTTGTATAAATACCTTAGTAAAATACAATTTTTTTTCGACATTTAGTTGGAAAAAGAATCTGAATATTCTTATTTGCGATCAATTCTATCAGACGAACTAAACATGTCACTTCTGGAACGCATCAACAATGAGATGAAATTCTGCACCAGGCTTGCTAGAGAGGAGTCAGTAGTTGTTCTACCCAGTAATTTTTTTAAGTTGCATTACTGTACAACAATATTGAGTAAGAACCGCAGGCAGCGAGATGCGTGCATGCTTATAAATTCAATGCATTGCAGGGGAAGAACTTGGATTGAGGAATTGGGTAAGAGTATCTTTTGCTGTGGAAATTTCAGCTCTTGAGGATGGCCTTAGCAGGATCAAAGCCTTTTTTCCGTCAACTTTGTCAACATTGGTCCAAGTCTACCAAGAAGACAAATAATAACACTTTCAGGTATTGCTATCGGACTCGATAAATGGCTTCTGATAATTGTTGCAGTTAAGCCATCATAGCTCGAAATGTGAGTATTCTTTATTTCATTTTATATTTTAATATTTAAGTATCTAAAGGAATGCCACTACTAGGTCGCCTAACACTAAATGAGTACTTTGTAGTATACCCTAGTTCTTTAATATAGTTCGTAAGTTTAGAAAAGGACATCCTATCCTCATCGACATCCAAAAATACAGTGATTTGTCCACCAACACATGTTGGTTCCCCGCTGCTAACATCCAAAACTTCACCATGATACCCTCTCAATAGTACCAATATAAAACCGACCATGCCTTAGCTAAAATTAGACAACAATCATAGTAAAAAAAACAAACATAACCTGGGAAGGAAAGAATCAAATAGTTAAGTATACATGGGGAAACATGGTACAAATTCTAATTTTTGGAAAAAAAATTGGACTGGACAAACATGTAACAACAATAACACACTGCATAACCAAGCGCATACATAAATCCAATTTAAACTAAAAAAGACCCTAATTTATCCCCAAACATAGAATTTTCAGACGACAAAGAGAAGTAATTTCACCTAATTAATCACATGTGATGAAACATTCAATTTTTCGTTTAGGTTAGTGACGAAGAACACAACTACCAGAAAAGTTTCAGTCCAATACAGAGTTTTGACACGCACGGTTTAACACATCATGAACTAAATCATCAACAGTTTCGCAATTCTAAAGAAATTTCACCAACAAGTTGCAAGCCACAGCTTCATTACAATTGTGTATACTACGAGTCAAAATGGAAAACATAAGTAAATGAAAAGAATTTGAGTGATTTTGATAGAAAGTACGATGAATGAATGAATGAATGAATAGTATTTTGTACGAGATTTGGATGAGATATTTTTCCTAAAATCAATAATAAGGTGGACCCCTCTAAATTTTTTGGTTTTGACAAGTGCGTGCAAACAAAACTTTTAAGTTTTGATCAGTCACTTGTCAAGGTCAGCAAATAATACACTTAAAAAGAATCTTGGAGAGTGATACGGCCCCATAAGACAGTAAAAACGTGCTTCTGAGTGTGCTTTACCCCATTTTTCCCTATAGAAAAGGACATCTACCTACTTTACTAGCTAGGGCATTCTTTTTTTTTTTTTCCGTACAACTTTGTTTTATAACGAAGGGTATGATGTTTTTTTTTAAAAATACTTATATCTTTGATAAATGGTATTCCCTCCATTTCGCAATAAGTAAATTATTGGGGTATTTATTGGTGTTTCAAAATAAATGAATCATTGAATTTTTATGATTTGATAACCAATTAACTTTTGAAAAGGTATTACAAGTTCAACTTTTTCTTTTTTTGGGGTTAAAAATAGAAAGTTATATTAAATTTATATCTTTAATTTTTTATGTTAATTTGTGTGCCAAAATTCAACAATTCATTTATTGTGAAACGGAGGGAGTACTTATATACCTTCCATTATATTTTGAATATACATATGCCCCTACCATTAATGAAATAGTACGTATATGTCCCTCACACTAACGTTAGGGGTATATCGTAACCAAAGTATAACGGAGGATATATATATACTATTTATCATAGTTTGGGGTTATATTTGTCCCTTTTTCATTTTAATTTTCTTATCTCAGATAATTAGCCCAAACCCACTGCTCGATCCAGTCCCAATTAAAATTGGGGAAAGGACACTCTGTAGCACTTTTTAAAATAAATAGCCCAAGTTTGATATTTTTCCAAAAAGTGGCCAGTCGGGTGTACTATTTTCACTTTATAGTCATTTCCTAATTTGGGTCATTTTGGCCAATGTAGTTCAGATATAGTCCATATACATTACTGATACAGTGCATATACAATACTGATACAGTTTTCAACTTGGGTCATTCGACCCTTTTAAAAATATTTTAGTTTTTTTATTGAAGAGAGGACAGAAACGATACTTCAAATTAAACTATTTCCATGAAAATGACCATGGAATTTAAAATCCATTTTCTAGCTATTTTAATTTACTGTTTTGTTCTATACCGCTTCTACACACCTTCTATATAGTTTCTATACATATCTTATACATATAAATATTCTATACGAAAATTATGTAGTTTTGATACACAATTTATACAATAACTGTACATTTTTTTTACACGTTTTATACAACAATTATATAATTTTCATACACTTTCTATATATTTTTTATATATATTTTATACATATACATATTTGATAGAACTATTCAATTTCTATACATATATCTTATATAGATACATATTCTATTTAACAATTATATCGTTTTTATATAATTTAATTTTATTTCTAAACAATAAAAAAAATAGAATATTTGTTCAGTTAAAAAATTTATAACAAAAAAACATTGAAATATTTTTAAAAGTGTCGAATTGCCCAAGTTGAATATTGTATTAGTATTGTATATAGACTGTATCAGTATTGTATATGGACTACGTAAGCCAAAATGACCCAAATTAAGAAATGTCTATAAAGCGGAAATAGCATATCCGACTGGCCATTTTTTGAAAAGTTTTCAAACTTGGGTTATTTGTTTAAAAAGTGCTATAGAGTGTTCTTTTTCCTTTTTTATTTGCTATAAATTTTTTAATTGAAAAAATATTTTGCTTTATAATTATATAAAAATGTATATAGAATATGTATCTATATAAGATATATGTATAGAAATTAAATAGTTCTATCAAATATGTATATATAAAAAAATATATTGAAAGCTTATAAAAATTATATAATTGTTGTATAAAATATGTAAAAAAATGTACAATTATTGTATAAATTGTGTATCGAACCTGTATAATTTTCGTATAGAATATTGATATGTATAGAAACTGTGTGTAGAAACGGTATAGAACAAACCATCAAATTGAAATGACTAGAAAGTGGAATTTAAATTTCATGGCCATTTTCGTGGAAATAGTTTAATTTGTAGTGCCGTTTCTGTCCTTTCTCCATTAAAATTCAAGAGACGCCTATTTAACTAACACGTTTTTTCCATCCCTATAACGATATACATACACAATACAGTACCACTCACTACCATCAATTTTTTTTTAGAAAAAAATAATTAATCCATAATACCCCAAAACAACACCAAATAAATTGAACTCCTCACGTTTCAATTTTCAGCGAAATTTCATCGGAAAAACATTATCCAACACCACATAGCCACCGATTCCGTCGAACCAAAAAAACCCCACTAGCGAACCATTGCCACATCCCTATCTTCGGCCACCTTCGGCCTAATCTTCACTCTCTCCAACCAGTAAACACTAACTAGTAGCAGCTATCAATCACTGCAATTTGATTGAGGTTCACGTTTAACAGAAAAACAACGGGAGTATCGGGTTTAGAATAAAAGATAGAGGTCAGATTAAGTTGGTTTGAAAGGGTTCAATGGGTTTATTGGGTCGGGTAGTGGGTTTGGGTTAATTATTTGAGGTAAAAAAACTAGAATAGAAAAGGTAAAAATGGTACGTATATATCTCTGTCATACTTTGGCTACACATATGCCCCTACCATTACCGTTAGTGTGAGGGGAATATACATACCATTTTATTAACTGTACATACCTATCATTTATCATAGTTTGTCCCTTTTCCATTTTGAGAAAGAATAAGGGGTATATTATTGAAGCACTATTTAAACCAGAATGTTTGTGTCATTTTCCCACCTCTTTTCTATAAGGGACGACCCGGTTCATACCTACTCCGTAGGTGTCGGGGAGGGGGACCACTCTGGGCCTGACCTACGCGCCCTCACCCCAGCTTCGCTGGAGGGGCGTTTCGAACCCCCGACCCTGGCACACCACGGTAAGCAAGCTTACCGCTGGCACACCTCTTTTCTATAGTTTGGCTTTATATTGCAATTAGAAATCCATTTTGATTTCTCTTTCCTTTCCTCCTTCAACTCCATATTTGCTGAAATTCAAGCATCAAGCATGGAGAACAGAACTGCAACAAGAGGATGGAACTTTAAGGAGAATAAGAAATTGGTGAGTGCATCTGGTCTCACTGTAAGAAGTGTTCTTAACAAGTTGATGTCTTGCGTTGATCCTGCTGATACGCGGCCCGTTATCCCTCTCGGCCATGGTGACCCTTCTTCTTTCCCTTGTTTTCGGACCACTCCGATAGCCGAAGATGCTATTTCTGATGCCCTTCATTCTGCTACATTTAACGGTTATCCATCAACTGTTGGCATCCTTCCTGCTAGAAGGTACCATTCACTGGCATTGTGTACTCAATATTTACACGAAGAGTGTCAATTTAATGTTGCAATTGGTTTTGTAAAGAGTTTGAATCTGGGACCTTGGAGTTTTAAGTCTAATTTTTGGCATAGCTTGGTTCAGGTGTCTATGTCACTGATTTCATATTAGTGTTTCTCATTTGGAAGTGTTTAGTTAAATGTGTAACTCTCTGCATTCTTCCATTAATCTGTTTAGTTGTAAAATATCTTGCATGGGATATTCTTTGCTTTTTTCCGGCGTATGTATCACATTTAAGTTGAATTACTAGGGCGGATTCAAAAAATTGAGTTTATGAGTTTTGGATTCTAGAAAAGACAACTTAGTAGGCTTCTGAATAAGTTATTTATACATCTTGGATTTCTTAATTTAAATATAGGATTTGGACCAAAGCTACTGGTGTTGCCGATCCCTAATCAATAGTCTAGCTCCGCCCTGTATCTAGTCTAAAGTTAATGTTGTTCCAGTAAGTAAGGGTAGCTTCTGTTTATGCTACTAATTAGGTGCTATTCTTTATTCATACCGTACGGTTAATTTGAATGCTGTATCCTTTATTGGATGCAAGTATTCCATTTTATTAGTGCACCGGCTTGTTTTGAGATGGACTTTCCACTTCTGTTGGTCCTATAGTTCCTGCGTTGCATTCTAATCTACATTTATGGGATACTGGACTATGAAGCAATTAAGAAGCTATTTAGCTTATTTTATCCTGCGAAGAATAAGAACAAACTAAAAGGGAACATGGCTGATTGATTCTTGGAGACATCATTCATGTTCTTCAAAGTCAGAATAATTAATTTAATTTTGTTTTCTGAAAGGGCTGTAGCAGAGTACCTTTCTCAAGATCTCCCATTCAATTTGTCCCCTGATGATATTTACTTGACAATTGGATGTAATCAAGCAATTGAAGTACTTTTGAGTGCTCTTGCATGCCCAAACTCCAATATTCTACTTCCAACTCCTGGATTCCCGTATTATGAAGCGTGGGCTTTATTTACCCATATCGAAATACGTCACTTTAATCTGCTCCCGGAGAACGAGTGGGAGGTGGACCTTAATGCGGTTGAGTCTTTGGCCGATGAAAATACTGTGGCTATGGTCATCATTAATCCTGGGAATCCTTGTGGCAATATCTACACAGATCAACACCTGGAGAAGGTACGTGTACTTCCTCTTTTTGTTGTAATATAATGAAATGCAAAGTCATTTTGAATATAAAGAGGTGCTTTAATTTCTATCAGGTGGCAGAGACGGCAAGAAAGCTTGGAATTTTGGTTATTGCTGATGAGGTATATGCTCATCTCGCATTTGGAAGTAAACCATTTGTGCCCATGGGAATCTTTGGATCGATTGCTCCTGTTATCACACTTGGATCCATATCAAAGAGGTGGATTGTCCCGGGCTGTCGACTTGGTTGGCTTGTTACAAATGATCCAAACGGCATACTTAAAGAACATGGGGTACTTTCCTTTTAAAGATGGTCATCCTCACTGCTTCGACATATGTTTATAGTGGAAACATTAATTTTAGCTTTCACTTATAAAGCCAAATTTAGGTGTTGAATAGCACTTCAGCCCCGTGAACTGCTGTTTCTCCGCTAAGCTCTTTTCCATGGTAATTTTTACAAATGGCGAACCTTTTGCAATAGTTTTCTTTATCAAAAGAAAACCAATCAGACTGACACTAGACAATAACCGATTGGACTGACACTTGATTCTCTAATGCTAAAGTTTGAACAGAATAACTAGAATTTGTATAAGAACGAGAAACACATAAATCAATCATAGAACTTGACAGACACTTGATTCGCTATGCTAAAGTTTGAACAGGATGACATAGAATTTGCATAAGAATGAGAAAGGCATACATCAATGTAGAACTTTTGATGCAAGCCACTTCACTGGTGAATGTTCCAAGGCCTATATTTTATTCTATTGTGTTTTGTTAATGGACTGTGCTCGACTGAATGACATCTATAATATGTTGGGAGTTGAGGTAACGGGATGCAGTAGCTTGGAGGAGTAACAGGAAAGCAATACGAGGGGTAACTAAGTAGATATTGATGAATTTCCTTTTAGCATCGAAATCAGTGGAGCTGTTGATAAAAAGTTTAGAAAAGATGTCATCTGTTGAAGGTTATTGATGCATTATAATAAGATTAGGGTAACTTTAAAGAAGTGTAGAACAGTAGAAGTATATATGTTATGGGGGGGCCTTATTACATTTCTCTTTGTAAAATCTTTGATTGAGACTGACCAGACTGACTAGCATTCTTTCGGAGGAGGATAAGATTATTTTAAAACTACCAATGTCTCTATCTTGAAACTACCAATGTCTGCTTCTTGTCATCTTGTGTTTTCTTATTTTCAGGTCATAGATTCCATCAATGGATATCTCAAAATATCTTCTGACCCGCCAACCTTTATTCAGGTTTGCTCTTTATAGACTCTTCTGCCTGCATTCTTTTAAGAATTTAGTACCTGTTACTCCTTTTACCCACATATTTGGTAGTATTCTCCCCCTGAAATATGAAATGGATTTGCTAAGGGATTGAATTTTATTTTAGTTTAACAGCTCTTTGTATTGTGTAAACATATTCAGGTTCTTATGTTTGCCAGCTAATGGATAGTTGTTATTAAAGAATTGACTAGTGTAGGTGTAATTTTCCACATCGCTTACTGATGTATCTGGTTTATTTTTGTTCTTCTTTGACAGGGGGCAATTCCTCAGATCCTTCAGAAAACAAAAGATGATTTCTTCTCTAAAATAGTAAATATGTTGAGAGAAGGTGCCGATATCTGTTATGACAGGATCAAGGATGTTCCTTGCATCACTTGCCCAAGCAAACCTGAAGGATCTATGTTTGTGATGGTAAGTGGAAAATGGAGGCTTAATTAGCGATTAGCTTGAGATTAGATGATGTATTCAATAGTCTAATGAAGGCCTTTCTCCCTTGTAGGTCAAACTTCATTTAAACCTTCTAAAAGACATTGAAGATGACCTGGACTTCTGTCTCAAGCTGGCTAAGGAGGAATCTTTGATAATTTTACCAGGTAAAAGAAAACAAATCTCTTAGAAAGCTAATCAAACTCTTTCTTGGACTCCAGCTTTTCGAATTCCTTTATTTTCTTTGATGTCTTGGAATGTTTCTCATATGCTTTTAGTCGTTAGAGATTTCGTATTCATGGGTCATAGTGTCATTTGATTCTTTTATTATGCCAAACAAGCCTTAATTGCATCGAATTCCTGAAGTACAAACAGAAATCATCCATCCATATAATATTCTGTCATGCTAGTGATCACTTCTGGTGATATATAGTTCATTTCTACCCATAAAAACTGAGGTATATACAACTTCACCAGTTTCCAACAACCAAAGAAAAAAAAAAACTGAGGTGTATAAATATCTGAGTATCATTGCAGCTGATAGAAAGGCAGGCATGCGTCAAATTTTATTAGACTTCATGGATGTAACTATGTTATATGAATGTGAAAGTTTGTACTTTTTGTCTTGGTGCATTAATTCGCTGCAAGGAAGTAGACCATTACTCGAAGAGCAAGCATATGAATAACTCAAACTGGTGGGATGCTACGTTGTATAGATATCTGAAGATAACGCCTTGTGCAGGTGTTGCTGTCGGACTCAAGAATTGGCTCAGGATAACCTTTGCATGTGAGCCATCATATCTGGAAGATGGCTTCCAGAGACTAAATTCTTTCTATCAAAGGCATGCCAAGAAACAATAAGCTACTCGGAGAAGCAACCTTATCTGTACTGCACTGCATTATGGAGTGGCAACTGTGATCTTCAACTACTTGTTGGACCTCGTGTGGTGTACGGTGTACAATAGATCATACATAAGTTGGCTAGATTTTCAACAATATCCTCAAGTCACTAGAGGACTGAAATATGTTTTTCTAAACGGTATCCACTTCTGGATTATCATAGACGCTAACATTCTGGGGAATATCTTCAAACTCCTGCTACAGACTATCCATAATACGCCATTACTGTTGCATGTGTTTGTAAGATCAGTCTTTAACTAGCTAACTAAAACAAGTGTTTGTGAAATGTGCAGATTGTTGAATATTGTTGGGCACAACTTAAGTTTTACTATTGCTAAGTAAGGACCAACATTGATCTTACAGTTCTTGCACAATTTCTCCACTTTGAAACTTCTTCAAAGAAGATCGGAGTCTCTTTGGTGTTTACTGGGAGAAAATGTATACATCATGTAGCCCATATTTTTTGAGTTTGTTACCTGGTTTAGCCCATATTTATGTATAAATATGTTTCATTCACGATTATTATACAAGGTTGATACATTACGTATAATAATTTCCCCTAGGTATAATATTGTATGATACTATATATTGGACTGCATGATGTAACATTTTATGTTTGGGCGGTATATTTTTTAAAATTTTCCAAGCAAGTTAGAGGGCAAAAATCACTTCAAGGGGGCATTTGGCTCAATTTAGAGTGAAAACAGGTATTTAGAGTTTTTCGTATTTCTAAATAATTTGAAATTCAAAACATTTTGAATTTCAAGAATTTTTTAGCTATTCTAATTTCTATGTCCAAATATGATTCCTGTTGTTTTTTACCCCCTCTAGGAAGTCACACTCTTTTTTGTTTTTTTAATGATTCAAATTCACAATCTTAAAATTAGAAATGAGGGTTGCTTATCATTCGAGCAATAAAAATTGCGGCCAAACTACCGGCCTTGGTTTGTAATATTAGAGCGAAAATCACTTGTGGTAACTGTGTCAGTCTCATCATAAACACACGTGCTTACCTTCTCCGTTCCAAAATAAATACTCTTTTATTTCAAAAAGAATGACCTAATTTGACTTGACACGGAATTTTAAAAAATAAAAAAGATATTTGAATCTTATGATCCTAAATTAAAGTTATATCAAATGTAACAAAATGCTCTTTAATCTTGTGATCTTAAACATGTCATGTGAAAAGTTAAAATTAAAGTATTTGTTATAAATGTATTTACATTATAGTGAATGCCTATGAAGAATATAGATAAGATTTATCAAGATCTAATTGATATCTATCGGGATGAGAGTAATTTTTCATATAAATAGAGGGATTTTATTCATTGTAAATTATCTTCAAGAATCCCTCAAGAAAAATAATAATTACTCTCTCTACTCTTCTTTAATCTTTGTTATTTTGTAACATGTTATCAGCACGAGTCTCAAACCAGCTGAGATAGATGGACAAGAAATTTTAGTACTCTTCATATGCCACGAGAAAAGTGCAGTCAGTAAGAACAAAGTTTGTGACACAAGGTCATGCATATTTTGAATACAAAAAGTTGAGCCAATTTTCTTTTCTCTATTCGTGTTTGCTCTTTGTTTGTGTTCATGATCTATATACTTATATTATATAACCTTATGTATTATTATATTATTTATACATGAGATAGAAGCTATGATTTACAACAACCATATCAATATTGTTGTACATAATTAAAATAAGAATGTGTCTGTTAATTCATAAAATTTATAGAGTATTTTACAAAAGGTTGAGCGAATTTTTTTTCTCTCTATTCGTGTTTGCTCTTTGTTTGTGTTCATGATCTATTTACTTATATTATATAACCTTATGTATTATTATATTATTTATACATAAGATGGAAGCTATGCTTTACAATAACCGTATCAATGTTGTTTGTACATAATTAAAATAAGAATGTGTCTGCTAATTGGTAAAATACAAACAATAGTATTTTATATAGTGTTTAAAGTAATTTTATTGGCTCTGATATAATTACAAGTCTATGTTCACACTTATTCTTGAGTTGTAGGAAGATATTATTTTTAGTTTCTTATTTATTTGTAGAGAAAATGGTCAAAAGTTCACCCACCCTTTACCCCAAATCTCAACTACACACTTATACTTTACTGAGGTTCTGTGATTCCCTTAAACTATTTTATAGTGGAATTATTACCCTTCTGAACTATTTTAAAGTGAAATTATTACCCCCTCGAAAACTGACAACCAGTCATTTGGGCATGTGGTGTGATGCACGCGCTGCCACGTCATGCTACGTCATTTTTTTTTTACTCTAAAAAAATAATTATTTAACAGTATTATTTTCTTTTTTCTTCCCTTTTTCATTTTGCTCCATTTTCTTCTTCAACCCAATTTCATCTTCTTGGGTCAAAAATAAAAAATGAGTATGTAAATGTACCTCATACATACACATGTATGTTCTTCTTCAACCCATTAATGGCGGATAAATGCTCATCAAAGCTTTTCATCTCT
Source organism: Capsicum annuum (assembly GCF_002878395.1). Taxonomy (NCBI): domain Eukaryota; kingdom Viridiplantae; phylum Streptophyta; class Magnoliopsida; order Solanales; family Solanaceae; genus Capsicum; species Capsicum annuum. The sequence continues at coordinate 206,928,828 of NC_061117.1, forward strand.
TTTTGCTCAAGATCGCCATTAATGACGAATTCTCCCCATTGTGGAAATTTAAAACTTTGAGCTCGCCATTAATGACGGATCTTGAGCAAAAATAGAAAAAATTGGAGAAATGGGTTGAAAATTATACGTGGGTTATGTTGGAAATTATATATGGCATTGTGAAAATTCAAAACTTTGAACTCGCCATTAATGGCGATCTTGAACAAAAAGAGAGGAAATCGAAGTTCTTGAATTTTTGCAAGTTTTTTGAATCGGAGTTCCTCATATAACTCATTCAAGAATTCATTAATCGGATAAATCTTATTGTTTCCTTAGTTCAAGTGTTTCTTGGTTTCGATAATAACATTTTTCAAATTATCAAAAAACACCATTAATCAGAATTTAGAGATGAGAAAGATGAAGAACTCCATTAATGAGTTCTTGAATTTTTGTTTTGAAAAAGAGAAGAAGAAGAAGACATGATGTGGTAATTATAATGATGTGGCAATAAAAAAATAAGAATTTTAAGTGAAATAGACTCAACTAACGCGCTCATGGGCGGTGTAGTCACGTCCGTTGATACGTCAGCAACTGGGGGTAATAAATTAGGTAAAAATAAGTTTAGTGAGTAATAGGTCACCTTTAAAGGTTCAGTGCGTAGCTGAAATTTCGACTAAAGGTTGGGAGGGTAATAGACCATTTTCTCTTATTTGTATTTGTTATTAATGGTATAATTATTGTTGTATTTGTTGGATCTAAGGGAAAGTAATGATTTGGAACCATTTAGACTTTAAAATTTATTCCCGGAGAATAATATTGTTTAAAGGGATGATAAAATATTGAATTCAAGTCCAATTAATTTATAGCCTAAGACGCCTTTGTATGGATAAAACATTGAGTTTGAATTTCAATGCACCATATTGATGATATTATGATGGTTAAGGTAGAATAGTATTTTTTTGATGAAAAGTCATGAAGCTTATCCATTGAATATGCTCAATTCCATGAAGTGAATATGGTAGCAATATATGATAGGTCTGAAAGGTGACAATTTGTTTCATTCTTGAAGTGAATGTGGTAGCAATATATGATATATTTTAAAAAATATTTACGACTCGATGTTCTCCTGAAGTAGCAATATCATGAAAGAGGTTATAAGCTATCGGAATTTGATAGGCTTAAGACACGATTATAGTTCATTCTTGGGGAATGAGAAGCTTATTAATACAAACATGCACTTGATTGTGATGGTATCATAACTCACCTCCGAAAGAGGCAGAATAACTGAGAAGAGTTATTCTGAAATCTACTTCTAAAGTAGTAAATCTGAATTTTATTCATGAAATAGTAAATCTCAAATTTAATAAATTAAAAGGCACAGATCATGATAAACATGGAGTTTACTAGCACAAATAAGTTCATAAGTTGACATGAACGATTATGACATTTCAAAGATGTGCATATTAAGTATTAAACAAATATTGAAGAATTAGAAAATTCTTGTGTGTTCTCACGATAAGTTGGTTGGACCAACTAATGTTGAGGTTGGATCCCCTAAATTCGGAAAAGTATAAAAGGTGAATATAGGCCCGTTCACCAGTCATGTGATCTATTAAGATGCATCGATATAAGATGATCAGTTGCACGTTTATTGTCAACCTAGAGTTTGACATTCATAAAGTTGTTTGCTCAGTAAAATTGAATTAAGAGCACAACTTTCAGATTGTGTAATCATGATAATTCATCTTGATAATGAATTTGGCATTGAATGTCTTCGATAAATAGTTGAACCATTGCTAACGAGAACAAAAGCTTCATGTGTTGGTTTGAAATATTATATACAAAAGTACTTATATGCATCAAACCAATAAATTATGATTAATTTCTCTCAAAGTTGGTTCTGAGTCAGGAACCGCACATTGTCCATCTAATAATTTTGATGTGCGGTATACGATTAATGAATATATCATGATGCACAAAGATGAATTCCTAAAAAAAGATGGAGGATGTATGTTAGTTTTCCTAACATAAGGGGATGATTATAATCAGCTAAGAAATATGTGAGGAATTATCATCATATCCTCGTTCAAAAGATAATTTAAGTCAAATGTTGAAAGCACCTCATATTTAAACCGCAAGTGCTCCTATTTTGTGTCTCTAAAAGACAAAGTCCATGCATGCGTGAAGCATGGTAGGCCAATCGATTCCAAATAAAACAAAGTCTATGCATGCGTGAAGCGTGGTAGACCAATCAGTTTCAAATGAAATAATCCTTGCAAAGGGTAAGGAACAAATAATCATAATAAGAAGGCAATGTGCTCTTGAAGAGCCTACGACATAACACTTCATGAAACCTTATGAGAGGTTCAGGTACCTGAAAATAATGAAGTGACGAAATCTCAAAATGTTATGTCGCATTGTGAATCAATACAAAATGATATATCATTAACGATATATTTGATACAATATTTGCGCAATATTATAAAAGATTACGAGGATATGAATTCTACGTTTATTTAAGCATGCTGACTTAGAAGCATTTTTCAAGTGACATGAAAGGATGGATCTTGGTAACCATAAAACTTATTTGATTTGCAGTCCAGATACTTGAAGATGTCACACATGAAATGTTGAATATTATCAGTTGACAAATTTTATGTAAAAACTTTTAAGGATTCAAAATGCTTGAAGCATATACAAGTTTCTAAAAAACTTATCTATAATTCTTATATTACATGAATTTATAACTTGAAATTTTCAAAAGCAATAGATTATTTACTAAAATGAAAAATATACCAATTTGGATTATTTATGAAGTACCATATTTTAATACAATTAATGTACTAATGTATCTTACAAATACTACAAGGACGGATGTAACCTTTTCAGTTAATTTGTTAGCAAGGTATAGTTTTGCTCCTACTAGGAGACATCGAAATGAGATCAAACACATGATCTTATTTTTTTCTAAAGATTGCAGTCTCGATCTTGTTGATTATGCTGATGTTGGATATTTATTTAACTCGCATAAATTTTGGTCTCAAACATGCAATATGTTCATGTGTGAGGATACTGTCATATCTTGGATATATACAAAGAAGTCTATCTAGTTACTTCATCAAACCGTGCTGAGATAATAGCAATTCATGAAGCAAAACGAGAATGTGTATGGTTGAGGTCCATGATACATATCATTTGAGAAAAATGTGGTTTGAAATGGTACAATATACCCATAATTTTATCCGAATATAATGCAATATACATAACACATCTTAAGGGAGGATTCATAAAAGGATATTGAACGAAGCACACTTCATCAAAGTTTTTCTATACACATGAGCTACAAAAGAATGATGATATTAACATGCAACAGATTCGTTCGAGTAATAATATGACTGATTTATTCACCAAGTCTCTTTCAACTGCAATTTTCAAGAAGATGATGTATAAGATCGGGATGCAAAGGATCAAGAAAGTTCTCATTAGGGAGAGTTAATATGCATTGTACTCTTTTTTCCTTATGAGGTTTTGTCTCACTAGATTTTCCTTGTAAGGTTTTTAATGAGGCAACCTATATGCGTATTGTTAGAGATGTGTACTCTCTTTTCTTCACTAGATTTTTTTTCCACTGAATTTTTTCTAGTAAGGTTTTAACGAAACACATTATCTATTAATTAGACATTCAAGGGGGTGTTATAAATGTATTTCCATTATAGTGAATATCTATTAAGAATATAGATAAGATCTATCAAGATCTAGTTGATATCTATCAAGATTTAAAGTATCTATCTTTTAGAGAGAAACTGAGAGGTAATTTCTCCTATAAATAGAGGTATAACAATTACTCTCTCTTCTCTCTATGCTCTTCTTCTTTATTCTTTGTTATTTTATAACAGTATTGTCAAAAAAGAAAAGGGGTTATTCCTTTTTAAACTAATTAAAAAAAAAAAAGTCATTCTTTTTAAAACGAAGGGAGTGCTTATTAGTTATTACTTCCTTTTATTCCATTTTATATGATATACTTTTTTTTTATCTGTCCTAGAAAGAATATTATATTTTCTTATTTGATAACTTTTAAAAATACAATTACCCTTCTATCCTTATTGATCCCATTTATAAAATATCACTTAATTAAGTATCATTTATAAGTCTTCACTTAATTAAAGATAGTGATAGTGTATTTTTTAAGAAAGAATAATTTGGTAAACATCATCAAATCTTTTCTTATTTTTTTAAACTTCATATCCGATCAACGTATGCAACATAAAATGAGATGATAAAGTATATTCAAAGGAGAGTATTAGAGTAACTGATAAAGTTGTTATATGATCAGAAAATCATGAATTTTAGTTGAAGCCTTCAAAATAGTCCCTTAAAAAAATATAAAACGAGACTGTATACAATATATTCTTATTTTCTTGCCCTTCCTTAGATCCTTAAACTATATGAACTTTATCCTAACAGTTTAAAATAAATTTTATCATTATATTAATAAGAGATGAAATTATAAATTATACCTAAAACATTTTGTGTAATTTATAAATATGCAAATTAGTTTTTCAAAATATAGAATTGAAAATTTAACTTTAAAAATTAATTAAAATTGACTCCAAAAAAAAATAAAAAATATGACAACAAGTGACAGCTAAAACCAAACGGGAGTAGCCGGACTTTGGATTAAAATGGATAAACAAGTTTTTCAATTAACTGAGGTCCTTCAAGTTTTAAAAATTAGGTGAGAGGGATAATTTTTTTTTCAGTTTTTTTTTAAAATATTTTCGTTCCAACAACTTTGCAAAGTTGTAGAATAACTTTAATAGTTGTTCGAATTGTTCAATAACTATCAAAATTATTCAATAATTTTACAAAGTTGTTCAATAACTGTGCGAAGTTATTGAACAATTATATGAAGTTGTTAAGACAACTAATGCAATTTTCAAATAATTGATTGTTGAAGCAATTTTATTTTTTTAACTTAGATTGAAGGATCCACTTGTCCCTTTTTTTTTAATTAAATACTTTTGGAGGGTCAATGTACTCATTTTTCTCGGGAGTAGCAGTGACTCAAAGTTCAGTCGTGGTTAGATTTAGCCAAAACAAAGATACCCCAAAAGCCATTGACAAATATCTTCAGCTCAAAATCATATATACATATTATTACATAGTAGTACAGTAAGTATTGTTTAGCAAAGTTGAAAATGGAACTTAGCTCAAACTGGAGATGGAAATTTGAAGGAAGTGAAGTAGCAAAGAAAGCATCAGCTTTCACTATAAGAAGCTACCTCAACCCCTTACGTGAAACAATTGATAAAAGTGATATTACAAAAAGTGTAATCCCTCTTAGTCATGGAGATCCAAGTGGATTTCCAAGTTTTAGAACAACTAAGTTATCAGAGGATGCTCTTCTTGATGCACTCCAATCTGCTAAATACAATGGTTATCCAGATCCTCAAACTTGTTATATTCTTCAAGCCACTAGGTAATCCCGTTGTTTCAATTTGTTTGATTTACTTTCCTTTTTAGTTTGTTTCGGAATGAATTTCCCTTTGTTTTTTAAGCAACTCTTTAATTTCAACTTCCACGGTACATGTTTAAGATCATAAGATTAAAGAATATTTTGATATATTTAACGTATGGCTTTAATTCAAAATCACAATATTTGAAAGTTAAGGGGTTGATGATGTATTCTGCCTTTAAATGGAAAATTTATTGTTAAATTGCTAAAAAAAAATTAGTTTACTACCTCACCTTTGAGGTCCCAGACCCAACTTTGTGGGACTATCCAGTATGTTGTTGTGGTGGTGGTTGTAAATTGTTAAAAAAGAAGAAAGGAATGTCATATAAATTAGGATGGAGCGAGTACTGGTTATTGAATTGGGATCGCATGCTCATAGATGATCAGCTTCTATAATTTGTTTCGGGGTTTGTCTTGTTTTACATGGAGGTGATTTTTGCTTGACTTTGACTTAGTCTTGATTGAAAATATGAGATTGTCCCTGACTAGTTTAATTGACGTTGTTAATCGATATTAGACTATCATTTTAGGTTGTAGGATAAGGAAACTGCACCCCAGTGTTAATTGCACGCCTTTTAAAAGGAGTTGTGTCATATACACTGATGTAGTTCAACCCGTGATAGGTGGTTAGGAATCATTTTAACCTGCTTACTAATGATTGGTAATGCTTATAGTTATGACCTGACTGTGTTACATGGTTAGTGTGCTTAGCATTGTAATTGTACTCCGGAAAGGGAAGAATGATTCGAGTATTGTTGTTGTTTCAAACAATTACCAGGGCAGTAGCAGAATATCTGTCTCATGACTATCCACACGAATTGTCAGCAAATGATGTTCTTATGACAGCTGGGGCAAAGCAAGCAATAGATGTCCTAATTACAGCTCTTGCTGTTCCTGGTGCAAATATTTTGCTACCTAGACCAGGGTATCCAACATATGAAGCAATTGCCACATTTACCCATCTCGAAATGAGGCACTATGATCTTCTCCCTGAACAGGATTGGGAGGTGGACATCGATGGGGTTGAAGCTCTAGCAGATGATAGAACTGTTGCCATAGTTGTCATAAACCCTGGTAATCCATGTGGGAATGTGTACAAGCGAGAACATTTGAAGAAGGTCGTTTCATCTTTGAGTTAGACGTGATTATTTTGTTAAATGTGGTTTTAGATTTGCTCATTAGTTGTTGGTTTCTTGAATGAGATTAACAGATAGCCGAGGCGGCAAGGAAGGTTGGAATGCTAGTGATATCAGATGAAGCCTATGCTCATCTAGTGTTTGGTAGTAATCCATTTGTGCCAATGGGCGTCTTTGGAGAAATTTCACCTATTCTGACAATTGGCTCCATATCAAAGAAATGGATGGTTCCTGGTTGGCGACTTGGCTGGATCGCGATGTGTGATCCCAATGGCATCCTTCAAAAACATGGGGTTCTCTCTCTCTCTTAAACTTTACCTTTTCCTTTTCTTTCTTGTATTAAGCGAGAAGATTATATGAAAGACGGACAAAATAGCAAGTATTGGTGTCCATTTATACTTCACAAATACTGACATATTCAAGTTTTTTTGGGTTAAACATCGACTTCATTACCAAAAGTATAAACTGTAAAGCTCAAAACACCAACAAACAACCATATGGAAGCAAATCCACTACAGCTATCTACCTATACTTGCCTCTGCTTCCACTGCTACAAACTTAGGGATAAACGTTCATATTTTCTAACGGTTTTGCTAATTTCCTATTGCTACTGTTCTTCTGGAAGATATCTTATATAGTGAGTTTAGTGATATCTTCAGGTTGCTTCTGCGTATTTTTGAATGCGTGTTGGTTCCTTTCCAGACAAACATGGTAGACACTTCCGGCCAAGACAGTCCTATAAATTTCTGCTTGTGGACTCTTGCCTTGCATCACAGTGCTTTCCCACTCTACTTCATCTCTTGCTATACCGTGCCATTGCAACACCTTAGTGCAGATTCTATGAGATGGTCTACACTGAAAGAACAAATGCGCAACTGTGTTATCTTCTTATCCACACGTTGCACATGTCATGTGATCAACAATGCCCCAACCAAATAGTCTATCTCTGTATATAACCGTCCTAGTATTGCCACGTATAGAATGGAAGTCCACTTTGGAGGGCCACTGTTATTGCAAGTTAGTCTCCTCCATGATACCTTTCGATATGCACCCCTAAGTTTTACATATAATTTCCTGATAGAGAAACTGGCAATATTTCCCATCTCATTCACATTCATCCCAATTTCTGCTATTTAGTTTTGCCCCTTCAGAATTTTCTTCACCATCCATATGCAGAGTTAAACATCATGTAATTATTCAGGTGTATTTGACACCATGAACCCAGTCAAGCAGAGAATGGAAATAAGAAATAGGAGAAGAAAGGAGGAAGAAGGGGGGAGCTGAAGAATTGAGTATTATCTCAGAGAAAGAGTAGTAATTCTTATTAGAAATAAAGTGGTAAACAGAATGATCCAAGTAGTAGGTATTTATAGTATGCTAACAAGTCTAGGCTTAACTAAATATGTTAACTACCTATCCATTAGTTAGTTATAACTAACTTCTTGAAAGCACCTATATACTTGTGCAGACTACATTACATCCTAAATCTGTTTTCTTCTTCTTCTCTGAACACTCCCCCTCAAGCTAGGAAGGGGTGAATATGTCACACATTCCTAGCTTGGAGCTTAGATACGTGTGTTGTACTCTGTTAAGTCCTTTTGTGAACACGTCTGCAGGTTGATGTTGTGTTGATATATAGCTAGTTGAAACAGTTCCTTGCAATATTTTTTCCCTGATAAAATAGTAGTCAAGATCTATGTGTTTAGTTCTTTCATGATACACCGGGTTGGCTGCTATTTGTAGAGCTGATTTACTGTCACTGTATATCTCTGCTGGAAGGGTTATGTCCAGGCCAATCTCTTTCACCAGGTCTAAGACCCATATTAGTTCAGCTGTTACGTCTGCCATACTTCTGAATTCAGCTTCAGCTGAACTTCTAGACGCAGTAGCTTGTTTCTTCGACTTCCAAGAGACTGTTGAATCACCAATTTTTACAAGATAACTAGTAATAGACCTTCTTGTTTGAGGGCATGATGCCCAGTCAGCATCACGGTAGGCACTCACATGCTCATTAGCACTACTAGACAGCAGGATGCCCTGACCTGGTTGATTCTTTATATACCTCACTACCCTTAATGCAGCTTCCATATGAGACTTTTTTGGACCTTGAAGAAAATGACTTAGTGTTTGAACACTAAAGGAAACATCTGGCCTTGTCATTGTTAGGTACAGTAGTTTTCCAACCAATTTTTGATAGGTTTCTTGGTTTGCTGGAGGATCCTCACCTGACTGCAAGTGTTTAACATGATCATCAAACTTTTTTGTGGTCAACTTTCCATTGTAATATGAAGGTTTTACAGCAGGCTTAGCAGCTCCCATACCTAGTTCAGCTAGTAACTCTAATGCATATTTTCTTTGGTGCATTAAGATTCCTTTGTCAGACCTAGCAAACTCTATGCCAGGAAAGTATCTTAATTCTCCGAGATCTTTCATCTTAAAGGCTTGCTGCAGTGTTGCCTTTGTTTCTTCTATCAGTTTTAAACTTTCACCGGTGATCAACATATCATCAACATACACCAAAATCAGTACCATGCCCTCATTTGTTTTCTTTATATACAACAATGGATCATACTTGCTTTGTACAAATTGTTGTTTTAGCAAAGCTTCTGACAATTTTGTGTTCCATTGTCTAGGAGCTTGTTTCAATCCATATAAGGATTTGACAAGTCTACATAATGCATTCTCCCCTAGCTTGCAAATCCTTCAGGCAGCTTCATGTATATTTCATCAGTGAGATCACCATTCAAGAAGGCATTGAAGACATCCATCTGATGCACAAACCATTTCTTCCTTGCTGCTGTAGCTAGCACAGTTCTGACTGTTTTCATTTTAACTACTGGTGAAAAAGTTTCTGTGTAGTCTATGCCCTCTCTTTGGTTGTATCCTTTGGCTACCAACCTAGCCTTAAACCTTTCAATCTCTCCCGAGGCCTTGTACTTTACTTTATAGATCCACCTGCACCCTATAGGTTTTTTACCTTCAGGTAGTGTAACCACATCCCAAGTGTGGTTAGAAGTAAGAGCATCAATTTCACTTTTCATAGCTGCTATCCATCTAGGATTTTTACAAGCTTCTGAATATGTAGTAGGCTTAGTAACGACAAAGCACTACAAGAAATATGTTCTGAGATTGGATAAGGTACCTCTTTGTGAACGTTAAGAGATACAAAGTCAGTCATCCAAACTAGTGGCTTTCTTCCCCGGCTTTATCTCCTTTGATCCTGCACTAGCACTGGTTCAACTGGTAATACCTCATTAGGCATATTAACTGATTCTTCTGGTTGATCTTGAGGTACACGAGCCTCATGCTGCTGTAACAGATGCGAAGAATTAGATGGCATGTGCCCTTGTGCATCAGAGAAAATCACCTGTGATGATTCTATAGGAAATACATGTTGTGTATTGTCAGCCTGGCTATTTTGTTGCTTGAAGGGGAATACATCTTCCCTGAATGACACGTTTCTGCTGACCAACACCATTTTATTAACCATATCATACAATACATAGCCTTTTTGAACCTCAGAATATCCCAGCAATACAATAGATTTGGCTCTTGTCATCAGCTTGTCATGTTCATTAACCAACTTGGCATAGCACAAACAACCAATGACCCTGAGGTGATTGTAACTTGGTACTTTCCCATGTAATCTTTTATAGGGTGTTTGATAGGCTAGAAATGAGTTTGGAAGCCTGTTTATTATATATACAGCAGCTAAACCACAATAGCCCCAAAGATGTATAGGAATTCCTGCTTGAAACCTTAGAGCTCTGGTTACTTCAAGAATATGCTTATGCTTCCTCTCAGCCTCACCATTTTGTTGAGGTGTGTAAGCACAAGTTGTCTGATGCATAATACCTGAAGCTTTAAACAATTCATCACACACAGAGTTAACAAACTCAGCCCCATTATCTGTCCTAACCACCTTCACAGTTTTGTCAAATTGAGTTTTAACATAAGCAAGAAACTGTTGAACTAACACACATGTTTCAGACTTAAACTTTAGTAAGTAAACCCAGGTAAATCTTGAGAAATCATCCACAATAGTCAGAAAGAATCTTTTATCATTCATAGTGGAAACTTTATAAGGACCTCACAAGTTCATATGAACAAGATCAAAGCATTTTGAAGTCTTAATACTGCTAGACGTAAATGGTAGTCTCTGCTGTTTTGCACTAGGACATACTGTGCATTGTCTAACACTTTCATCAATTACTTGGACATTTCCATGAATTAACCTTTGTAGTACATTAGTGGACACATGGCCAAATCTCATATGCCAAATATCTACTTCTGCTTTACTATGTCTTCCTTTGGTCAGACATGATCCACTTGATTCTTCACGAGGCATCACCTTGAGTTTACTTTTGACATCTTGATTTTGTAGCAAGTATAGACTTCCTTCCATTCTACCAATCGCCCTCACCTTTCCAGTACAAAGATCCTGAAATACATAGAAATCAGGAAAAACGTTTACTGGACACTTCCACTCTTTTGTTACTTGCGGTACTGAGAGCAAGTGGTATTGAAACTCAGGCAAGTGATAGACATTAGTTACGGCATTCTCATCCGTCAAATAGCAACTTCCAACATGCTTAACTGAGGTGGTATCACCATTTGGTAAGTAAACCTTCTTAGAGGTTATAGGTGAACTACTGTCTTGCCTTCAAGCATATTTAAGTCAAACACCATGGTTTGTAGCACCGGTATCAATTATCCATTCTTGCACTTTAGAAGACACCAAAAAAACATTACTAATACCTGCTGCATTGGCTGAATCATGAGCAGTAGGTACTTCTTTTGTCTGGTTGATCATCTGCAATCTGATCATATTGTTCTTTTGTGAACGCTGGTGTTCCCATCTGACTTATGTGAGACACCTGCAGTCCTGATCCCTGTTGTGCTGCTGGCTTAGTGGAATAAACCCATTGTTCTCCATTTGAACCATTTGAACCACATGAACTCTGGCCAAGAACATCTTGAACTACGGGTTGAGAGTAAGGAACTTGTCCTGAGATAATACCTGGATCCAAAGTTACATTATAGGCTGCTGTTTCATTAACTCTAGGTTTCTTCTTGTTCTTGAAGTCAGCTGGATAGCCAATAATTTTCCAACAATTATCTCTAGTATGACCCTTCATTTTGCAGAATTCACACTGGATATTATAAGATTTCTTGAACTTCTGATATTGACCAGTTCCACCAGCATTTCTTGAATACATAGCAATGTCACAATTTCTTGAACTCATAGCAGGAGTAGCACCAAGAATCCCTACAGAATTAACCACTACTGACTTGTGACTCTCATCACTCAGGATCATTGCATACGCTTGATTGACAGTAGGGAGTGGACTCATAAGAAGAATCTGACTTCTTGCTTGAATGTATACATCATTCAAGCCCATCAAGAACTGAAACAACTTCAGTTTTTGCAAGTGTACCACAAAGTCTCTTGACTTCTCACAGTCACACCCAGGTGCATTTACCAAGGCTTCAAACTCCTCCCAAAGATCCTTCAACTTAGAAAAATAAGTAGATACAGATGCACTACCTTGTGTACACGTAGCTATCTCTTTATGCAAATTGAAGGTCCTAGCACCATCAATTTTGTTAAACCTTTCATGTAGGTCATCCCAAACAACTTGAGCGACAGATGCATACATGATACCACCTAGTAAGTGTCACACCCTTTTTATAACTCCCAAAAAAAGATTCTATTTTTAAGTTTGAAAGGGTTTTCATTATTAAAGTGACAAAAAATGAAATTTTTGTTTCGAAAAGGATTATTTACATTTAAACTCAGAGTCGCCACTTGGCATAAATCAGGTGTGCCAAGTCACCCGTGGATATCCTTCTTCAAAACGGTTTTGACTCTATACAACTGATCCGCGAACAGAGATTCCGGCTAAGGAATTCTGTTGACCGAGGAGAAGGTGTTAGGCACCCCTCGATCCCGTGGTTCGACCACGGTCGCTTGGTGGAGTATATCGGCTAATTTGAACACTATGAATGTATAAACCACACCAAACATAAATAAAACGATCAATCAAGCAAACAAATTCAAAAAAAACAATGTCTAGTCCAATTATACAGTCCAAAATAGAAAAAGAATGCGAAAATGTAAATCCTATTCTACCCTACACTAATTTTATACTACGCTCCCATGCTACCCGATGCCTCGGGCCTTCATCACGGACGTCCTCCAAATACAAAATACTTCGGGGCATTCCCCGGCGAATAAATACAAGTGATCGCGGGGCATTCCCCGATTAAATGAATACATTTCCAAATGCAAGAACTAAACCAAACCGTTCAACTCAAATTCCACATTCAAACATTCAACAAGAAAACTTATTCCTAAATTTTTGCCTACCCGAACCAACATTCGCCTATCCATTTCAACATATCATAATTTTATCACATTCCAACAATATTCATGCTCATTACTAATTAAACAAAACAACAATAAACCAAAGCCAATCTAAATTCAACTTTTTTATCAATTTCTCAATTTCATCCCTCAAAGCCATTTTTAACCACATTATTAAACCAATTCGACTATCAAATCACTTTTCAAAATCCGAAACCAACACACATACCCCAACGAAGATTCAAACATTTAAGCATACCAATCATTCATATCCACAACAACAATTAACATTTTGCTCGAAATATTCAAAACCGCACCACAAAATCACGATATTAACCAACTTCGATATAATAAAAAAGTAGAGTTGAGAGATGGACCTTTGAAGAATCGATTTTGTTGATAATAAAATCAAGAAAGCCCGGACTATAGAATTCCTAATAGGACCTCAACAATGACGAACTCCAACTCTGCATTGAAAAATTTGAGACCCAAAACTGAAGCTCGTAAATCCAATCGAACCCGAAAACCGACACTATTCACGTTAATGTTCACAACACTGTTCACGATGCTGTTTCTCTCTCGATTTTTTTCTCTCTCTCGCGATTCTCTCTTCTCTCCCTCGTTTTTTTTTGGTTCTTCTTCTGAGGAAGATGATTTGGTGATTGTTGTTATTGTGGAGAAGATGATGATGAAAGAATGAGCCTCCCTTTTTCCCCTTTTAGAATTTTCCTTTTATATTTTTATTTGGTTTTTCTTTTTCTTTATTTATTATCCTATGTGGAAGCATATAATTGGTGGCTTGTGGGAATAAGTGTATGGCATGTGGAAAAATGAGTAGGGCGTGTGCCTTTTGCATGTATCCAATGAAAAATGGAAAGTGAGGTGTTGAAGTGGCATGGAAAGTGAGGTGTTGAGATGGCATAGTGAGGTGGCAAAGATGCTATGTATTTAATTATTTTCAATTCTTTTTTTTTTTGGAGAAATTATCAATTAAACAAAAGTATGGTAAGGTGAATAAAATAAAAATAAAAATAAAAATTAAAAAAAATAAAAATGATTAAAATATTTTCGGGAAAGGACAAAATTACGTGTCTACAGTAAGCTCTTAGAAATAGAGTTCATTATCCAAGATAATACAATTGCATTGACCCTTTCCCACTGATTTCCCATATCTGCAGTAAATTTATCTTTGGTACATGTTCCATCCACTAATCCTAACTTGTTTCTCCCTAACAAGGCAATTCTCATGGATCGAAACCAAACCAAATGGCATAGTTTTCCATACCTGTTAGTTGAAACGAAATTATTTGAATGCCACTTACATCGGCTGGGCTGAGAAATAAGGGATGATTGTGATCAATGACTGTGGCTGAAGCTCCAGCTTCAGCACCTCGCTCAAGACTTGTCATTGTTGAGTTTCACACGAAAACAGAGATGTAGTATTAGAAGAAAAAATTCCCAGATAACTGGTACCCCAATCACCAGAAACCTTGGTTCAAGATTGACTAATACCAGTGTGATCTTGAACCCTTTTTTTACACTTTACAGATCGAATAAGCTTCTAGCTAGAGTATCTAGCTTTATGGCTCTGATACCATGTAATTATTCAGGTGCATTTGACACCATGAACCCAGTCAAGCAGATAATGGAAATAAGAAATAGGAGAAGAAAGGCGGAAGAGGGGGAGCTGAAGAATTGAGTATTAACTCAGAGAAAGAGTAGTAATTCTTATTAGAAATAAGGTGGTAAACAGAATGATCCAAGTAGTAGGTATTTATAGTATGCTAACAAGTCTAGGCTTAACTAAGTATGTTAACTACCTATCCATTAGTTAGTTATAACTAGCTTCTTGAAAGCACTTATATACTTGTGCAGACTACATTACATCCTAAAGCTGTTTTCTTCTTCTTCTCTTAACACATCATACTTTTTGTCTTTTGATCTCAGGTTGTGGAGTCTATCAAGAACTACCTCAACCTCGGGATTGTACCTCCTGCACTCACTCTGGTATATTACACAAGAGTTTATGCAGAACTTTTAATATTGTGTGCAATTAACTGAAACGTTAAACCAAGCAAAATTTTTATCACGTTAAAAGCATGGAAAACTACTCTTTTAGCAGTTTATTCTGTTTAAGTTCTACTCGAGGCTGCAATTATTGGTTCTCGTTTGTCTTTCTTGACAAATTGATATAAAGAATACTGTGTGTGATCAACAAGTGTGATAACAGTATCCTACAAGTTCATCTCAACATGCTTGTCATGCTTTTATTTTTAGTACTTTAACAATGTTTTGATGATACCCGGCCTAAACTTTTTTACAACAACATATCCAGTGTATTCCCACATAGTGGGGTCCGGGGAGGGTAGAGTGTACGCAGACCGTACCACTATCTCAGGTGAAGTAGAGAGGCTGTTTCCGATAGACCCCCATCTTAGAACCGATAACAGTATAACAAACACAAAATATAAGTGCATATAAAGTAGTGCGGTATGCAAAATAAACTAACACCTCTAGCCACAAGATAATACTACAACCATAAGATAATACTAAAAACTATCTTCCTGAAATCATAGATATCATCACACAACACCACGAACAAAAAACTACAGACTGCCCGATGCTCGCGCTGCATCAGCATCCAAATTATAACATAGTTAGCTCTTATGTTTTCCTTCGGGCATCAATCAAAATCCTTTTCGCGGACAAATACCTTTTCCCATATTTCTGAATTATCATGTGCTGTTGCTCTTAATGAACATTATTTTTCATGAAGAGTTTTTGTGCTGTTGATATTATATTGCTTGCAAACAAATGAAACTAAATCTAAGTATCTAACGTTGTTCTCTTTCATTCTTGAGGGTGCTATTACTCGTATTCTTGTTGAAACACCTGAAGATTTCTACTCTAATACCATAAACCTACTCAGAAAAGCAGCAGACATTTGCTATACTGGTCTAAGGGAGATTCGGTGCTTTACTCCATACAAGCCACACGGATCCATGTTTCTTATGGTATTGCTATAAACACCTTAGTCAAATATGGGTAATTTTCAGGATTTAGTTGAAAAAAGAATTTGAATAGTCTTATTTCGATCATTTCTATCAGGCGAAACTAAACTTGTCATTTCTGGAAGGCATCAACAGTGATCTGGAATTCTGCACAAGGCTTGCTAGAGAGGAATCTGTAGTTGTTCTACCCGGTAATTTTTCAAGTTGCATTACTGTACAACATTGAAAGGGAGCCTTGGTGTAATTGGTAAAGTTGCTGCCATGTGACACTGGTCACGAGTTTGAGCCATGGAAACACCCTCATGAAGAAATGTAGGGTAGGATTGCATACAATAGACCTCTGTGGTCCGGCCCTTTCCCGGACCTGACGTATAATGAGAGCTTAGTGCACCGGGCTGCCCTTAATTACTGTACAATGTTGTTGAGATGTAGAACTGCAGGCAGCGAGATTTGTGCATGTTAATAAATTCAATGCATTGCAGGGGAAGCACTTGGAATGAAGAATTGGGTAAGAGTAACTTTTGCTGTGGAAATTTCAGTTCTTGAGGATGGCCTTAGCAGGATCAAAGCCTTTTGTTTCAGAAATGCCAAACAACAATAAGCCTTTTGTTTTCTGTCAACATTGGTCCAAGTCCACCACAAACACAAATAATAAAAGTTACAGGTATTGCTATGGGGCTCGATAATTGACTCCTAATTAAGCCATTGCAGTTAAGCCATCATAGCTCGAAAAGTGTCTGCAATGGATGAAAGCATTCTAGTTATCGAGAAGCATAACAGCCGAGTGAAAGGAGGTGATCTGGAGGTGCTCACTGAACCTCATTGTCAATCATTGTCTTGAAGTAGAATAAGTGCTTGTGAAATGTATCAAATGTCTTCACTTTCCAATGTTATTGATCGCGTTGTGGAATCAAAGTATTTTCAAATCTCATTGAACTGTTCTATACAAGACGTTGAAGGCTTTGTTTAACACTGCATATGTGCTGGTTCATTATGCAGTGAATTTGTCAAATGGACATGCTTAATAACAAGTGGTAGTTTAACACTTTTACAATGTTTACATTTCTAGTACACGATTTGTTAAGAGTTGTTTTCTAACGGTTTTTTCTTGTTCAACAGGCACTTGTATGTTAATTTAGATTTCGTACACACTAAGATTTTGAAGAACTTTTAATTTGCTTTAGAGATAAATTCTTTGACATTTCAATGAAATGAATCCTAATAGTTCACGGATGCCTAAATCTTGTTACAATAAATAAACAAAGAAACCTTTGAAATATTAAAGGGGAATTTTCATAAATAACATCATATATGCCCCTAATACTCACTCTGTTTAAAAAAGAATGACCTACTTTGACTTGGGATAAGAAAATAGAGAAACTTTTGATTTTTGTCGCCTTAAATTAAAGTTGTGTCAAATGTACTAAAATGCCAAACATGTCATAGAGAAAATTGAAATTAAAGTATTGCTCAAAACGGAAAGGGTCATTCTTTTTAAAATGGACTATAAAGAAAAGTAAATTATTCTTTTTGAAACGGAGGGAGTAACAAATAATGGAAATATTATTGAGTTTTCAGAACGTCGCAACATACTTTTTTCATAACACATCGTGCGTGCGCGTACACACTGGTGGGCGTACATACATACAGTCTCCTAGATACATACACTAGCTGTTGTACATACATGCAATCATACATATATACATACATGTAGTAAGATTCGGCTATAAATGAAATCCAGCTAATTTGTTTATAACAATTTTAAAATATTATTTATACGGAAAATTAGTGACTTCTCTTGTATTTCTCACTTCAAATGCTTTGGACTATTTTCTGAGGATTTGTCGGAAATAATCCTTCTACCACTGAGATAGCGATAAGGTCTACATGCATTCTACCCTTCACAAATTTAACTTTGTGGTATTATACTGGATATATAATTAGTGGACTTCTAAAAAAGGTCGAACAACATCGATTTTGATAGTTTGGAGCTTAATTACAAAAAATCTCGATATTTTACATAATTATTGACTGCTTTGATTTTAGGTCTATCGAAATATATAATTAGCTCTTTATACATTCAACAAATACATTTTTTATTTTGTAAAGATACATAATTAGCTCCCGATATATTTTTTTTGATTTTAAATTTATCGAAATACATATATACAATGAAAATGCATAACTAGTCTAAATTTTTATATTTATTTTATAAGGATGAGAATTTATATAAACATGATAAGTTGAAGGCGTGTGTTTTTGTTATTTTTCCTTTAAAAAAGTTTGTGGTAGGAACAAGGAGAAATGGGGGAGGGTAATTATTGAACTTAAGCTATCATATCACATAATTTTACCAATAAAATACTATTACCAAAAGCTGCAGCTGTTGAAACCAAGAGCACCAAAAGCCAACAAATGTCAAAAGCTACAAAACGGATTTGCCTCCCCTTTCCTACCGTTATCAACAAAAAGCCCAAACGGGCCCAAATTCCGCCGCCTAAAATATTCAAATCAAATGATTAAAAAGGATAAGTAAATAATTGTCATCCTCCAACGGCTCTTTTTCCTCCTTATTCAAAATCCCACCAAGAACAATCAAGAACCCCAACAAAAAAAAAAAAAAAAAAAAAAAACTGCAAATTTTCAAGAAACTGAATTTTTTTCAATCTCAACTATGGATACAACTCCTCCGTCTCATCGATCCGAACCTCGAACCCGAACAAAATCAGCTTCAAGGCTCTCAAAACTCCGCGTTTATGATGAAGAAAGTGAATCAGTCTCTCTTGATATTGTCCCTTCACCAAGACTAACTTCTTCTCCTTATGGTAACGGCCTACCGCTCCACGAGCTTCTTCTTCTTTCTCCTTCTCCTCTACGAAGATCCAAGACTCGTCTTGCTGATAAGCTTGAGTTGATTGATGATGGGGTTGAGCCTAATGGGGTTAGAAGGAGGCGAAGGAGTAGGAATTCTGCGATTGGTGTTTCCCCACGTAATAATAATCGGAGATCGAGGAGAAGGTTAGAGCAAGAAATGAGAGAAGAGAGGGATTTGGGGTTGGTTGAAGAAGTGGTTAAACCAAGAAAGAAGAGGAATGGTGGTAAATCCAAGAAGGATAAGCTTAGTTTGGTTCCTTCAAATTCAACAAGTATGTTTCGTATCATTCTAATCGTTGTCGTTACTGTTGTTTCCACTGTTTTCTTCTTGTTATTGCTCCCATATCTGTATCCCCGTTTACAAACTGATTGGCATGCTTTGTTTAAGCGGAGGGTCAACCTCTCTATCTTTAGGAGGGTAGAGGTAAGGTTTGCGTATACTCTACCCTCCCTAGACCCCACTTGTGGAATTACACTGCAATTCTTGTTGTTATTGTATTTCATTTCATGAGCGTAATCAGAATTTTTTGTTTTGGTAATAGAATCAAATGAAGGAGAAGGGTGTGATTTAATAAACAGAATTGAGCTGATGTTAAGTGATCTGGTGATGTGGAAGGACGTGGCAAGATCAAGTCTTTGGTTTGGTTTGGGGTCTCTTTGTTTCTTATCTTCTTGTTTCGCGAAAGGAGTTACCTTTAGGTGTATTTTCTTGTCCTATCTTGTATATCCCACTTTGTATTTAGGAAGAGTTTTCGATATGACATTTTTGTTCATTCTCGATTGCAGCATTTTCTCTATCGTATCGCGATTGGGGTTACTGTTTTTAGTTGTTTCATTCTTCTCACGTTCGATTCGCCAAAGGTAAAGAGTTTAATTTCCTTACACTATTACTATTAGTAAGTTATTAAGTTCCCTGTTGTTGCTGAATGTTGATCAATAATTACTAAATTACAGAGATGGTAGAGAGGTAAAGTGTGAATTTCAGCTGACGGAAGATGACATTTTGAGAATGGGAAGATTGATACTTCCAGCTGCAAATCTTGCAATTTCAAAAACAAGAGAGCTTTTTTCAGGAGAACCTGCTATGACCCTCAAAGTATGTTATCTTATTCTCAAGTTTATAAATTTCACATTTTAGCTTAAAAATTTGAATTTCTTGTAATTGATTGGAACTGTGCGTGCCTGTGGTTTTAAGTTGGTGCCAGTCTTGATACTTGGAGCTGAGTATGGCCATTTGATAACTATATGGAGGCTATGTGCCCTTGGTAAGATCACTCAATTGTCCTAAAATACACATTATTAGTAGGCATAATACATTACAGACACTCAAAGTTGGCCTCGACATATAAGTAAGCAGTCTTTCAATTCACACAATGGAGACGAATTGAGGTGTCTAGATGTGCACTCTCAAAGTTGGATTACTTACCAGCTGGAGCCAAGTTTGAGTGTCTATTGATGTATTATGCCTTATTAGTACCAAGTCTCAAAATAATTGAAACTAAATACTTGTTGGTGTTCAATCTTGTGACAGGTTTTTTCATCAGTTTTACTGCCCCAAAACTTTATTCATCTTATTCTTGTCAGATATCTAGTAAAGGTAAATAAGTGGCTTCAACTTGATAGACAAAGACTATTTCCTACTGGTGGTTGGTCATCTAATCGAATGAAGTGCATATTTTGTTGATGCAGCCAACTATATGAAAAATCGGTTGCTGGTGACTTGGGGTGCTTGCTCTCACAAGAAGCTGATAGCTGCATCAATATTGACAGCATTTTGGAACCTGACCACTGTCAGAACACGAATCTTTACTGGTAATTCGCAAACCAATTCGTTCATTATTCTGTTACCTTTGATTGAACCAATTCTCTAAGCATGTATACAAAGTAGCATGTTTCTAACAAAATGGTGTTACCTTGGGTTGAACTTTCGCACTGAACTAAAAAACAAATCATAAGCTTATCATTTAGCACCTTTCCAATGGACTGAACTTTCACCCTGAACTAAAAAGTGTCTTTTTTCGGTTCTTGGTTGCATTCATAAGCCATTTATACAACTAGCATCTTTCTAACAAATAGGGAAGTAACCAATCAACCTTGGATTGAACTTGCACACTGAACTAGGAGTGTTTTTTTCTCTTTTTGGTTCTTGGAATCCTTCATAAGTCATTTATCCAATTTAACATATTCCTAACACAAATGGAAGTTACCTACCATGGATTGAACTTCCACACTGAACTAAAAGGTGGTTTTTTCGGTTCTTGGCAGCATTCATATGTCTAGTAATATTCAGATACTGTAAACAACACGACGCGGCAAAGGTTGATGAAGAAATGGTTGAAGTGGAAGAAGAAGAAGAAGAGAAGCAGCAGGCATTGGTTGTGTTAGAACCTGTCAAGAAAGGGACCTAATTTTGCACTACTGTGTTATGCCAATGTACCACTGCTATACTAGGTGGTGCCAAGCTACTAACACAATAACCCCCCCTCCTTTTGTTATTTTTCTCAATCTATAACCCCCTCCTTTTGTTATTTTTCTCAATCTATAACCCCCCCTCCTTTTGTTATTTTTCTCAATCTATATATCAAGAAAAAGAAAACCTTGTTGTATTTTCCTATCAAGAAAAAGAAAACCTTGTTGTATTTTCCTTGTATTTTGTATATCCAATCAAAGCAAGGAGGAAGATCTTCTAGTGCTCTTCTCGAAATAAAGAAATCTGATCTTTACTTTTCAACTATCTTATTTATCTATTTTCTTGAAGATGATATGATATCAACTTAAATGAATGAAGCGGGATTCAATTCGCCGATTTTAACTTATTTGGATCGAGGCATAATTATTATTGTTATTTATCTATTACCAAAACCCAGAAGGAACTCGAAGAATAGATAAGGTGGGTGTGTGTGTGTGTGTGTGTGTGTGTGTGTGTGTGATATTACTTATTACATGTATAATACAAAGGTTCAAAAACTAAGTTATGCAGTGATTCCTTAATAAGGATAACTATTGAGAGATTGTAATGTAGATATTTATTCTTAACTAGTGTTTGATTCTTTGTACTAAATGAGATTAGAGGGTAAAATATAAGGGTGTGATATTACTTATTACATGTATAATAAAAAGGTTCAAAAACTAAGTTATGCAGTGATTCCTTAATAAGGATAACTATTGAGAGATTGTAATGTAGATATTTATTCTTAAATAGTGTTTGATTCTTTGTACTAAATGAGATTAGAGGGTAAAATATAAAATATGAATTTAGTTTTAAAAGCTTAATTAAATTGATGAAAGGGTGTTTTAGTGATTTATTCATGTATTACTTAATCATGTTATATGAATTAATTATGCAAAATTCAAAATACAAAGTACAAACCAAACAATGGACTAAGTCAAACTAAAGAGACAAAAAATAAACTTCTACGTACTATTTGTTCTCTAGAGACTTTTCTTACTTTCAAATCTTTATTACTGCGTAATATATTTTTCTTTTTAAATAAATATATCCAACAACAATACTATAATATTCAATGTAATTCTACACATAAGGTATGTGGAAGATGATGTAAATAGTCTTACCCCTCAATTTGATGAGCATATCAAAAATCAAGTATGTAAAATAAATACAATAACAAAGAAATCATGGTGAAAACAACTAAAAAAAAAATGACCCTACTAGTTAATAGAGAAAATTGAAGGAAATGTGTCATTTAAGTCTTGAATGAAGGATTGGTGACATTTGCCAACTTAAAGGGTCAAACATAATTAGAAAACTTGATTAAGTTAATTGTGAACTTGATTAATATTTTTAAAATTTTCTAATGTTTTTAAAAATACAAATCAACTCACACCCCTCTCCTCTCCAAATCAACCGTCTCTCCCCTCTCTCTTGACAGTTTCTCTCACCTTCTCCCAATCAACAGTTCTGCAAATTTCTCCCCTCAATCCCCGGCGACTTCAACCTCTGTCGACAAATAGTTGGGCTTCGCGTTCCTTTTCGACTTTCAATTGTCAATCAACGTGACAACCTTGCTCTCCGACCACAATAACTTCGAGTTCTTCATCTTCCCCTTTCTTCTTTCACAGGTAAAAAAATATGGCTTTTTAGTTTTGAAGAAAAAGAGGAACTTGAGCTAACTTTTCTTCTAAGTATTGGTTAACAATTTTAATATTTGTTGCTTTAATTTGAAATGCAGTCTGAAGAAAAGCCTAATTTCTAGTATTTCTTCTCTTCTCTTTTCGGAGTGAAATTTAATTTTTTGTAGTTTGTTGCATTTTTTGAAGTTTGATTTTTGTTTTTGTGTTTATACAAACAAAACAACAATGTTGGTGTTTTTGGTGTTGCGCCCGTTGCTGGGTTGATTTATTTTTGTTCTTGGTAAAAATGGTGTATTTGATATTAAAGGGTGATGTTGTTGTTATTGTTCTATTGAATAAAATCTTGCTACAGTTTTTTTTTGTAATAGATTAACCATCTTATATAACAGATTAACCATATGATGCAACAAATTAACCACCCGATGGAACAAATTTACCATCTAATCCAATAGCGGAACCATCGGATTAAAAATCTAATGCAACATATTAACCGTCTGATGCAACAGATTTACCATCTGATGCAACAGAGAAACCAACAAATTAAAAATCAAATGCAATAGATTAACCATATAATGCAACAGATTAACCATCTGATGTAATTGATTAACCAACAGATGCAATAGATTAACCATCTGATGCAATAAATTTACCATCGAATTAAAAATCTGATACAAAAGATTAACCATCTGATGTAACTGATTTTCCATCAGATGCAACAGAGAAACCATTAGATTAAAAATCTAATGCAACATATTAACCATCTGATACAACAAATTTACCATCTGATGAAACATAGGAACTATCGGATTAAAAATCAAATGCAACAAATTTACCATCTAATGCAACAGAGGAACCATTGAATTAAAAGTCTAATGTAATAGATTAACCATCTGATGCAACAGATTGACCATCAGATTAACTATCTGATACAATAGATGAACCATTTGTTGGATAAAATCCTATCAACTATTCCAAAAATTCCAACAGATGACATGTCCAAGACTTAATTTTTTCTAACAGATCATTCATCTGTTGTGATAGACGACCCTTCTGTTTGAATAAGTCTAAATAATATTGACAGTTAATAACAATTCCGATAAATCACTCATATGTTGCGACAGATGTTTGATCTGTTGCACAAACTATTCATCTGTTTCAACAGATTAGTGATTTATTTTTATTATTTCCAACAAATTTCTCATCTGGTCCAACAGATTATTTATATGTTGTAACAGATAATATGCCTGGTGCAACAGATGTGTGATATGTTGGAATTGTTAGTTTACTGCTGTACATGTTAGATTTACTGTTATCTTTTTTTAACGATGCATTAATCAATTATAATCTTTTTTATTTTTCTGTTATTTTTAGATAATATGGCCCCCAAAAGAAAAAAAACTTAATCAAGTCCAAGTAAAGAAATAAGTGAAGCAGCTAGGCTACATCCACCACACTATGAGCTTGCTTTACAAGCGATATCTCAATCAGAAATAAAAGATAATGAACACGGGGATAAGGAATGTTTCAAAAGAGATGATCCAAATGCTAATAACCCTTCCACTGAAGAGTTGGTCAAAACCTTCAGCATTGATAGTTATCCTGTAAGAATGCAGTGCGATGGTACCACCGACTTAACTGGTGATTTTATAGTTAAGTCAGCTATGGAAAAATCTTTCGACGCCTTTCAGAAAATACTTCGAGAACAAAAATTGGATGTTTATTTCAAGGAAAGCTGCTTTGGGCAATATCTTGATTTTTCGGAGGACAACAATGCTCATTTTCAAATAAAAATGGTATATAATCTTCTCACGCGTAGGTTTATGTATGAAAATAAAGATAAGATGGATGAGATGTGGATAAATTACTGTGGAATGCCTATTTGTTTTGGATGGAAGGAGTTTACCATAGTCACTGGACTAAAATGTTATCCTCCTTGTCCTTTTCAAGTTATACCTATTATAACCCCAAGGAAACCACCCCACACACCAAAGAAAGGCAAAGGCAAAAGCAAGTCAAGTGATGGTGATGACTTGGTGTCCCTTGTTGGTCAAAGCTTCAAAAACAAAAATTTGATAGAAGCGCTGAAAGATAAAAGACTTTAAATGAAGCACAAGCAATCATTGTACTTGGTTTGGTTTGTACATAATATTCTTTGGACGAGAGACATTAACAACAACATACCGCTTGATTTAATAAAGCTCTCCGAGGATCTTGAGGCATTTAACAACTATCCTTGGGGTTATCAAAGCTTCAAAATGACTGTTAAATATTTGTTGACTCCATTAACGTCAAAGACAGTCAACTTATATGTCTTTCCATGGGATTTCATGGTAAATATTTCTTTTATTATGATTCATTTTTATTTTATTGAATAATGCTTTTGACTTATTGATGTTATTGTATACGCTTGGGCATTTGAAGTTATTCCTTATTTGAGACAACAAGTGAACTACCAGGAAGAAGTTTCATGTCCAAGAATCCTGAGATGGGTGCGGCCAAAATAGATAAAAATGTAAAATTTCTTAATCTATTCAACCTCCCAAAGGATGCAGTAAGTCTAATTCTACTTATTTTTTTGTTCTAATTAATAATTTTCTTGAATGATCTAATCATCATTCTAATATATGTACTGATTTAATTTAGATTGTGCATCTGTCACTTGTTTCGACCAATTGAGAGCTGAAGATGCCATTTTTTCTTACTTTACAATATATGAAAACTTTATCAGACCCTAAGGTCATTGATAGAATAAAAAATGAATTATTTGAAGCAATAACCATTACAAGAAAATAATTTTGGAGGGTGGGTTTGTTATTGTTGATGGTGTTAGTGGTGATGGAGCTGTTGGTGGTGGTAGTGGTGCTGCTATTAGGGCTAATGATGCTTCTCTTACAGTTTTTGAAATAAAAAACCATTATGAGTATGATCATATTGGTTATATAAATTTTTTCCCTCCTAGAGAATGTTCTGCATGCAAATGTCAAGACTGCAAGGCGAAACACAATAGAGTGATTAATGCTATTAATGCATTAACTACTTCTGTAAAGGAATTGACATCTAAGAGGGATTATTCATCCAATCCATTAGAGATTAAGGCTAAGAGGACAAGGAAAGTAATTTATAGGGTATTATCAAGTATCTAAAAAAGCAAAATTACAACTCCTCTGTCTTTTGTTGCACTATTGAGCAATGTACAAGGGTCACAGGGGAGCAGCTCGAGCTGAATAAGGTGAATATATATCATTTGTTCCATCTAAAAAATAGACACATATTTGTTTCAACAGATGACACATATGCTAAAAATTATCAAACAAATATATACATCTGTTGCAACAGTTGACTAACATATTACATCAAATGCAGTATCTGTTGCAACATATGTATCGTCTATTTTAGAAAATCAAATAGCTCTTCGTAACATTTTTATTTGTACCAACAAATGACCTATCTTCTGCAATAGATGAGTCATCTGTTGGGATAAATTAAATCAAGACTTCCTACTATTTTAGTTTTTCCAAACAGATGAGTTATATGTTGCAATAAATGGGTTATCCATTAAAAATTATCATATATGTCTTCCTCGTATTTTAATTTGTCAGGCGATTCATATATTGTAACAGATAGATAATCTTTTTGGGACAATTTAAAACAGGATGAAGACCTGTTTGATTTGCTAAAACAGATGAGTTATCCTTTTCTATTTTTTGTATCTCTGTGATTAGCATTGAAAATTCTGGCTTTCTAGGTGGATATCAAAGTACAAGCTACTGCTGAGCAACATTGACAATATGCTAGTCTTTTATGGAAATACGGAGAAGCAAAAGCGCAGAAACCATATGCAAGCAACATTAAAGATCCACGACTATCAAAGCCGAATTCTATAGAATCAAATGAAGAACAACTTGTCCATATTGAGTAGATCTTTATAGCTTAAGTCTGTCAAAGTAATAACCTCACCTTTTCTTAGGAATTATTGGCATTAAAGGTGAGTAGATCTTTATAGCTTAAGTCTGTCAAAGTAATAACCTCACCATATTGTCAAAGTAATAACCTCACCATATTGAATAGATCTTTGATTATTTTGGATAAAGTTTAGATCTTTGCTTGAAAAATATACTCATGTCCTAAGAAAAGACATGAGTATGTTTTTCAAGCAAAGATCTAAACTTTATCCAAAATAATCAAAGAATAAGGTGAAAAGGCGAAACAATCAATATTAACTATTCTTTTCAACATAAAGAAAATAACTTTACATTCTAAAAATAAATATATCCACCAACAATGAGTTTAAACAAAGCATAAGTACATCTTTTAAGCAAAGATTGAAACTTTATCTATAATAATCAAAGAATAAAGCCAAAAAAGGCACGTACAACTATTGCTAGCTCCTTTTTATATCATGAACATGAAAATAATTAAAATATCGATACCACAACGTCCTATGGCCTTCAAGGCCATCTACAGCGAACAATCCCAACAAATAAAATTATAACTACGAACTACGAAGAAGAAAAAGATGAAGAAGAAAACGATAATAAAACTAAAAAAAAAATGTGTGTTTACCTTTTTGGGGGCAGCAAAATGAGACTACGTGCTTTGTCGGAATTAACCACCACCGAAAAACGTCGCCGGCAACTCAAAAATTTTGATTAGCCGGCCAACTCTATGAAATAAATTTTTTTTTATTAAATAAAAATAAATATTTTGCTCAAAAGGATTTTTTCACCTTTCTAGCCTCGTTTTTTTTTTTTTTTTACTTTTTCCACCCTTTTCTACCAAAGTAGTGATAGTATTTATAGGAGAGAATGAGATTTTTTCCTCTCTTCCACCAATGTGGGAGAAAAGTATTTATAGGAAAGGATGGAGATTTATTTATTGTCATCCACCAATGTGGGACAAAAAATAATTAAGGGTGTTTTTGAAATTTTAAAATTGAAGATAAGGTAATGTGGAAGATAGTGTGGGGGAAAATTTTACAATGTAGTACAACTTTTGAATTTTAAAATTGGGAAAGGACAAAGTTGGGGGGAAATAGTACAATGTATTACAATTTGAAATTATATTTTGGTGGGAATTAGGTAGAAGTTATGAGAGTTTTTGGAAATTTTGGGGTTATTTAAAATATAACCTCAATTGAAATTTAAAATTTAGCCATATTTATTTAATTTTGACCAAATTAAAAATCAATTGACGGATTACATTGCAATTATGGCCAATTTGATTTCAATTATGGCCAAATCTAATAGATTGACTAAACTAAATTGAAATTCGATACGAATTAATACTTCTTTTAATCCCGAGCTTTTTGATTTAATAAAATCAAATGCATATTTATCCAAATAAATTATTTTTATAATGAATTATATTAAAATCAAAATTTTAATCATTATTTTTATTTTTAAAATAATCCTTAATTAAAATCCAATATTTCATAAAATAAATATTTAAGTAATCAAATTATATAATCTCATATAACTGAAGACGATAATATATAATCGCTACTTAAAATGACAAAATCATGTACAAAAATATTTAAAATTTTTTTTATTCATATGAAATAAATATTTCAACTTTATTAAAAATCGAAGAAATTCAGGATTAAATTTAGTCGTGAAGGGAAAATATTAGGTGTCAACAACTGTCCTCTCCCTTTGGGTAGTGTGGATGTAAGTAACCCTGGACGAAGGGAGGTTCACGTTCCTAATTTTTGTCCGGCCACAAATTTGAATCTGAAAGAGGTTGGCTTTTGCACGAGTTTCATAGAGTTATAGCCAGACCTTGGTATCATGTTTCATACATATCTCAGATTAAATGAGAATTCAGGCCACTTGTAGATATAAATCTTGATTTTAAGTATGATTTCAAAAAATTCACAAGCTATATCGATTTTGGAGTTTTTGATGAAATCGAAAAGCGGGAGAATAAAGAGATTTGGGGGGAGATTGGAATGCAGTCGAGTTTTCAAAATAGATCACATCCTATATATCCCCAAGACTCAGGGAATCAAACTGTTTGTAGTTCGACTCAATCGGTTGAAAAGATAGTCATTTATTTCAGACGATCTTTGGCTCAGGATGAGTGATAAGTTGATCGAGTTATGGAAAAGAGGATTGTATCCTCTTAACCATGAATGTGGGATCCTTCACATCTATTGGCAAGAACTTACCCGAACATAATTTCCAAACTCTAGGTGCACTATCACTTGAATTTAAAAGAAAGAGAAGTTTACCCTCGCTATGAGTTTAGAAAATCCCAAAGGTAAAGCTAAAATTAGAATATCTCAAAATTCCCACATGCCTTCTAATAGGGGTGTGGTTTGATGGTGGTGGCGATCATCCTTTTTCTCGCGTCCAGAGAGTTTGAGTTTCCTCTCTAGAATATGTCCCATTTTACTGCTAATAAAGAGTTTCATGTTGTGCTATGTCCTATCTGGAGTCGTCCGCACCTGTGGTTTTAATTTGAGATTTTCATCTTCTCGGATCCTCTTGACAATGTTTCAAGCAAAAGTGTTAGTGCTAATTCACGAAAGAGCTATGTAGTCCTTTACCATATCTTCACATGGGTTGTCGCCTAAAAAACAAAGTCATCCCTTCATGTACCTTTTTGGAAGGAAATAGCTTGCAAAAATAGACACAACAAGCCTCTTGGTTGTTGCATACTTATCTTATTTGTCGGTTTAATATTTCTTCAAAGTAGGGTGGCCCTTTTGGACATCGATGATACTTTATGTAGAACGATCCCTGCAATAGTGTAATCTTGTGTTGATTTGGCAACCCTTTTGAGTCACCTATAATGCTTGTGAAACGATAACCTCTCCGGTTATTGCCAATAATTGTTTGCATATGATCTCGGGTAAGTCTTGCGCATCTTTTGTATCAACACGACTTATAGATTTTTCATGAATTAATAATCTTGCATATTATTTGATGTTGGATATGAGGAGACTTACATATATCTTTTAAATTTCTATCCCTTAGGTAATCCCGCATATTATCCAACCTTGGATAAGAGATGACTTACAGATATCCCTCCAATCGCTAGTTCTTAGGTATTCCTGCACATCATCCGACCTTGGATACAATATGACTTATAGATATCTCTCAAATTGGTAGTCTTTGGGTAATCCTTCACATAGTCGATCTGGGATATGACGTGACCTATAGAGAACCCTTGGATTTGTCAATTTGATAATCTCGCATATTCTCCGATAAGGATTTAGTTGTGACTTATGGATAACCTTCGGACTATAAATTTTTAGGTAACCTTGCACACTCTCCGATTAGGATGTTGTTGCGGCTTACGGATGACCTATGGGCTATCAACTCAGAGGTAATCTTTCACACTATCCTATTTAAAATAATATGACTTATAGATGATCTTCAAATTGTCAATTTCAAGGAAATCTCATATGTCGTTCGCTTTTAGATGGCGACTTAAAGATGTCCCTTTGAATCATGTGCTTTTGATGCATTCAGATACTAATTCATAAAATGATGAGATATTCTCAACGTCAGCGTATGCTATCTCGTGTGTTAACAGATATTATATGCTGATAATATCCTTGACGCCAGCTTATGATATCTAGCGCGTTATTAGATATTTAATATAGATAATACCCTCGATGCTATTGTATGATATCTCATGCATCATATGATATTTAATGCAGATGATACCCTCGACGCCAGCTTATGATATCTCATGCGTCATCAGATATTTAATGTAGATGATACCCTCGATGCCAGCGTATGATATGTCGTGCATCATTAGATATTTAATGCAGATGATACCTTCGACATCAGCGTATGATATCTCACGCGTCATTAGATATTTAATGCAGATGATACCCTCGACGCCAGCGTATGATATCTCGCGTATCATCAGATATTTAATGTAGATGATACCCTCGACGTCAGCGTATGATATCTCATGCATCATTAGATATTTAATGCAGGTGATATCCTCGACGCTAGTGTATGATATCTCGTGTGTCAAAAGATATTGATGATGATGATATCCTCGATGCCAACATATGATATCTCATGTGTCAATAGATATTGATGATGATGATATTCTCGACGTCAGTGTATGATATCTCGCGTTTCAACAGATATTGATGATGATGATATCCTCGATACCAGTGTATGATATCTCGTGTCTCAATAGATATTGATGATGATGATATCCTCGATGCCAGTGTATGATATCTCACGTTTCAACAGATATTAGATACAATGGTCCTCTCGACAATGAGATGATATGAAATGGTTCTTCCGGTTATTTGAAAATAGTTTCACCTGAGTTTGTTTGTCTGCGTCTTACTTTCTACTTGTACTTGTACTCAAGGTAGACAATTAGTAGACACAATGTCGCTCTCACTGGCGACCAAACTCAATCTTTAGGATAGTTTAATGACAAATACTGAGCATCATAATTTGAATGGCTTATTCTGCTATTAATCTTCTCTTTTTGAAGAAATGATCAAATAGCAAATCTACTGGATGCAAGTAAATGGGGCAAAACCCTAGTTTGGGGATTACTCAAATACCATTTGCTTTGCTTCAAGGCAAATTTTGAGGATGACTTTTTTCTCTTTCTCCTATTGAGTGATTCTTTGATTGTTATATTTATTATGCCAACTCCTTTGAATGTACCTGCGCTCAAGGTAAATATTTAGTAGACACAAAGTCGCTTTTGCTAGCGACTATTTTTTAGAAAAATTCTAAATATAATATTAATAAAGAAGATAAGATGCCTTTGTTCGTCCTTCATGATCTCAAGAAATGAGATAGACAATTCAAAAGGCCCTCGATAAATGGGTATAAAACCCATTTTTGGGGCTACCCAAAAATACCGTTCTTGAGCATTATATGCTTTGGTGTGGCTCCCAACTTGCTTGATGGTTTTTGAAAAAGACTCTCATTTTTGTGTATTGATCCCTGCATCCACAGAAAAATTGATTAGTTTTGAGTGAAACTACTCTGTGTTGAACTTCTTCGATCCTTGGTTTGCTCCTCACCATCTTTCGAGTACTCCGTCATGTTGGGACTTCCACCCGAACTCTCCTTCCCAATTGATGCCTAGGCAATCACTAAGTAAAAATATTTGCATAGATTTTTGAAAGTTGTCTTAATTTTAAAATCTAGTTTCAAAACTTCTGTAAAAGATCTAGAAAATCTGTGCCAGTCATGTTATGTACTAGCTCAACAAACGTCTTCCTCTTGGTTTTGACTATTTCTAATGGAGGATTTACAAAACTCATCATCATTGTTGGAGGGTTCTTCAAATAGTTCTGTCATAGCCGAAAATTGAGTCTACCTAGACTTTGTCGCAGCTGGTGACTTCAAAAGTTTGACTTTGGCCTCTGGTGCTGGGGAATTTGAAATATATTTTAGTGTTTTGTGGAAATTTTGAGGCCTTCCTCAAAATTTCTGCCCCAGTTTAAAGTGTTTTGAGATGATATCAACTTGAGGGGATCCGAAGTCTTTGTTGGTCTTCGTTCTCTTTGTTGGATGATGACCTTCTTCTTGTGAATTTTTGAGATTTCTTCTCAAAAATTCCGCCCCATTTTCCATGTTCTAGGGCTATATAACCGAGCCGTTGGGGCGCCTATGTATCCTGTTGAAGCAGGAATCAGGTCAAACATAGTTCAGGACTACACTAAGGATATATAGAAAAATCTATTGGGTTGACCAAAGCCGACATAGGCCGCGTACGTATCACTTTTTGAGAATTCAGGTTATCACGTAGTTCATACATGAAAGGAACGAGATTCTAGGCAATTGCACATCATATAACAGATACTATCATAAAGGCGATTACAAATAATCCAAGGAAACTAAAAAATCTTTCAGACACAGTATCTCTTTACCACATCAGAATTGATTGGTTTGGTCCATTCTTGACCATCCATCTCAGGTAGAATTAGGGCTCCTCCAGGTAGGGCTTCTTTCAGTTTTCAAATTCCTCTATATCTTCAACTAACTGCTCCCCATCACCTTCTTTTTGCTCATCATTATTCTCTTTGCATGACATTGGAAGGTTTTTAAATTATTGCTACCCAAAATAAACCATGTTAGATAATAATATAATCATATTTCAAAATAATTTCTTAAATAAAGGGAGATCTTTTTGGAAAATAAATTAAAACTAAGGCTCATGACCCACGCAAATGCGGGCCTATGCCTTTTTGAAAGCTGTAAAATACGAAACAAAAATTTGAGACATAAAAGGGTGGATCACAAGTCCTTTTCCGGATCATCACCGATTTTTAAAACTACTAGTAATTGCCCTTTCATCTACTACGACGGGCGATAGATTATGAGCGGAGTGGAGGTCCAGTTTTGCAAAGCCTCTCCTGGTGCAACCTTCCTCACCCCATCAGACATTGGGAAATCCTCTGGTATATCATTGCATACCTCGAACAGATTTCTTATCATATCCCCAAGACCATCATCTTTTGACATCTCGCACGCAATGCATGACTGGTACAGGAGTGGCGATGGGTTGGACAGACTCATCTTTGACTTATCTTTAATCTTATCTTCCTTTCTTGGATGACATCCTAACCAATACTTAGATGCTATTTCTGGAACCATAATGGGCTTAATATTTCCTTCCAAATTCTCACCCAAGATACTTAAGGTAGCCACAACTCTCTCTATCTTTCCCACTCCTTTTATCTTTTTGGAATTTTGCGAATCTACCTTAGTAATAGTATTGCTAGATACCCATTCGCCTGCTATTTTGATCATACTAACTGTGGCTCCCCCATGATTAGGCAATGGATTACTAGTGACATTTGGTGTCGGTGCTTTAAGAGTGATGATCTTCTGATCAATTAAGTCTTGGATCTTGTGTTTCAGATTGATGCAATCTTTAGTATTATGCCCGGGTGCTCCTGAATGATTTACACAGACTTGATCAACCTGCAAGAATCGAGAATTGAGATTGGTAGGCTTCGGTGGAATAGGATGTAAATAACCAGCTTTCATCAATCATCCAAATAGTTGGGTATGACTTTCAGCCAATGAAGTGAATTTTCTAAGAGGTTTCTTTTCAAGGTTTAGACGTGGGAGGTTATATTGGTTTTGATTAGTAGGATGAGGTAAGTGATGATAGTTAGGAGGCGCTTAAACATTTATTTGGTTATTTGGAAGAGTAGATTTAAACATGAGACTGATAATTTGGCTGCAAAACTTGGTAGTGGGTAAAATATTTGACAGTGGAGCTTGATATTGGGATTGGATATTTAGAAATAGAGCTTGGTACTCGGATTGGATATTTGGAATGGAGCTTGGTTTTGAAGATGAGAGAAAGTTGGGTGGTGGGTGGGGAGAAAATTGAGAAAAATTATTGGAATTTGAGAGTAGTTTGCTGGAATATAGGAGGAACTTTGTGGATTTGAAAATGAATTTTGTGGATTTGGAGGTGGATTTTGTGGATTCGAGTATGGATTTTACGGATTTGGGAGTGGGTTTTGTGGGTTTGAAAATGGGTTTTGGGGATTCGAGAATGAATCTTGTGGATTTGGAAGCAGATTTTGTGGGGTTAGGGATGTATTTTGTGGATGGTAAGCATCTGGATTATTTTCTTAATTGGTGTTTTGGACAGGTTGAGGAGAGGAAGCAGACGATATGTTATTTGGATGGTCCTCGAGAACAGGCATACTGAAGGGGAGGGATCTGGAGCGGAGTCTCGTGCTCTCCTGGAGCGGGAGCATTGACAGTGATGGCCAGGTTAGCCAAGTATCGAGTATGATTTATCTCCTCCTGAAACATTTCCAATTTTCTCGCGAGTTTAGCAATCATCTCGCTTTGTTCTGCTATTACATTGTCCCTGATGGTCAATGCATTTTCCTCGTCACTTACAGTCATATTTGAATGATGGTTAGAGGATGGGATCTTATGCGCCTTTGACCGAGTGAAGTAAGGATGTTCTGCCATCTTGTTTCAACACAGAGTAATTTTCTGTTATCCGTAAAGTAAAATAACTCAAAGGTAGATGTGTTTGTTCCCATATGCGATAAGTAATGCAAGATACTTGACAAGAAGTAACCATGTAGAGTTATTTGTGTCATAGCCAAATTGATCCACATGAACATAGTGGATAAATTTGTATTTGATTCAAACAAACGCACATAAACACATAAGACAGTTATATCACATAAAACTATTATACTAACGCGTATCCTAACTAGGGTTTTGAGCCAAGGGTTTAGGCCTAACGAATTTTGAAGAAAATATACGCCTTTTTAAAGTCAATCCATTATCCCCCAAAACCTTCATAGGTATACATAAATGGCATAAATGCCTACAAAAGTTGCACAAAAGGGGTACAATCTGTAGGGAAAGGGAAAATAACATGAGAAAAAGAATAATGTCCCGTGTAGGGATAGGAAATACTAGTTTCTGAATGTTCTTCTATCGGCCTTCGCCCTCTTAGCTTTGTCCATTTCTTATCATTGGCAACATCTGTTGATGACCAAGCAATTTCCGTATGACTATGCTCTAAATCATTAGTCTGGAAAATTATGCAACCGTTCAAATCAATTAACTTCTTGACTGGCTCGCTATGATTGAGGCATCCTTACACGAAAGTAAGCAAAGTAAGCCCTCTCCCGACCCCAAAGGATAATGGATTGGATTAAATAAGCATATAATTCTTCAACACATAAATATGATTCATCGATAATTAACTCGGGGTCAATAGACGCAGGGCAAGTTTTCTAATGGGCCCAATACCCCCTCGGGTATTGGGTCGTCCTAGGCTTACGCCTAAAAGAGGGTTTTGTTTTGGCTCTATCCTAAGTGTCTAGAGTGGGTTTGAACAAAGGTTCCCAAGAGGACAACTTGAGTTTGGAAATACAAGCAGCCTCTAATTGCCTAACGTGCCGGTAAATTGTTGCATTTCCAACATTTTATTTGGAATTAACAAGGGCCGGTACATCCACGAAACCCCAAAACAATGTAATAATCAATGCAGGAACATGCCATGAAATGCAATAATTAAATTCTAAAAAAATCAAAAAACATAAACACGTAAGCGTTTTAAATGGTTAGTCGAAGGATGAAAGCAAACATTGGTTAGAACCTAGTTAAATGTTCCCAGCTGAGTCGCCATTTCTGTTTTGAGGCAATTTTGACTTAAGAGAGTCACCACTTAATTTTGAAATGGAATTAAGAAACCTTTATAAGATAATTTAAACGATCCAAAACAGTAAAATTGTTTAAAATTTAAAGAGTCTGAGTAAGCGGTTCCTAATAACGTTTTAGGAAGGTTTAAGGCACCTAAAATGTCCGCTAACTTGCGGTTATCCGGACTGTTTGAAAACATCTTTTGACTATCTTTGAATAAAGAAGAAGTTGTTGTTTTTTTTTTAAAAGAAAGTGATTTTAGGAAAAGATTTGTATAAAAAATAAATTTTGACAACTTAGCAGGGGATTTAACCAAGTCTAAGCAAATAAAAATCAAAATAAACACATAAAAGGGGAAAGGGAGAAATTAGAAGATTTAAGCTGTTAGGCTTAAACCAATAAACCTGTACTAAACTAATTTGGGCTTTTGGCCCATCGTCACCTGTCCTAATCTATATTTGCGAGCACTTTTTGGCCCACAATCTGCTTCACCTTTATTAGAATACAACCTTGACTTTGAGTTCCCAAATAAATGAATAAATAAATGACTAAGTAAAAAGAAGACAATAATAAAAATCGAGATTTTTCAAGTCTCTTAGCGACCTCATCAATGGGTTTTGACCTATTTTCCTTCTTCATCTATATTCTAGCACCCGCACGCCATGTAGTCGACCTTGGGTTTAAACTTCGAACTTGACTCGAAGAGGTGGACCTCATTGGCCCATTACGAAATACAAGAGGAGAGGAGTACATTTGGACTCGATATAGTTTTTGCATGCAAAGAAAAGATAAAAAAATTAATATATGTTCAAGGCATAAAAGTGACATATTTCAAAGCAAAAAAAATATCAAGAATCAATTTTTGAATGACAATGATAAGCACGCTTGCACAAGAATGAGAGTCAACATATAAAATGCAAAGCAAAGACACTCACTTACATGCCTCATGATTTATGTTCATATAGTAATGAATAAAGATAAAAGGAAGAAAGTCATATTCAATGAATTAATGCGAGAAACAAACAACGTAAGCTTGCGAAAGTAAAGAGATGAGGCAACAAGGAAAATACTCATGACTTCTAAAATTGAACAAACATAGACACTAATTCATATAACAAAAGAAAATAAAGGTTAACTTTTTAAGAAAGAGAATCTTTAAATTTCAATTAAGGCGACATTAACGAAAATTCATACATCTAAATTACAATCAAAATTTTATGGAAAAACGTGTAACGACCTATATTTTTAAGACATCGTTGATTCTCTTTTGACATTATGAATAAAAGAGAAACATGAATCAAGTCTATACACACAAATAGAACATATAACAATCCGGAGTAAGAAAATAAGAATAAAAGTTTAGCATCTCTAAAAGTGAAATATCGTTCAACAATCACACTATGCATGAGTCAAAAATATCCAAATAATTCTATTTAGCCACAAAAGTCCGAACTTTCTCATCATTTTGACAAGGCAACATGCGAACAAAAGAGAAATAAACATCTTGGATGGAAAATAAAGCTAACACTTTATCTCTTATATGAGGATTTTGAAATCCAATAAAATAATTAGCAAGCAAATGACAAACTCTTGACTTAACTAATTACTATTTTTATCTAGGCGAAACAAACAATAATAACAATTTTTCCAACATAAAAGAAATAACTTTACATGTTAAAACAAACATATCCGCCAACAATGAATTTAAACAAGGCATGAGTTCGTCTTTTGAGCAAAGATCAAAACTTTATACATAACAATCAAAGAATAAAGTTAAAAGACAAACAATCAATATTAACTATTCTTTTCAACATAAAGGAAATAACTTTACATGCTAAAAATAAACATATCTATCAACAATGAGTTGAAATAAGACATGGGTATGTTTTTCAAGCAAAGATCTAAACTTTATCCAAAATAATGAAAGAATAAGGTCAAAAGGCAAAACAATCAATATTAACTATTCTTTTCAACATAAAGAAAATAACTTTACATGCTAAAAACAAACATATCCACCAACAATGAGTTTAAACAAGACATGAGTACGTTTTTCAAGCAAAGATCTAAACTTTATCCAAAATAATCAAAGAATAAGGTGAAAAGGCGAAACAATCAATATTAACTATTATTTTCAACATAAAGAAAATACTTTACATTCTATATATCCACCAACAATGAGTTTAAACAAACCATAAGTACATCTTTTAAGCAAAGATTGAAACTTTATCTATAATAATCAAAGAATAAAGTCAAAAAGGCACGTACAACTATTACTTGCTCATTTTTATATCATGAACATGAAAATAATTAAAATATAGATACCACAACGTCCTATGGCCTTCAAGGCCATCTATAGCGCACAATCCCAACAAACAAAATTATAACTACGAACTACGAAGAAGAAAAAAATGAAGAAGAAAATTATAATAAAACTAAAAAAAAAAATGTGTGTGTACCTTTTTGGGGAAGCAAAATGAGACTACGAGCTTGGTCGGAACCAACCACTACCGAAAAATATTGCCGGCAACTCGAAAATTTTGATTACCTGACCAACTCAAAATTGGGAAAAGACAAAGTTGAGGGGAAATAGTACAATGTAATACAATTTAAAATTATTTTTTGGTGGGAATTAGGTAGAAGTTATGAGAGTTTTTGGGAATTTTGGGGTTATTTAAAATATAACCCCAATTGGAATTTAAAATTTAGCCACATTTATTTAATTTGACCAAATTAAAAATCAATTGACGGATTGCATTGCAATTATGGCCAATTTGATTTTAATTATGGCCAAATCTAATAGATTGACTAAATTAAATTGAAATTCGATATGAATTAATATTTTTTTTAATCCCGAGCTTCTTGATTTAATAAAATCAAATGCATATTTATCCAAATAAACTATTATGATTATAAATTATATGAAAATCAATATTTTAATCATTATTTTTATTTTTAAAATAATCCTTAATTAAAATCCAATATTTCATAGAACAAATATTTAAGTAATCAAATTATATAATCTCGTATAACTGAACACGATAATATATAATCGCTACTTAAAATCACAAAATCACGTACAAAAAATATTTTTAAATTTTTTTATTCTGATTAAATAAATATTTTAATTTTATTAAAAAACGAAGAAACTTAGGATTAAATTTAGTTGTAGAGGGCAAAAATTAGGTGTCAACAACAAATGCTTTCATGTCAAAATAAACTGGCATGCCACAGTAGTTGATCCAGATTTCATCCTTATTTTAGCCCTCCTCGTTCGAAACTTTATCATCCCCCACGTACATGATTCTGCACTTGAGAAGACCATATACCATGCTCATTTGGAAACGAGCTTTGTTGTCCTCAGGCAGCTCAAGAATGTGTCTAAAGAAGCTCTTCTTAAAAAGTTCGTGTATTTTTTCCTCCTTCATTGCTTTCCTAAAATCATCAAAATTTTTTTTGTTGACACCCAAGTTTGGCTCTCCATGCCTAAAATTAATACATTTAGACTTCTTGATCATTAAATGGGACAAAAATGCAATTTTCACATATTTTTTGCAATTGTTAATAAATTGTTGATAATCATCATTATTTTATAATTTTTACTAATTTATTGTCATATTTCAGTTTTCATAATTTATAAATAATTATTTTTAGTTTCATAAATTTTAGAATTTTTATCAATTTATTATTATTTTAATATTTTTTGCCTAGTTATCTGCATACGTATATAACATAGCACTGCAATTCTTTACCGCGCAGCATAATTTTAATTATTTATAACATAATATATTTTTTATTTATTGTTTATATTTTCTTTTTGTAATTATATATCGACATTTATATTTTTATACATTATTTAAGATGATATGCAAGCAATAGTGTCAGTTTGTTATTTTAATACATAGAGCAAAAATCAGTCAAGTCAACATCATGTCAACTTTTTAAGAGATAGACATTTGAGGTGATGGGTTGAGACTTTTATTTTTTGGGTAAAGAAACTTTTAAACTTTTATACATTAGTTAAAAGAGATATTTTTATTTTTGAATAAAAAAGAGGGGTTAGTTTTAAATTTTTTTGGTAAAAAGGGGAATTATTTTAAAAAGAGGGGAAGGAATATTTTATATATTCACACACACATTAAACACACACACACATAAAAAAAATATCAGATCCTTTCATATGCTTTTTTCTCTCATCTCTCTCACGCCCTTTTTTGCCTTTACTGCCGCCCCACCACCATCAGAGCTCTAGTGAGTTTCACCATCACCACCACCACGCGCCTCCTTTCCTTGCTCCTTCATCTCGCCGAAATTGATGGCCGGCGAGTTCCAGCCACCAAACCTTCAACCCGCCGCCGTTTTTCCCCCCTTTTCCCCTTCTCCAACCACCCATAAACCACCACAATCTGTTCCTATTTCTCTTTCAACTACTGTACCACGAGGCAACCGAAATTGGTCAGATCTAACCAAAATCTTCATTGTCTCAGGTGTTGCTCCGGCCAAGTCGTTGAAGCAATGCCACTGCCGGTTGTCCTTTTCTCTACCCCTCTGTTTTATAATTTGTTGTTTTGGGAATGGTGGTCACCACTGCTTTAGATTTTCTCCTCTAATGAGCTGATTTTGTTCGATTTCATATGTTACTCATTTAATTTATGCAGATCTGGCCGAGAAATATTTTTCTCTATTGAAATTTGTTTGCTCATGAATCTGGTCGGAATGATTTTCTCTGATAACTTTTCATCTTCTCCGGTAACCTTAATATTTGTTCTGACATATTAAAACTCCACAAATGTATTGTTAGTGATGGTATGGCTTAGGTCTTTACTTTACTTTGTGTTATTTGGTGATATTTGCAGTTAGTCATTATTATGCATATGTGTGTTCTTGTTGTGCTTTTAATTTTTCTCTCTTAGGCAATTTCATCTATCAATGTGATTAAGTTTTTTTTGCAAATTTTATTAATACTGCCTTGATTATTTTTTATTATTATATTAATGTTACAAATTTTACTATTCTTATAACATTTTATTGGTGTTACTTTAATTATTTTCTTTTTATTACTTTTTGATGTTGCTATTTTGTTGCTTATTAGCGATATGTTGCTATGCTAATGGTGCTAGTTTTAGTATTCTGATTTATTTGTATATTTATTGTGACACTGTTAATATGATTATTTTTATTGTTTGTTATCAACGTTTCTGTTGAATACTCACTTTTACTTTGTTAATAGCTATTCTAGTGATTACTTTTGATGTTTTTACATTGACAAGGAATGTTAATTACAAGTCTGGCCAATGAAAAAGTTCTCCATCGATTTTTGAGGCCTCCACAAATAAAAAGACGAATATTACGTATACAAATACGTAATAAAAATAAATAATTTGGGCAATGATGAAATCTTTATAATTTTTTAAAACTTTATCTGTGCCCACTTTTTTAACGAAAAATTATATTTTATA
Organism: Capsicum annuum; assembly: GCF_002878395.1. Classification (NCBI taxonomy): domain Eukaryota; kingdom Viridiplantae; phylum Streptophyta; class Magnoliopsida; order Solanales; family Solanaceae; genus Capsicum; species Capsicum annuum. The sequence goes on from NC_061117.1 coordinate 206,970,391, forward strand.
TATATATATATATATATATGCACACATATCTTTTTAATTTATTTTGATAATTATTTATTTATTACTAACATTTTATTTACAAATATTTATACATGTTATTGGGAATACTCACCGGGAATGACATTCAAAGAGGGCTTTAATTTTTATGTTTGTATTTTTATACTGTTACACTTGTGGAAGTATTAATTATAGTGAAATCTTTATTTTTGGGGTATTGGGCGGGATATTCTTTATTTACGCAATCCTCACCGCGCGTTAGACAATTTTAGGCCGTTAATATTTATATTAAAATTGATTTAGATATTTAATCAAATAATTCACACTTTTTATACTAGATTATTATGTAGTCTTTTCTTTAAAGCAGTTTTTCTTTATTCAATCTTGTCTTTTCTTTATTTACATATATGTATATCCTTTTGTTTATATATAAGACAACATACACATTGTATACATATTTTATATTTATATTTACAAACATTGATTTTTTCTTTTTTCTCTTTTAATAAACCTAAGTCTGGCAGAAAACCACATTTGTGGATTCTGAAGGGCGCCTAATCCCTTTTGTGGATTCTGAAGGGTGCCTAATCCCTTCCCTTCGGAATAATTTGAACCCTTACCTAGAATTTAAATTGGTTCGCAAATTGAAATAAAAATCATACTTGTTAGTAAATAAGTAGGTTTCCTATTTTTCCTTAAAAATTAGGTGGCGACTCTGTACAAAATTAATTATTTTAGAGTCCATAATGTCGTGCACGTTTTGACCTTGGGAAAAAATTGGGTATGAAAGTTTGACGACTCTGTTGGGGATGCAAGGTTCTAACCATTACAGATTTAGGTAAATAGTTATATTTTTCTACATTATTATTTGTTTCTTTCTAAGTGTCTTGATTTATCTTGTTTGTCTGGCATAAATTGTTAATTTATTTTGTATAGCTTATTTATTTGTTTATTACTTTATATAAACTGTCATCTAATTCATATTTCTTCCATTTGGGAAAGTTGACATAAACACACATACAAGTGAGGTGTGTTTTGCGCACCCGTAAATTCTTTCAATATCCTGAATTTTAGGAGAATTGGCGTATGTGCGGGGTGTCCGGATATTTTTTGTGAGCTCGCGTAGCCTTCTCGCTTGAGTAATCCACTCAAGAACCACAGGTCTAGCGAACCACTCTTAGTCGAACATAGGATAGAGCTAAAACAACACCTTTTTAGGCGCATGCATCATTAGTCAACTTTATGTCGAGGGTTCACAACTCACGTGACACATTACTATAGTCTTTGTACATATTTGAAGGATTATTGTATCTGTACATATTTATTTATTCTATTGTGGGAAGGTGTAATCTAATCTTTGTTTTGCATAGTTTATCAGTTAAAAGATACATTACCAACATCGCCATTAACTGCATATAGGTTTGAACTACGTTTTGACTTGATTCTTGTCCTGAAAAAATACATAGGCAACCCTGTATTAGAGTTCGGTCTCTTCACTGTTTTAGAATAATTTTTTCGAATTTAAAATTGGGGCAAATTTTCTAGAACAGTTTAAAGATGCTCTCCAAAAGCCTTCAAGAGAGCAAATTAATAGCTCCTTCAAATTCAAACCTCAATAACATTAGTGCCTAGTCAGCTTACCTCTAGATCCTCACTTGGTTTTTGGGCATAAACACCTAGCTTCTTCTTTCGAATATCTTGAACCATTGTGGCATATCGATCCTCACTTTCAAAAGCAGTGGTTCAATATTTTTTCAGTTATAATAATCTTGCCAACTGCAGCGAAATAATGTCATAATCTCTTCAATGTTCGACTTTTTCAATCTTGTCAGCATACTGAAGTTATGTCAAAGCTCTCCCCATGCTTGACATCCATCCTCTTAATCAACTTATAGGAATAATTTTGATACTACAAACAGTTTTTTTTTTGGCCATCTTTCATATTATTTTCAAGGATCAACATCATTTTTTATTTACAATCATACAAGCCACATTCAAATTCACAAACTTGCCTAAACTACGCAGACCTGATTCTTGTTTTCACAAGATACGTAGGCAAACCTCAGTTGGGTTTGGTCTCATTCTTTTAGAAAAATAATAAAATTTTGACTTGGTTGGTATCAATACATTTAGGAGTATGCATGAGAAATATCAAATTGGTATGATGTAAAGGACCGATTTCATGGTAAACCATAGATTTTTTTGGTACCTTTTATCACACCTAAGTAACACTTGAAAATTCTCTTGAATACATCTAAGACAAGAACGAAGTCAACCTCATCATTTCATGTGCATTGTGTGGTGAGCTTTAGTTAATTCATTGCATTGCATTATTGATCTAGAACTTGGCCTAAATGTTTGTTGAGGCGAAATCCTGAGTCACGCTTGATTTAGGAAATGATCGTAGGCCTTCTTTGATTTGATTGTGCCTTTCACAACCCTCCAAATGACATCAATCCCTAGCATTTACTCTTTTGAGCCTAAAACCTTTTCTTTGGACAACCACATTTAAGCCTATACCTTTTTGAGTGCTTACATGCACTATCCCTCTCTTGGACCTACCTCCTTGAGCGCACTAAATACGTGTAAATTGCAGATGAAGATTCAGGATCAAAGACGCAAAATACAAAAGATATATTATCCCAGATGAACAAATATGAAAAAAGACCATTTCAAAAAGAGTAAAATCCTCCCCAAAAAATAAAAAATATATAGTTTGTTGAAAAAGAGGGGTAAAAACTCCAACACAAGGTTCAAAAAAAGTCGAATAAAATACAAAATGAGGGACAACGAAGCACAACAAATAAGATCACGCGTCAAAATGCAACAAATGTCAAAGGCACAAATACAGTGTAATTCCCATTGAGGAATTAGCCACTTTCATCTTAAATATTATCCTACCCTTCCCTAAGCTTACATTACAAGCCGATAGCAAGTATTACGAGATCCTATTCCAAGTGTTCTCACATTTGTGGATACTTACATGAAGGTCAAGCCTATAGTATCACAATTGAATGCATTGAATTTCTTTCTAAATGTGAGCATATTTTTCTAGACGTCCCCATATTCAAAAAAAAAATTGTTCAAGTATGTGCGAAATGAGACTTTCTTTCTAAAGAGGTCACTTGAAACATGAGAATAAGCATAGCGAAAAAATCTCTGTTTGAAGCAAGATGAACAAATCTTGTTGATACTTAGGTATGTCTGAGGTACCATCTGAAACTATAGGAATTATCGTGAAGTCGATCTCGGTTAGCTGGGAAAGAGATGGGGGAATTCTTATGCACACTGCTAATTATTGGTACAACTGAAGTCAAGACACGATTGTGTCATCTTTCATCTTTCAGCACTTTTTATCAAGAAAATAAAAATAAAATTCTTTCTTTTTTCAAGACTCGCACTTTCACTTACGGACATTTTCCGTACCTTTCATTCAAGGTGCTCACTTTCACATACATGTATGTTTTACTTGTTATTCAACACACCCAGTTTTAAAATACGGGCATTTGACTTTTTCTTCAAGCACGTACCTTTAAATATTAGTACTTTATTTTTCAATCAAGCATCGATCTTTGAGTATTTTTTATATTTTTTGTAGTCCTGCCAATTGAGGGGCTATAGATTTTAGTCACCTCACTAGTTGAGGGCCTCAGTCTTCGTAGACAATCGGAGACATCGTGTATTTTTAAAGCTCCTTTTAAATAAGACGATGTCAGCATAAATAATACACTGAGGCAAATTTTGAGAGTCACCTCAAAATTTACTCTATTTTCTCATTTCAAACTACATTGGCCTGATTTTCGTAACACTCGAGATATGTAGAAAGCTCTATGCAGAGTTCGGTCATCGCAATCTTATAATCATTCTTTTTCCCCAGCAAGTATACAATCTTGCGCTCCACAGCATCTCACAGTTCAATACTGGGCAATTTTGAAAACAACACCGGGAGTATGTGAATACTTTCATTCCAAATAATTTTTTGTTTAATAATTAATTTTTTACATAGATTCATCCACCCTAAAATAGGAAAATTGGGTTAGTCTACCCTCTAATAAGACAATTATGCATGTTTTTCTTTAATTAAATATTTATGCTTGTTTACCTTTACTTACACATATCACACTGCATTTATTTCTTTTTACACTACATGCTAGTTTTGACTTTACTTGCACGCATTGCAATGTATTTTTTTATCACTGCATGCTTTCCTTGTCTGTATTTGCACATCTTGTAATGCATTTATTTTTTAATCACTGCATTCCTTTTATCTTTTCTTGCACATACCGCAATGCATCTATTTGTTATTTAAGCACTGCATTTTATCCTTGTCTTTACTTGCACTCATCGCAATGCATTTATTCATTTTATTATTTAAGTACCGCATGCTATCTTTGCCTTTATTTGCCCGCATCACAATGCATTTATTTATTTTCATTATTTAAGTGCCACATGCTATCTTTGCCTTTATCTGCACACATCGCAATGCAATTATCATTTAAGCACCACATGTCATTTTTTCATTTCTCTGGCACATATGCATTTATTTTTAAGCACCGCATGTCAGTTTTGCATTTATCTGGCACATATTTTAATTTATTTATTTTTATTATTTAAATACTGCACGCACATATCGCAATGTATGTTATTATTTAAACACTGCATGCCTCGCAAATATCACAATTCATTTATCTTATCATTTAAGCACTACATGTCATTTTTACCTTTGCTGGCAACGTATCGCACTGCATTTATTTGTGAGAGAAGTATCAATTACCCTCCTGAACTTGTCATGTTTTATTCATGATACAACTGAACTTTTACTAGTCCTAAGTACCCCCCCCCCCCCCCAAATTGTTCTTTTAGTATGTTGCGCCACCCTTTTCGGCCCACTGTCCACTGCGTGTAATACACGCGCGAACACGTGGATAAAAATGTTGATGTGACTGTCCACGTGGATAATACCATTTACTTCTCTTATATTTATCCTATATTAAAAAATAAGTCATTTCTACCCTTAATTATTTGATTTCTCTCTAAAAAAATTATATTTTTCAATTTTCCTCTACTCCAAAATAGTGAAAGGTATAATTTTCGTCATCAAGTAAGCTATTATTTAAAAATTTACATTTTTTTTGTGTGTTAAAAATATGAAATTATTTTTTTCCGATTAGTATTTCATAATACGAATTTTTTTTTTTCGGTTAGTGTTTCATAGTAGTTTTCGATTAGTGTTTCGATTAGGATTTTGAGGAGAGTCACATGCACTAATACATTTCTTATTATAATTAATAGATTAAGAAATTGTAATTTAAGTTAGGAGTGTACAAAAATCGAACCGATAAAAATGTTATTGATTTATCATTATTGGGTTAAAAATTTTTTAATAATTTTGTAAAAAAAAATTATTAGGTTATTGATTCAATTTCGATTTTTTAAGTTATAGGGTAAACTGATAACCCAATAAGATTATATATATATATATATA
>NC_061117.1:206975972-207001321 GCF_002878395.1 Capsicum annuum
TAGTTACTACTTTTTCTATTTTATGAGTATTTTCTTATCGGTTAAATCGAAATTCAAATCTTAGGGATTAAAAATCGATAACTAATATAACTACATTTATTATAAGTATGTGTCGTATTTTCTTTAGTATTTGTTTTGTTAATATTGTTTAAAATATCTGCTTTGATATTTAGTACATTTTTTAAGTTACAATAACTCATATGATATATATAATTAAGATTACAAAATTGAAGGAGTTTCATAGGAATGGAAACTGGAGTTTTAGATTGAATTAATAAACGGATGATTTTTTTAGATTAATAATCGAAATTTTTACAAAATTAATAAACGGATGAAATTTTTATTTCATAAACTAATTAATAAACTGGAGTTTTACAAAATTAATAAATAGATGAATTATTTTTTTTAGATTGGAAGTAATGGAGGAAGAGGAATAATAAATAGGGAGAGGGATAATTGAATTTTTTGAAAAAATTAAAGGAAAATAGATTTTTTTTTTCCAGTTTTTTATCATTAAAAATGCTGATTTGGCATAAAAATACCTCCATCACGCGCGTGATGGAGGTTGAACTCAAACATTTTGCCACATCAGCGTAAAAGGGGCATGCGACATACTAAGTACTTAGGACTAGTCAAAGTTCAAGTGTACCATGAATAAAACGTGACAAGTTCAGGAGGGTAATCGATACATCTCTCTTTATTTGTCATTTAAGCACTACATTTTATTCTTGTCTTTACTTGCACGCTTCGCAAAACATTTATTCATTTTATCATTTAAGCATTGCATGCCATCTTTGTATTTGCATGCACATATCGCAATGCATTTATCATTTAAGCATCGCATGAACATATCACAATGCATTTATTTTATCATTTAGGCACTGCATGCCTTGCAAATATTGCAATGCATTTATTTTATCATTTAGACACTGCATGTCATCTTGGCCTTTATCAGCATATATTGCAATGCATTTGTTTTATCATTTAAGCACCACATTCCATCTTTGCCTTTACTTGCACCTCGCAATGCACTTACTTTGTTCTTTAAGCACTGTATGCTTTGTCCTTACCTGCACATATCGCAATGCATTTATTTTACCATTTAACCACTGGATGCTATTTTTGTCAGTACTATTTTTTTTTCTTATTTAGTTAAGCACCGCATACTATCTTTAATTTCTCAAAAAGAAAAAGAAAAAGAAAAAGAAAAAGAAAAAGAAAAAGAAAAAGAAAAAAAAAAGAACCAAAAAAAGAAAAAAAATCAAGTTTAATTTTTCATTTGTGTTTTATTGAGCCGTACTTCTTAGATTGATGCATTTGCAAGCATATAATTTGAGGATAACTTGGGTCCGTCCACTCTAAAATAGGACATTTTGGGTTAGTCTGCCCTTTAATAAGACCTTTATGCGTATTTATCTTCAATTGAAGATTTTGCTTATCTTTGGTTACAATCTTGCAATGCCTTTATGTATTTATTTTTATATTATTTACACACTACATGTCATTTTTTTAAATTTCTTAAAAAAAAAAAAACAAGCTTAGTTACTCATTTGTCTATTACTTCTCAATTTTATAAATTTTTGCAGGCATAGAATTCGAGGAAGCATTGGGTTTGTCCTACCCAAAATACGACATGTTTGGATAACTTTTGAGCTATACCCGACTTGATCCTCATGCAAATCGAAAATGTAGGCAACTCTAAATTGGAGTTCACTTTGTTGACACCTAATTTTTGCCCTCCACGACTAAATTTAACTCTGAGTTTCTTCAATTTTTAATAAAACTAAAATATTTATTTCATTCGAATAAATGCACTCTAAAATATTTATTTAGGTTAATTTTGTCATTTAAGTGACGATTATACATCTGCGTATTCACATATACGAGATTGTATAAATTTCTTTACTTGAATGAATATTTTTATCAAAATTTGAGTTTTTACGGAGATAATCTTGAAAATTAATTCGAATGGATAAAATCTTATTTAAATATAATTTACTCTCAAAAATAATTTATTCGGATAAATATGTGTTTGATTTTATTAAATCAAGAAGCTCGGGATTAAAAGAAGTATTAATTCGTATCGAATTTCAATTTAATTTAGTTAGTCTAATTAGATTTGGCCATAATTGAAATCAAATTGGCCATAATTTTAATGCAATCCGCCAATTGATTTTTAATTTGATCAAAATTAAATAAATTTGGCTAAATTTTAAAATACCAATTGGGGTTAAATTTTAAATAACCCCAAAATTCTTTCAAACTCTCATAATTTCTACCCAATTCCCACCAAAAATAATTTCAAATTTGTACTATATTGTACACTTTCCCCTCAACCTTGTCCTTTTCCAAATTTTGAAATTCAAAAATTGTACTACATTGTACAATTTCTCACCACATTATCTTCCACCTCACTTTATCTTCAATTTTAAAATTCCAAAAACACACCAAAATATTTTTTCTTCCACATTGGCAGATGACAAGAAATAAATCCTCATCCCTTCCTATAAATACCTATTTCCCACATCGACGGAGAAAAGAAAGAAAAACTCCATTCACTCCTATAAATACTAACACTACTTTGGTAGAAAAGGGGGGAGGGGGGAGGTTGAAAAGTAAAAAAAAAAAAAAGAGGCTAGAAAGGTGAAAAAATCCCTTTGAGCAAAATAATTATTTTTATTTAGTAAAATTTTTTTTTCATAGAGTTGGTCGGCTAATCAAAATTTTCGAGTTGCCGGAGACGTTTTCTGTGGTGGTTGATTCCGACGAAGCTTGTAGTCTTGTTTTGCTACCCCCAAAAAAGGTAACCACACCTTTTCCCTTTTTAGTTTTATTATCATTTTCTTCTTCATAGCTTGTAGTTATAATTTTGTTTGTTGAATTTGTTTGTTGTAGACGGTCTTGAAGACCATAGGACATTGTGCTATTGATATTATAATTATTTTCATGTTCATGGTATAAAAATGAGCTAGCAATAGTTGTACGTGCCTTTTTACTTTATTTTTTGATTATTATAGATAAAGTTTCTATCTTTGCTTAAAAAGTATACTTATGTTTTGTTTAAATTTATTGTTGGCGGATATGTTTGTTTTTAGCATGTAAAGTTGTTTCCTTTTTGTTGAAAAGAATAGTTAATATTGATTGTTTTTCCTTTTTGACTTTATTCTTTTATTACTATAGATAAAGTTTCAAACTTTGCTTAAAAGATGTACTTATACTTTATTTAAATTCATTGTTCGCGAATATATTTGTTTTTACCATGTAAAGTTGTTTCCTTTATATTGAAAAAAACAGCTAATATTGATTGTTTCTCCCTTTTGACTTTATTCTTTGATTATTATAGATAAAAATTCAATCTTTGCTAAAAAGATGTACTTATGTTTTATTTAAATTCATTGTTAGCGGATATATTTGTTTATAGCATGTAAAGTTGTTTCCTTTACATTGAAAAGAATAGCTAATATTGATTGTTTTTCCTTTTTGACGTTATTCTTTGATTATTATAGATAAAAATTCAATCTTTGCTTAAAAAATGTACTTATGCTTTGTTTAAATTCATTGTTCGCGGATATATTGTTTTTAACATGTAAAGTTGTTTCCTTTATGTTGAAAAGAATAGATAATATTGATTGTTTCTCCCTTTTGACTTTATTCTTTGATTATTATGGACAAAGTTTCATTCTTTGCTTAAAAGACGTTCTTATGCTTTTGTTTAAATTCATTTTTGGAGGATATATATTTGTTTTTAGCATGTAAAGTTGTTTTTTTTTACATAAAAAAGAATAGTTACTATTATTTGTTTTGCCTTAATAAGACAGTAATTGGTTAAGTCAAGAACTTGTCATTTGTTTGCTAATTATTTTAATGGATTTCAAAATCCTCATATGAAATTTGAAGTGCTAGCTTTATTTTTCATCCAAGTTGTTTATTCCTCTTTTTTTTAATCGCAAGTTGTTTTGTTAAAATGATGAGAAAGTTTGGATATTTGTGGCTAAATAGAATTATTTAGACATTTTTGAGTCATGCATAGTATGATTGTTGAACGATATTTCACTTTTAAAAATGCTAAACTTTTATTCTAATTTTCTTACTCCCTTTGAATTATTATATGTGCTCTCTGTGTGTTTAAAGACTTGATTTGTGTCTCTCTTTGATTCATAATATCAAAAGAGGATCAACGATGTCTTAGAATGATAAATCATAGGTCATTACACTTTTTCCTAAAGTTGGCCATGATTTAGATATATGAATCTTCGTTAATGCCGCCTCAATTGAAATTTAAAGATTCTCTTTCTTGAAAAGTTAGCCTTTATTTTATTTTGTTATATGGATTAGTGTCTATGTTTGTTCAATTTTAGAAGTCATGGTTATTTTTCTTATTGCCTCATCCCTTTACTTTCGCAAGCTTGCGTTGTTTGCTCTTCCTTTTACCTTTATTCATTCTTAATATGAACATAAATTATGAGGCATGTAAGTGTCTTTGCTTTGCATTTTATCTGTTGACTCTCATTCTTTTTATACGTGTGCAAGTGTGCTTATCATTGTCATTCAAAAATTGGTTCTTGATATTTTCTTTTGCTTTGAAATATGTCACATTTATGCCTTGAATGCATATTAATTTCTTTATCTTTTCTTTGCATGAAAAAAATGTCGCGAGTCCAAATGGACTCCTCTTCTCTTGCATTTCGTAATGGGACAATAAGGACCACCTCTTCGAGTCAAGTTTGAAGTTTAAACCCAAGGTCGATTATATGGCGTGCGGGTGCAAGAAGATAGAAGAAGAAGGAAAATGAGTCAAAACCCATTGTGAAGTCGCTAAGGGACTTGAAAAGTCTCGATTTTTATGATTGTCTTATTCTTTCTTTCTTTCTTTATTTATCTCTTTGTTCATTCATTTGGGCCTTGAAGCCAAAGTTGTAAATTAATACAGGAGAAGCAGGTTGTGGGCCAAAGGCCCAAAAATCTAGATTAGGATAGGTGAAGATGTGCTACAACCCCAAATGAATAGTCTAGGACAGGTGCAAGTGGGGTTTGGGCCTAAAATCCTAAATCTTGTAATTTCCCCTTTCCCTTTTACGTGCTTATTTGCTATTTATTTTCTTAGACTTGGTTAAATTCCCCACTAAGTCGTCAAAAATTAATTTTATACAAGTTTCGTCCTAAATCACTTTCTTTTTAAAAATCAACTTCTCCTTTTTCAAAGTTAGTCAAAGTTGTTTTCAAATAGTTCGGATAACCACAAGTTAGAAGACATTTTAGGTGCCTTAAAAACCCTCCTAAAATTTTAATAAGAACCTCTTATCCGGAATTTTCTTAAAAGCCTAAGTATTTTTCTTTTTTGAGACTTAGGATTTTATTTTAAAAAGTTTTCTTAATTTCTTTTCGAATAAATTAAGTGGCGACTCTAAAAGTCACATTTTCGCAAAACAGAAATGACGACTCTACTGGGGATTCTAACTAAGTTCTAACCAAATGTTTGATTTCATCTTTTGACTAACTAAATTGCTTACGTGTTAATATGTTTTGATTTTGAAGAATTTAATTATTGCATCTCATAGCAAAATCCCGAATTGATTATTAATTTATTTTAGAATTTCGTGGATGTCCCGGCCCCTGTTGTTCAACTCCAAATAAAGTGTTGGAAATACGATGATTTATTAGCACAAGAGGCGTCTGATGGCTTTTCGTATTTTCAAACCCAAGTCGTCCGCTTGGGAACCTGGTTCAAATCCACTCTAGATACCTAGGATAGAGCGAAACCAAAACCCTATTTAGACATGAGCCTATGACAACCCAATATTCGAGGGGGTATTGGGCCCATTAGAAAACTTACCCTGCGTCTGTTGACCCCGAGTCAATTAAAGATGAAATCATATTTATGTGTTGAAGAAAAAATATATTTTTTTAAACCAATCCAATATCCTTTGGGGGTCGAGAGAAGGCTTGCTTTGCTTACTTAAGTATAAGGATACGTAAATTATACACCAATTGAGGGAGGAATTGAAGCAAGCCAAGAAAGAAATTGATCGATTTAGACGGTGACATCTAGAGCACAGTTATAGGAAAATCGCTTGATCATCAATGGATGTCGCTAATGACAAGAAGTGGACAAATCTAAGAGGGCGAAAGCCGATAGAAGAGTGTTCAGGAACTGGTATTTCCTATCCCCTGTGCGGGACATTGCTCTTTTCCTCATTAATTTTTCCTTTCCCTAAAGATTGTATCCCTTTTGTGCAACTTGTGTAGGCATTTATCCCATTTATGTATACCTATGAAGTTTTTTCGGGGGATAATGGATTGATTTTAAAAAAAATATACTTCCTTCAAATATGTTAGGCCAACCCTTGGCTCAAAAGGGTCACCCAACTAGGATATTCGTTTATTATGTGATATAACTGCCTTATGTGCTTATATGCGTTTGTTTGAATCAAATACAAATTTATCCACTATGCTCCCGTGGATCAGTTTGGCTAAGATGCAAACAACTCTATGTGGTTACTTCTTGACAAATATCTTGCCTTACTTATCACATATGGGAATTAACACATCTGTCTATGAGTTATTTTATTCTCCAGATAACAGAAAACTACTCTATGTTTAAATAAGCTGGCAGAACATCCTTACTTCACCCAGTCAAAAGTCCATAAGATTCCATCCCCTAACCATCATTCAAACATGACTGGAAGCGATGAAGAAAATGCATTGACCATCAGGGATAATGTAATAGCGGAACAAAGTGAGATGATTGCTGAACTCATGAGAAAATTAGAAATGCTTCAGGAGGAGATGAACCGTACTCGAGATTTGGCTAATTTGGCCATCACTGTCAATGCTCCTGCTCCAGGGGGACATAGGACTCTACTCCAAATTCCTCCGCTCGGTACACCTATTCTCGGGAATCATCCAAATAACATATCATCCGATACCACTTCCCAATTACCCACAGATCCTATAATCAATAATCCTCCAAGTCATGTTGTCCAAAACACCAATCGAGAAAATAATCCAGATGTCTACCATCCACAAAATCCATCCTTAACCCCTCAAAACCCACTCCCAAATCCATAAAATCCACTCCTAAATCCACAAAATTCATTTCAAAATCCACAAAACTCGTTTCTAAGTTCATAAAATCTTTCTCAGATTCCACCAAACTATTCTCAAATTCCACAAAGCGCTATTAATTTCCAAAACCTCCCTCCTTACCATCCAACCTCCTCTCATCCTCAAAATAAAGCTACCATTCCAAATCCTTCTCATGTCATTATATCCCCTGACGTCTATAATCTTTTTTCCAATACCGAGGTAGACCATCCAAGGAGAAGGAAAAGGAGTGGAGGATCGAGCATGAAAAAAAGTTTCTAGCCACGAATGAAGAGATCATGAGGATCAAGGAATATCACGGGGAAGGTGATAAGAATGCTTTGAGGTACGATAATTTGCGTGTGAACCCCAGAGTAGATCTACCAGAAGGGTACAAGGTCCCAAAATTTGAAGTGTTTGACGGTACTAGAAATCTAATAGTCTATCTGAGAAGGTATTGTGATCAAATGGTTGTGGTAGGAAGAAATGACGCATTATTAATGGGCTTATTCAGCCGAAGCTTAAGTGGCAAAGCCTTAGATTGGTTCACGTCTCAAGAACTGAAAATATAGTCTAGTTGTAGGGCGTTGGCTAAAAGTTTTCGTGATAGATTTGTATTTAATGTTAAGATAGTCCCTGACTGATACTCATTAGACCGGATCAAACCGAATAATAATGAATGTTTTCGAGACTATGCATTTCGCTGGAGGAAGAAAGCTGCCAAAGTACAACTTCCCTTGTCTGAGAAGGAAATGTTATTGGTTTTTCTCACGCTCAGGTGGGAGAATTTTACACTAGGATGGTATCTTCCATTAGGGTAACTTTTGCAGATTTGGTAAAAATTAGGGAATCGCTAGAGGAAGGCATTCAAACAAGAAAGATTATCAAAACCCCAACATCATCTGGGTCTTTCATGTTTCCAAAGAAGAAAAGAAAGGATGTGACTGTGGTCTCTACTAATTCTGCTGATAAATTGAAGAGGAAGTTCAAGCCTAGGAATATTCTTTCCTCACCATAGTCACCAAGTTTTCAGCCTTTATTCTACGTCCAACCTCAATATCAAACTCCACTTCCAAATATTTTACCTTAGTGCCAAATTTCGTAGCCAAATTACCAGTTTCAAGCTACCTTTTCAAACAACCAAATAAACGTCTAAGCGCCTCCAAACTATCATCAAGTACCTCCTCCAGCTAATCAAAATCAGTATAACCCCCACGCATAAACCTCAAAAAGAAACCTCCTAGAAAATTTACTCCATTGGTTGAAAGTCGGACCCAGCTCTTCGAAAGATTGATGAAAGCTGGTTATTTACATCCTATTCCACCAAAGCCTACCAATCTTAATTCATAATTCTTTCAGGCCGATTAGGTATGTGCTTATTATTCAGGAGCTCTTGGGCATAAAACTGAAGATTGCATCAACCTAAAACACAAGATCCAAGACTTGATTGATGAGAAAATCATCACTCTTCAAGCGCCGACACCAAACGTCACCAGTAATCCATTGGCTAATCATGGGGGAGCCACAGTTAGCATGATCCAAATAGCAGGAGAATGGGTATCTAGTAAGATTATTACTAAGGTGGATTCAGAAAATCCCAAAAAGACAGCAAGAGTGGAGAAAATAGAGAAAGTCGTGCCTGCCTTGAGTGTCTTGAGTAAGAATTTGGAAGAAATTATTAATCCCATTACGGTCCCATAAAAAGCACCTAAGCATAGGATAGGGTACAAGCTAAGAAAGAAAGATGAGATTGAAGATAAGTCTAAGATGAATCTGTCCAAACCGTTGTCACTTCTGTACTAGTCATTTCATGTGAGCGAAATGTCAAAAGATCTTAGTCTTGGGGATAGGATAAGAAATCTTTTTGAAGGAAGCGATGATATACCAGAGGATTTTCCAAAGTTTGATGGGGTGAGGAGGGTTGCACCAGGAGAGTCTTTGCAAAATTGGACTTCCACTCCGCTCATAATCCGTCGCTCGTCGGGGTAGATGAAAGGGCAATTACTAATAGTTTTAAAAATCGGTGATGATCCGGAGGAGGCCCAGTGATCCACCCTTTTATGTCTCAAATTTTCATTTTGTGTTTTACAGATTTCAAAAAGGCATGGGCCCACATTTGCGCAGGTCATGAGCCATAGTTTTTATTTATTTTTCAAAAGTCCTCCCTTTATTTAAGAAATTATTTTGAAATATGATTATACATTATCTTTTATTATCTTGTTACCATCTAACATGATTTATTTTGGTACCAATAATTTAAAAACCTTCCAATGTCATGTCATGAAAAGGGTTAGATGAACAAAGAAAAGAGAATGCTGATGAATAAAAGAAGGTGATGAGAAGCAATTAGTGAAAGATATAGAAGAATTTGAAAACCGAGAGACGCCCAGCCTGGAAAAGCCTAATCCTACCTAAGATGGATGGTCAAGAGTGGACTAAACTAATTAATTCCAATGCGGTAAAGAGATATTATGTTTGAAGGATGTTTTAGTTTTGTTTCCATGGTTTATCTGCAATCGTCTTTATGGTAGTATTTGATTTATGATGTATAATTGCCTAGAATCCCTTTTCATTTATGTACGAACTATGTTTGACCTCAATTCTCAAGAAAGGAATACGTAGGTGGCCTATGCCGGCTTCGGTCAACCTATTAAAACTTCATATATATCCCTAGTATAGTCCTGAGCTACGTTTGACCTGATTTCTGCTTCAACGCGATACGTAGGTGCCCCAACGTCTTGGTCATATAACCCTAGGAAATGGATATTAGGGCAGAATTTTTGAGAAGAAATCTCAAAATTTCACAAGAGAAGATCACCATCTGACAAAGAGAACGAAAATCAACAAAGACTTCGGATCCTCTCGAGCTGAGTTCATCTCAAACAACAATAAACTGGGGCAGAAATCTTGAGGGAGGCCTCAAAATTTCCACTAAACATTGGAATATATTTCAAATTCCCCGGCACCAGAGGTCAAAGTCAAGCTTTAGAAGTCAGTAGTTACGACTAAGTCTAGGTGGACTAAACCTTCGTCTATGACAGAACTTTTGATAGAAACCCTTAACGACGATGATGAATCCCTGGAATTCCTCCATCAAACATTGGATACAGTCAGAACTAAGAGAAAGATGTTCATTGAGCTGGTACATGACATGACTGGCAGAGATTTTCTAAATCTTTTACAAAAGTTTTGAAACTAGTTTCTAAAAATAAGACTATTTTCGAAAATCAATACAAATCTTTTATTTAGTAATTGCCTAGACATTTATTGGAACAAAGAGTCAGGGTGGAGGTCCCAACATGACAAAGCTCCCAAAAGATGGTGAGGATCAAACCAAGAATCGAACAAGGTCAACACGGAGTATTTTCACTCAAAACTAACTATTTTTCTATGGATGCAGGGATCAGTACATAAAAATGGAAGTCTTTTTTTTGCAAAAAATATGATTCTCAAGAATGGTATTTCTAGGTACATGTATAAAGAAAGAATGCATACAAATGGACTCAGGTCAAACCATCTTCATTGCCAAGAGGTCCATTTCATCTCATTCCATTGCCAAGAGGGTCGTTTTATCTTATTTCATCGCCAAGAGGGCCATTGTATTTAATATATGATGACACACGAGATAGCATACACTGGCGTCGAGGATATCATCCGCATTAAATATCTTATGACATGTAAGATAACATATGCTGACAGTGAGGATAACATCTGCATTAAATATCTGCTGACACGCGAGATAGCATACGCTAGCGTCGAGGATATCATCAACGTTAAATATCCTATGACAAGCGAGATAACATATGCTGGCGTCGAGGATATTATTCGCATTAAATATCTGATGACACGAGAGATATCATACGTTGGCATCGAGGATATCATCCGCATTAAATATGTCATGAAACTCAAGATAGCATACGCTGGCATCGAGGATATCATCCGCATAAAATATCTAATGATACGTGAGATAGCATACGCTGGCATCGAGGATATCATCCGCGTTAAATATCTGATGACACACAAGATAGCATACGCTGGTGTCGAGGATAACATACGCATTAAATATCTGATAACACGCGAGATAGCATACGCTGGCATCGATGATATCATCAACATTAAATATCTGATGACACATGATATAGCATACGCTGGCGTCGAGGATATCATTCACATTAAATATCTAATGACACGCGAGATAGAATATGCTAGCGTCAAGGATATCATCCGCATTAAATATCTGATGACACGCGAGAAAGCATATGTTGGCGTCGAGGATATCAACCACATTAAATATCTGATGACATGCGAGATAGCATACGCTGGCATCGAGGATATCATCCGCATTAAATATCTGATGACATGCGAGATAGCATACGCAGGCGTTGAGGATATCATCAACATCTATATATCTGATGATACGCGAGATAAGCATACGTTGGCATCGAGGATATCATTAATATTTAATATCTGTTGACACGCGAGATAACATACGCTGACATCGAGGATATCATCAGTATCTAAATATCTAATGACATGCGAGATAGCATACACTAGTGTCGAGGATATCATCAACATTTAATATCTATTGACACATAAAATAGTATATGCTGGCGTCGAGGATATCATTAGCATTTAATATCTGTTGACACGCGAGATAGCATATGCCGACATCGAGGATATCATTAAAATTTAAATATCTAATGACATGCGAGATAGCATACGCTAGTGTCGAGGATATCATCAACATTTAATATCTGTTGACACATAAAATAGTATATGCTGGCGTCAAGGATATCATTAGCATTTAATATCTGTTGACACGCGAGATAGCATATGCCGACGTCGAGATATCATTAAAATTTAATATCTGTTGACATGCAAGATAGAATACACTGACGTCAAGGATATCATCAATATTTAATATCTGTTGACACGCGAGATAGCATATGTTGGCATCGAGGATATCATAATATATATATCTGTTGACACGCAAGATAGCATATTTTGGCGTTGAGAATGTCATTAGCATCTAATATCTGTTGACATGCAAGATATCATATGCTGGCGTCGAGGATATCCCATTATGAATCAGCATTTGAATGCATCGAGAACACGTGATTCGAATAACATATGAGATTTTCTAGACATTGACAATCTGGGGGTCATCTATAAGTCATATTATTTAAAACAGTATAGTGTGCACGATTATCCATGAGTTGATAGTCCATAGGTCTTCCATAATTCGAACAATATCCTAACCGAATAGTGTGCAAGGTTGCCCAAAGATCGATAGCTTGAAGGTTATCCGTAAGTCGCAACTAAATCCTTACCTGATAATATGCGAGATTATCAAATTTGGTAATTCCAAGGGTTCTATATAAGCCGCATCATATCCAAGATCGATTATGTATAGGATTACCCAGAGACTACTAATTTGAAAACATCTAGAAGTCGTATTGTATCCAAGGTCGGATGATGTGCAGGAATACATGAGAACTAGCAATTGGAGGGATATCTATAAGTCATCTCTTATCCAAGGTCAAATAATGTGCAAGATTACCTAAAAGCTAGCAATTCAAAGGATATTTGTAAGTCGCCCCGTATCCAACATCAAATAATATGCAAGATTATCCAAAGATTGATAATTTAAAGGAAATCTATAAGTCGTACCGACACAAAAAACACACAGGACTTACTCGAGATCATATGCAAAGAATCATTGGCAATAACCGAAGATGTTACCATACATCAAGAATTATAGGTTACCAAAGTGTTGACGTATAAGTATAAGATTACACTGTTGCAGTGACCATTCTGCATAAAGTGTCATCGGTGCCCAAAGCAGAGCCCCACTTTGAAGACATATTCAACCAATAAATGAGCTAATTATGCAACAACCAATAGAGTTGTTGTGTCTGTCCGGTGAGTTTCACCATCACCACCACTATGCGCCACCTCTCCTTGCTCCTCCGTCTCGCTGGAGTTGATGGCCAGCAAGTTCCAGCCACCAAAACTTTAACCCACCGCCTTTTTTTCCCCTTTTTTCCCCTTCTCCGACCACCCATAAACCACCATGATCAGCTCTCATTTCTCTTTCAACTACTGTACCGCAAAGCCATCGAAAGTAGTCAGGTCTGGCCAAAATCTTCATTGTCTCAGGTGTTTCTCCGGCTAAGCCGTTGAAGCAGTGTCGCTATAGGTCGTCCTCTCCCCCGCCCCTCTGATTTATTATTTGTTGTTTTAGGAATGATGGTCACCACTGTTATAGATTCTCTCCTCTGATGAGATGATTTTTTTCGATTGCATATGTTACTCATTTAATTTACGCAAATTTGGCCGAGAAATATTTTTCTCTATTGAAATCTGTTTACTCATGAATCTGGTCGGAATGATTTTCTCCGATAACTTTTCATCTTCTCCGGTAACCTTACTGTTTGTTCTAACATATTAAAACTCCGCAAATGTATTGTTAGTAATGGTAAGACTTAGATCTTTACTTTTCTTTGCGTTATTTGGTGATATTTCCAGTTCATCATTATTATACATATTTGT
Organism: Capsicum annuum; assembly: GCF_002878395.1. Taxonomy (NCBI): domain Eukaryota; kingdom Viridiplantae; phylum Streptophyta; class Magnoliopsida; order Solanales; family Solanaceae; genus Capsicum; species Capsicum annuum. The sequence continues at coordinate 206,989,608 of NC_061117.1, forward strand.
GTTCATGTTGTGCTTTTAATTTTTTTCTCTTAGACAATTTCATCTATCAATGTGATTAATTTTTTTTGCAAATTTTATTAATATTGCTTTGATTATTTTTTATTATTATATTAATATTATAGATTTTACTATTCTTATAACATTTTATTGGTGTTACTTTAATTGTTTTCTTTTTGTTACTTTTTGATGTTGCTATTTTGTTGCTTATTATTGATATGTTGCTATGCTAATGGTGCTAGTTTTATTATTCTGATTTATTTGTGTATTCATTGTGACATTGTTAATATGATTAATTTTATAGTTTGTTATCAATGTTTCGGTTGAATACTCACTGTTAATTTGTTAATAGCTATTCTAGTAATTACTTTTGACGCTTTTACATTGACAAGGAATATTAATTACTAGCCTGGCCTATGAAGAAATTCTCCATCGATTTTCGAGGCCTCCACTAATAAAAATACGGATATTACGTATACAAATACGTAATAAAAATAAATAATTTGAGCAATGATGAAATCTTTATAATTTTTTAAAACTTTATCTGAGCCCACTTTTTTAACAAAAAAATATATTTTTATATATATATATGCACACATATCTTTTCAATTTATTTTGATAATTATTTATTTGTTACTAATATTTTATTTACAAGTGTTTATACATGTTATTGGGAATACTCACCGGGAATGACATTCAAAGAAGACTTTAATTTTTATGTTTGTATTTTTATATTTTTACACTTGTACAAATATTAATTATAGTGAAATCTTTATTTTTGGGGTATTGGGCGGGATATTCTTTATTTATGCAATCCTCACCACGCGTTAGACAATTTTAGGCCCGTTAATATTTATACTAAAAGTGATTTAGAAATTTAATCAAACAATTCACACTTTTTACACTAGATTATTACGTAGTCTTTTCTTTAAAGCAGTCTTCTTTATTAAATCTTGTCTTTTCTTTACATACATACATGTATATACTTTTGTTTATATATACGAAAACATACGCATTGTATTATTTCAATACATATTTTATATTTATATTTACAAACATTGATTTTTTCTTTTTTCTCTTTTAATAAACCTAAGTCTGACCGAAAACCACATTTGTGGATTCTGAAGGGTGCCTAATCCCTTCCTTTCGGAATAATTTGAACCCTTACCTAGAATTTAAATTGGTTCTCAGATTGAAATAAAAATCATACTTGTTAATAAATAAGTAGGTTTCCTATTTTTCCTTAAAAATTAGGTGGCGACTTTGTACAAAATTAATTATATTAGAGTCCATAATGTCGTGCTCGTTTTGACCTTAGATAAAAATCGGGTATGATATTTCCCCAACTGAGATTTATGTATAAAATTACCAGTTAAATCTGCAGGGTTATCTATCGGCATCTCAACTTGAAACCTGTCAATATGATAGTTTTGACAGGATCATGCTAGGATTTCGTTCTTAATTCACGTTCCATTGATGATGCATTATCATCATATTAGTCATCATCCTTTTCTCACTTTCTACTTCCTCTTATACTTCTTCATATTCTTCTTCTTCCTCATCACTTTTATTTTCCTCATCACCCTCTACAGACCCTTCTCCACCTCCCTCAAAATTATTTTCATATCTTTCATCAGCTTTAATTTTCCTTGACTGAGATTGTTCAGGAAGCTCCTCCGAATCCATCTGTACTCTAGCCTTTTTTGTTAGGAGGTCAGAAGTTGATCCATTTTCACTTTCTTTTCTTTTGGAGACATGTTTTACCTACAAACAACAGAAAAATAAAAAATACATTACAATTGATGTCTACATAAATTTTCAAAAAAGGCAAGACAAATTTTAATAAATTTTTATACGCCACATTACAAAAAACATATTCCTACAAACAACAGAAAAAGAAAAAAATACAGTACACTTGCTGTCTGCATAAATTTTAAAAAAGGTAAGACAAATTTCAATAATTTTTTATACGCCACATTACAAAAAAATATTCCAACAGATAACCAATCAGTTGGAATAGATGAATCATCTATTACAACAGATAAATTACCCATTGCAACTGATGAACAACTTGATGGATGAGATCAAAGTAGTCTTACTACTGGTTTGTTTTATGCCTATAGCTGAAACATTTATTGCAACAGATGGGGAATCTATTTGAAGACCTTTTTTAATATCTCCCAACAATTGTTCCACCTGTTGCAACAGATGAAACACCACCACCACCACCAATGTTAGCCTCCTATATTTATGTTTTATGTTTTAATAATGACAAACTAATAAGTGAACTTTGCAGGATATTAAAGATACTTAATGATGGAAGGAGATCTCACACACAGGACATTGAAGATCTTAAATCATGGAGGATATCTCGAACAAGGCAAGGAATATTCTCTCAAAGAATATCGTGCTAAATATGGAGCCCCATCAAAGATATTGAAGATCCCTAATGATGGAAAGAGATCTCATGTAAAGGATATTGAAGCTCTCAAATCATAGGAGGATATCTTACATAAGGCAAGGAGTATTCTCTCAAATATCATGCTAAATATGGAGCCACATCAAAAGTAGGATATCGCTTGACAAGGCTACAAAAATCATATCAACTAAAGATCCCAATATACAGGAAAATTGGACACACCTCACGGCAAGATCAAAGGAGAAGAAGGATCTCACTCCTTACATGGACATATTTGATATGTACATGTGTAGAGGTGAGAAAGAAAAATTGCACCAAGTATGGACATATCTGATATGGACATAGCATAAGGTGAAAACTCCAACAATCAAGGAATCAATTCAAATCCTTGATTGAGAAGAAATCTCTTGAGTTTTCTTACGAAGAATAGCAGCCGGAGACTATAAAAAAAGATGACTGAAGACGAACACAGGTTACACAACTTCAAGGAGAAAATTCAAAGTGTTTCATTCTTAGTCTTACAAAGCTTTGTAATGTTAGTTTATAATTTTTATATAAAGAGTAGGATCGAGTCAACTTTGTAACATCAATTGAAGCTGTGTCACAAGATCTGAAGAGTAAAATAAGTCTTCAGAACTTGTTTTCTATCATTGTACTAGAACCAAACCTTCAACGATCTAAAGAAAACTAGAATCCCAAGGGGACTGGACGCAGACACTTGATTGGTGTGCTGAACTAGGATAAATCTTTGTGTTGTTTACTTTATGCTTTATTATTTAAGTGATTTGTTAAGTTTAATCTGTTTATAAAGTGTTTTGATCTGCAGACGAATCAATTGTGAGGAGTTAGTAGTCGACGCATAGAATAAAATTTCAATTTACCCACCCTCTTGAATTTCAACCAACACCACAAATAGCACTACCAATACCAAAACCACCACTAAAAGCCACCACAAACACCACCAATACTAACGCCGCCACTACCACCACCAATACCACCACCACCACCACCAATGCCACTAACACCATCACCACCACCAATACCAATATCAACACCAACACCAATGCCACCACTAAGACCACTACTACCACCACCAAACCAACACCACCACCAATGTCACCAATACCAATACCAACACCAATACCACCACCACCAACATTACCAACACCACCACTAAGACCATCAACACCACCATCAATGCCACCAACACAACTACCAACACCATCAATACCAAAACCAACACCTATTGAAATCACCAATGCCACCAATTCCAACACCAAGACCACCACCAATGCCACTAACACCACCAATAAGACCACCAATGCCACCACGAAGACCACCAATACCAACAGCTACCAAAAATGCCATTCAATAATACCACGTCAGTCAACGAAATACTATGACAAAAACTAGAGTTTTCTCAGGTTCTTCCAACGATTTTATCATCAAAACTTAAAATTATTAATCCATTCTCGAAGATATTACAACTAAAAGTCTTCTTTTTAATTTTTAACTTAAATTTCCTAATTTTTAGAAAAAATAACAAATATAGAACTTTTCTTGAACTCTGTTACCTGTGAAGACAAAGAAAACGATTGATACAAGAAAGAATGAAGTAAAAAATAACAACTATGTGGTCGGAAATGGAAAGAAAATTGATCTATCATGAAGGGTTGAACAATATATTGAGTAGTTATTGTTTGTATTATTGAGAGAGAAAGAAAAGAGCAAGAACTTAAGATTTGAAATGATGAAGCATTTTTCCTGCAAATGGATGATTTGTATTTTAGAAAAGAATGACAAATTTTGAAAATGTCAGTTTGATCCAAACTGATCTTAATTAATATTTTAAAATAGATAAATTTTAACTATTTTATTATAATAAATTTTATTAAGTTAAACTCAGATTTGTCGATTGATGACTCAGGTCAAGAGAAACATAGTTGACCCTGTGAACTCATACCTAGTTTTGGATAAATCAATTTAGGTATTTCAAATAATAAGCTAATATGAATCATTTCAACTCAGTTTGATCGATTGATGACTCAGGTCAGGAGGAACGAATACTAATATCATGCAATTGCAACGACTCAATTAAAACTGTAGCTAGTCTTGTGAACTCATCCCTAGTTCTAGCTAAATCAATTTAGATATTTCAAATAATAAGCTAATATGAATCATTTCAACTCAGATTGATTGGTTGATGATTCAATTCAGGAGGAACGTAATACCAACATCATGCAATTGCAGTGACTCTATTATAACTGTAGTTGACCCTATGAACTCATTTCTAGTTCTAGCTAAATCAATTTAGGTATTTCAAATAATAAGCTAATATGAATCGTTTCAACTCAGATTGATCGGTTGACGACTTAGGCCAGGAGGAACGTAATACCAATATCATGCAATTACAACGACTTAATTAAAATTGTAGTTGACCCTTTGAAATCATCCCTAGTAATAGCTAAATAAATTTATGTAATTGAAATAATAATCTAATATGAATCATTTCAACTCAGATTGATCGATTGACGACTCAGGTAAGGAGAGACGCAATACCAACATCATATAATTACAACGACTCAATTAAAACTATAGTTGACCTTATGAAATCATCCCTAGTTCTATCTAAATCAATTTAGATATTTCAAATAAAAAGCTAATATGAATTATTTCAACTCAGATTGATCGATTGACGACTCAAGTCCGGAGGAACGCAATACAAACATTATGTAATTGCAATAACTCAATTAAAACTGTAGTTGACCCTATGAACTCATCCCTAATTCTAGCTAAATTAATTTAGGTATTTCAAATAATAAGGTAATATAAATTATTTCAACTCAGATTGATCAATTGATGACTCAAGTTAGAAGGAACGCAATACCAACATCATGCAATTGTAATGACTTAATAAAAAATATAGTTGAACCTATGAAATCATCCCTAGTTATATATAAATCAATTTAGATATTTAAAATAATAAGCTAATATGAATCATTTCAACTCAGGTCAGGAGAAATGCAATACCAATATCATGCAGTTGCAATGATTCAATTGAAACTGTAGTTGACCCTGTGAAATCATCCCGAGTTATAGCTAAATCAATTTAAGTATTTCAAATAATAAGCAAATATGAATCGTTTCAAATCAGATTAATTGGTTGATGACTCAGATTAGGAGGAACGTAATACCAACATCATGCAATTCCAATGACTCAATTAAAACTGTAGTTGATCCTGTGAACTCATCCTTAGTTCTAGCTAAATTAATTGAAATTATAGTTGAACCTATGAACTCAATTGAAATTATATTAAAACAGATGTTCAACCTATTGCAACAAATGACTTATTTGTTGAAAATTATCAAATAGATAAATAAAATGTTGCAACAGATTACCTATCTGTTGTAAATTATCAAATAGACATTACCATCTGTTGCGATAGATGACTGAGCTGTTGAAAATTTTCAAATAGAAATTGATATTTATTGCAACAGATGACTTATATGTTTTAAGATCTATTTTTTTATTTTAAAGCAATTTTTCAACCAAGATAAAAAAGATAAAATACTAAGGCGGTAAAAAATATTTCTTGGATAACTCAAAAACTTCTCCTTGAGTAGTCTTATATTGTATTTTCAATGTCACTATCTCATCGTGCCACTCAAAGTTATTAATGAATATTTAAAACTTATCTCTAGAATTATCTCTCCTTCAGCCATAAATTAATTTATCTCTCTTCTTTCTCTTTCTCTACTCTTTAGGTTAATCACAATTGTCTTCTTTTTTCTCCTTTCTCTCCTCTTTCGCATGAGGATCCTTTTGGATCTTAACCGATCTATACATTTTCTTGACGGAAATGAGTGTTTTGATCCCTTTGTTTTTTTGACATTACAGGTATGGTTCACTATTGCTCTTTCTTTCTCATCTTTTTCTTTGTATGTTATTTAAATTAGATATTTATATCTGTTGTTCTTATTGATTTACCCACTACTCAAATCATATTTATTGAGAAAATTGAAGAAAACGTGACTTTTAAGTCTTAAATGAATGAATCATTGTTTTTATTAAATATGCAAAAAAAAAAGTCATCTGTTAGGAGAACTTAAAAAGCCTTATTGGCAGTATCATTCTTTTTATGTCTTTTATTTGTTTCTTTATTGTTGATGTTATTGGTGGTGTTAGTGTTGTTGGAACATGTGGTGTTTGTGTTGTTTATGGTGTTGGAACATGTGGTATTTGTGTTGTTGATGGTGTTGGAATATATAGTGTTATTATTTATTGTTAATGTTGTTGTTGATGTTGTTGTTGGTGTTGCAATAGATTCCCCAAATGTTGCAATTGATGAATCAACTGTTGAAACAGACAGAGAAATTATTGAAAGAAATCAAACTAGTAGCAAGGTTGGTTTGATTTATTCCAACAGATGACCCATCTGTTATAACATGTCAGCCATCTGTTGCCATAGATGCGTCGTTTGTTGCAACAAATGACTCATCTATCGAACAGATGGAGAATCTGTTGCAGCAGCTGGGTCATCTATTGGAACACTTGTTGTAATATGTTGTATTCATTCAATTTTGTGTTACCCTTTTTTAAAATTATGCAGACATCAATTGTAATGTTCTTTTTGTTCTTTTCTTGTTTGACACCAATTATTTTTCTCTTGTTTGCAGATAAAAAAAGTGAAAGTAGATCAGCTTTTGCCCGACCAACATAAAAGACTGGAGTAAAGATGGGTTCGGAGGAATAATCTAATTGCAGATGGAACCACTTCATATGTGGGAGGTATGTATTACTGATTATGTTATCGTAAAAACATACATAGAGTACATCAATTTTGTGAATGATGTTTTTTTACCGATTAGGCAAGAAGATATTGTATTTTACAGTTAAGATTGATAGGTTTGAACTGATAAGGTCAAGAGACCAAGTAGGTGGTGTCGATACCCTGTTACGGTTTAATGATGGTTTTGCTAATGTTTGTGAGTCAAGTTAGGAGAAGGGACCAAGTTTTTGGTGGTAGTGTAAAGATTCAATAGTGATTGGACTAATTTTAAGGGTTTAATGGACTTTTGAAAGGCCTCCAAAGCCTCGCACTACTGCAACTAAGAATGAAAATATATATAGTTATTGCCTTGGTCTAAATTTATATGACTGAGTTTCTCGAGGTGATGCTTATACAACAGAAGATGCTTAGGAGAATATCTAGAGGGAAAGGGGAGGTGCTGAGGACCATATATCAACTCAGACCTTATTAAAGAAGAAACACAGAGTAGCAAGGAACGTGTAGCGAATCTGGCCGATGAAATTGACATAAAAAATGGAAAAACTGAATGAGCTAAAAAATGAAAGTGTATCCAGAAATAAAAATCCATCAATCAATTTTGAGATAAAAAATGGTGAAGTGGACTGGAGCTATGCACTTTTCTGGGAAACTATGACTTGCTATCGTAGACTGAGTGATGACCTACAAAGCGCAAGATCAGAATTCTAAGGTTGCATCTTTGCGAGCACCGAGGGTGGTAAGATGGTCAGTCAGGAACGAAACTTGAACCAACAACTCATGAAGTAAAAATAAAAGATCAAGCAAAGGTGGCAATTTCTGAAGTTAAACTTGCATCCCAGGTCTTCTGCTTGTGGTTCTGGTCAGGTCAAAGGCAGTGGAAATAATAAGGCATATGATCTCTGTCCGACATCAGACCTTTTTATTTCTACTTCCATTGACCTGATTAGAACCACAAACAGAAGGAATCATATGCAAGTTAGACTTTAGAAATTGACACATTCGCTTCCCTTATTTTTACTTCAGGAGTTGTTGGTTTAAGTTTTATTCTTGACTGAAAATATTACCAATCCTCGGTGATCGCCAAGCTGTTTTCTTAGAGTCCTGATCCTGCGGTTTGTGGGTCTTCATTCAAGCCACGCTAGCTAGTCACAGTTCCTTAGCAAAGTGTCCTGCTCCAGTCTGCTTTCCCATTTTTCTTTTCAATAACGACTGACGGATTTTAATTTTAGGACACACTTTCATATTTGCAATTCATTCAGTTTTTTTATCTTTCAAATCAATTTCATTGCCCAAATTGGCTAGAAGTTCCTTACTTGCTGCCTTGTATTTTCTCTAAAACAAGGTCTAAGATGATATATCGTCTTCTCTACCTCTCCTTTTCCGCACAGGTATTCTCCCAAGCAGCTTCTGCTGTATAATAGTCTCCTCGAGCAATCCATCCATATAAATTTGGACCAGGGAAATTTCTATTGGTTTTCCATTCTTGTTTGTTGTAGTGGGAGGCTTCGGAGCCTTCTTAAACTTCATTGCACCATCAAAATCGGTCTAATCACTATTGAATGTCTACAATACCATCAAATATTGATCCCTTCTCAGAGCTTGATGCATAAACATGAGCAAAACCATCACTAAATTATAACAAAGGATCGACACCCGCTTCTTAAAACTCTTCGGTCTTATCGGTTCACACCTATCAATCTTAACTATAAAATACATGATATTGTTTAAAGGATCAATGCCTAAGTGGTGAAAAACTGCATTCACAAAATCATTGTACTTTATATGTGTTGTCACGTTAACCTGATCAGTTATACATAACTCTCATGCATGAAAATGGATCCATCCATCTGCACTCACCTTATTATTTCTACCCCATCAATGTCAAATAATATTTAATCTTTATTTCCCATCATGAAGTGGTGTACAAAACTCTGGAGGCTCAAAGGATAACCATCTTGAACGTCAAAGGACTACATGCCTGTCAAGAAAAAATAAGTGCTACGTATATAATACACCTTGATCGTTGTAATAGTAAACTTGTGTTGTTGTTTGATTATGGACTTTGATAATTTTAACTCATTGTTGGGGATGTAAATGTTATTATTTATTATATAAAATATGATTTTAATAACTCGCGCATCAATAAAATGAGGTAACCAAACAGGAACTAAATACGACTGACTACAAAAAATATATTTAACAGATTATCCATGTGTTGTAACAGATGGACATTGGTTGGAAGAACACATTACACTTCATCAGACTGAATTACGTTCAACCAACACATGACCAATATGTTGCAATAGATGTATCTATTGCACAGATCTGCTAGAAGAGCATAAGTTCTTACCATTGGTTTGTGTTCTTCGAACAAATGACAAATTTGTTCCAACAGATCGTTTGTCTGTTGGAAAAACTGACTAAAACGGTTATTAATAAAAAAAAAAGGGGGTTATTGAAAGGGTGAAAAGTCATGACTTTTTAATTATTTAATAAAAAAAATGGTTCATAAAAAAATAATAAGGAAATAAATGATAAATACAATTTAAAATCGTAAAGGATTATTTAATTTTAATTAACAGATGGTCCCCAACAGATGGTCCATCTATTGCATCCGATAATCTATCTGTTGCATCAGATAATTCATCTGTTACATCAGATAATTCATCTGTTGCAACAGATAATCCATCTATTGTAACAGATAACTGTTGTAATAGATGGAAAATCTGTTGCAATACATGGGTTATCTGATGCAATAGATGGACCACCTGCTGCCACAACAAAATAAAAATAAATATTATTAAAAAAAATGGTTATTAAAAAGGTGAGAAGTCTTCGATTATTTAATTGAGAGAAACAGTTATTTAATTTTAAGAACTAATTAATACTAACTAGTTGAAGAGTCATGACTTCTCACAATAATCAAAAAGTCATCAGCTTGATTTAATTAAGTCATGACTTTTCACAGTGATCAAAAAGTCACCAGCTTGAATGTAATTAATAAAACGGAGGTGAACAGTTGTGCCTTTTTTCCTAACACATTCAAATTCAATCCTCTATAAATAGGTCGCTCCTTACTCGTTCATTCTACTACACTTTATTTATTTCTTGCATTATGTCTTTCATATTACATCTTCAACCACTTCTCTTCAAAGACCAGATTCCTTTCCCTGACCTAGGTAAGTTTTTTTTTTTGAGTGTAAATCTACCTAGTTTGTAGTATACGTCGTATTACATTCGGACTCTTCTTTTTACTTTTGTGTTTACGTTTTTGTTAATTCATGCGTTTTTTAGATATGACTGATCCTGTTTGAGACATTGTTTTTCTACGCGATACCGTGCGGGAACTTCAGAGGCAGGTTAATGACCTGCAGTGGGAGTTGAGCGCCGTGAAAACAAGAATGCTCCGAGAGATTCGCAAGCTGAGGAGGGCAACAGTCACTAGGATTTCAAGATCGCATCGAAGTTCACAATCAGAAATTTTATAAATAGTGACAAATGAATATCTTCCACATTTTCATATTACTTAGATCTCCCATAAACACATAAGCTATTTAAATATATCAAATTGTATAAGTTCTCTCTCAGAAAATTATTTTAAACTAGTAAAATGTCCAAAACTCCTTATTTTTCATATTCCAAACACATCAATTAGGCTTCTCGGAGTGTGAATTTCTTCACAGAGAAAACAACTTAATTGAAACTTTTATTCATTTTCTCCTCATTGAAGACAAGAAATATTACAGAGTTCACTGTCAAAAGGAATGACGCACTTTCTAAATATACGTACCTAAGTGAATTTCAAGTATATTGATCAATAAAATTAGCTTTTCGCGTGTATCATCATAAGTGTATGTCGTGCTTCACATGTGCACCTATCGTTCATTCTGTGCACCTTTTGTGTATCTTGTGCACAACACGTGCATTTCATGCACTACGCATGCATCCTGCATCTTGTGCATCACACGTGCATTTTCGTTCGCCATGTGCATTGTGTGTGTCATACGTACATCACATGCCAACGAATAAAAATAATTTGAATTTTGTTGAGAATAGGAGACTACGAAATTTATTTTCTAGCGTAATCCAATATTTTACACGAGAAGTAATCTATACGCCTTACTTTACTCTAGTAGTAACTATAGAAAAAACGGCTCCTAATATACTGTCTTAATGGCTGGTGTATTGAGCTGACCCTAATCGCGGGTCACGGCATTTGTTCAAAATAGGTGACGTAGCAAAAATATGTGGAGAGAATGACATGGGAGCTATGGCAAATTGAATTGTTGGGATCACATGGTGAAAACTTTTTATTAGTTGGTAATTTTCAATGGTATATTGGATAATAACTTAAATCTGGAATATTCATGTTATTGTTACGTATGTTTTTCAATAGAGAAAATACACCATTTCCTCACAATTTCTCGTCACAACTTACTTTAGAATTTTAACGTATAACTTTCAAGTTAATTAAATATAACCTCAAAATCACAATCCATTCTCACAAC
>NC_061117.1:207004321-207049800 GCF_002878395.1 Capsicum annuum
GTTTTATACTTAAGCAGGCAGCAGGTCGGCATGCCTGCTTTAGTTGCCTGCTTTAGTTGCTACAACCGTGTTTTTACTGTATCACCCTTAATTAATTATTATAAGTTATTTACGTATTAGAAAATTAATAATATTTAATACAAATAAGTAAACTAAACATTTCTGACATGTCTGCTTCAATTGCTTCAACCATAATTTTACCATATCACCCCTAATTAATTATTATAAGTCATCTAAGTATTAAAAATTAATAAGATTTAATAAAAGAGATGAAATAAACATAAAATAATAAATTAACTCTTGATGATTTAAATTAGCTTGACATTTTATATGAGGCTCACTTAGATTATTTTCACAAGTAATTTTTTATAGTTATTATGCTATATCACTTTTAGTACATGTCAGCTTCGCGGCTCCAATCATGAATTTACTATATCATCCCTAATTACTTATTATGGTTATTTAAGCATTAAAGAAAATTATATTATTAGTATCCCATACAAGAAGTCACAATAAGTAGCTGAAGCAGGCTGCTCATGTTCGACATGCCTGCCTCAGCTGTTTCAATCGTGATTTTACTATATTACCCCTAAATAATTATTATAAGTCATTTATCTATTAAAAAATTAATAATATTTAACAAAAAACTAAAATAAATATTTATAACATGACTGTTTCAACTACTTCAATTGTAGTTTTACTAAATTACCCATACTTAATTATTATAAGTCATTTAAGTATTAAAAAATTAATAATATTTAATAAAATAAAGTAAAATAGACGTAAAATAATAAATTAATTTTTGATATTTTAAATTAACATGACGTCTTATATGGAGCCACTTAAAAAAAATTTCACAAGTATTTTTTTATAATAATTTTACTATGTCACTTCTTAATTAGTAGAATAGAAAAAAAAAATTATAAATTGCAATAATTAAGAACTTAAATTATTTAAAAAATATAATTGACTATCAATGTTACAAAAGTTTGAACAACTCAAAATATCGTTATGCAAATTTTATCAACCTAAATATAATATTATATGTCTAACTTAGAATTTATCAACCAAACAAATAAAACTTTTAATTAAATGATAGAATTATATATAACGTAAAAATTTTAAGGATCAACATTGGGTCGTGCGTAGCACGGCGTAAGCTGGCTAGTATATATATATATATATATAATATTTTTTGAATGACTATTAATTTGTGTGCTAAAAAACATATTATTTTGTTAAAAGAGTTTAAAAATCAACCAAAATATATATGTTACTAATCATTATAATTACATCGTCCCACTTAGCGTTACTTCATACCAAATTAGTTTTCAACATGATGGAATATAAATGATCTGAAGATATGAGTGAATAAGATGAACAGTAAGAACAAACATATTATAGCCGTTTTATCAACAACTTATAGCCTAGACAACGGATCTATGCATATATGATAATGATTTCCAGCATTGCTGGAACTCCCTTATCGGTGTGCATTACAGCAAACTGTAGAATTATAACTCTTCACATATAGATAGTGTAGGTTACAACCATCACTTAATAACAAAATAACTTTGGGACCTAACCTCTGTTCGCTTTTCTTTAACTACATGGTGAGAAATAATATCAAAATATCATCTAAACCAGTATCATCGACACATAAGAGCAGAGGGTTTTTAGGGCTACAAAGACTAATTTTGGAATAACAAAAAATAGCTTAGGAATAAAAATGTCTTTTAGTAGATTAAAATACAATGACTTATAAGCCTAACAAAAAAATACCCAATGAGATGCTTTTAAAAAGTGCTTTATAAAAAGTAAATTTTAACTTCATTTAAGTAAGTTTTAAACTTCCCAAATACTTCAAAAAGTTAAAAATAGCGTTAAAGTTATTTTGACTTGCTTTAAGCCTATCCAAATACCAATTTCTTGGTTGTGTAAGATTTTATTTGACTAAATTGTACTCCCTCCATCTCATTTTTACTCGTCCCAAATTGGGATGACACAACTATTAAAAAAAATAATAAATAGCATAATTAGTTTACCATAGTATCCCTATTAAATGGTATTTATATTTTAATTTAAAGAAAAAATAAATTAATGTAAAGGATAAAATATGAAAAAAAAATTATCTTATCTTAATAAATAAAAGAGAACATTAAATTAAAAAATTTGAAATGAATAAAATGAGACGGAGGAAGGACCTTCCAAAGATACTAATAAGCTTGTAAGTCTGCTTATCATGAAAATTCTAAAAAGGAGCTTGGCCAATAGAATTACTTGATGAATGCCTAAGTGATTTTTATTCAATACATAAGTCATAAAGTGATACGCTAATCAGTATCGGTCTATGTGTCCAATTGTCATGAAGGTCGTCGTCATAAACTAAAAGTCTTTTAGTAAATCAAGTAAATGATATTCAATTCAATGATCAGTCATATTATTAATAATCGTTTTGGATATGTGATTTTCATTTCATAATTTAAAATAATGAGATAAAATTAGTATCTAAACATGCGATTTAATATTTATTTCTTCTCATAATTTCATGTTATGAGATGACATCTCAAATTCTGCAAAAAGTTTGATTTGATATTTCACATCATGATTTGAAATTTCATAGCATAATTTGAGATTTTTCAAATATAAAAATTGATGCATAAATTTATATTATTAAAAAAATCACTATTTATATTTAACAATCATGTTCATATGCAAATATAATTTATAGTTCATAATATTACTCTTTAACCGTTTATATCTCATATAATTGTTACTTCACCAACATAAAATTTATTATTACTTCAAATCAATTCCTACACCTTACCATTTATTATTCACCAAATTTATTATTTTTGATCAACAAACGGCTCAAAGTAACAATGTTGATTTGTCTTCTCGATCATTTTGATCGATAAGTACAAGCTCGGTGTAAGAAGATTATTCGTACTATTTGAAAAGATTATATTAAAGAGTAGTACACTACGACGCACGTTCAATTTTACCTTTTTATTGAATTTAAGTTTGATCAATAAATATCGTATATTTTAAAATAGTTTTGTAATAATATTGTACTTTTGTTAAAATTTTTTACTTATTTGATAAAATTGTATCAAGAATTAAAGAATTTTAGTAATAGTTTTCACAATATATGAGAATTTTATGTTTATTAGAATACATATACAACGTAAAAAGTTCAAATACCTATTTAGACAACACTTCAACTTTAGCTAATGATTTTATTTCACATGACCAAACAAGCCTTAACAAATTAATACCAATCAGTTTCCATCTCCTTTTCTCCCACAACAACAAAATTAATACCCTATTTAACTATAAGAATTTTTTTTTTCCCGCAAAATTTTCCACTTTATTCCAAAATGGGTTTGATCATAAAACTTTCAAATACAACTTAGAGTTGTATTTTAAAAAGTGATAATTTTACTTTCATTTTTTTGTAAAAATTTAAAATAGTACTTCAATTTATATTGAAGATTAATCATATCTTTAATTTTTTTTAAAAATTAATTTCCATAACAAAATGCAACTTTAATTTCAATTTTAAAAAATAATTTTAATTTTCACGACCAAACCATATTGCTTTACTGGGCATACGCGAAGACGTGGAACCAAGTCAATACAAAAGGCCCACTTCGAAGACCCAAACATCATTTCATTTTTTCTCCACACACCATCAAATTCCAGAATATTTTTTTTCTCAAAATTAGGGTTTAACATACCGGAAATGTCATCATCATCAACGGCGGCGGCGACCCCAAGTACGGCATCTACATCAGAGAAGAAGAAGCCTGTTTTCGTCAAAACTGAAAGCTTAAAGCCAGGTACACATGGACATAACTTGACTGTTAAGGTTGTTGAATCGAAAACCGTCAAAGCTACCGGCGGCGGGAGTCGTGGAGGTAGATCATCGGCCTCGTTGAATTCTCGTGGTCCGGTGCGTCTCGCCGAGTGCCTTGTTGGTGATGAGACTGCCACTATTCTCTTTACCGCACGTAATGAACAGGGTATGTATCGGAAATGGATTTTTATCTTACTATAATTTGTTTGGATTTGGACATCTTTTCTAAATTTTGGCTTTTTTTATCACGAATTTTGGTGATTACGATTGCTTGAGAAAATCTGCAAATGACGGTTATCTCGTTATTGTATAACGCAGAATTGAATAATGTAGAGAGATCTAATAGAAATGAGTGCATTTATATGTAATGAAGGATGATCTGTTTTCATGTTTTATGTTAGTATATATAATTGGAAAAAGCCTCTCTATCTCACCTCTGCGTTAGTGGTATGGACTGCGTACATTTACCCTTCCCAGGCCCCTCTTTGTGGTAATATACTGGTTTTATTGTTGTTGTTGAGTTGAGTTTAATCAGGTAATTGGCAGAGGTAGGGGTAAGACTCTGTACACTCTATCCTCCTCTGACCGCACTTGTTGGACTATACTCAGTGGCGGGCCAAGGATATGGGGGTTATGAGCGCCTCATTTTCTTTAACATAAGTTGCTAACTATGACATAGTACAAATGCACACATATAGCCGTTGATTACTTTTAGTTTTAAAAAAATGAAATGCTAAGCAGGAAATGAAATGTTGAGGGGATGTTCGAACACACATGCAGCCACCCAAAGCACCCAGCCATCTTAGTGGTTTCTTAGGTGCTTTTCTATAGCTTATACCAGTTGTTATATATTTCTTATTTAGTTATACCTAGTCTGTGTTGTGTTGAACTGTTGCTGGAGCACCACAAAATTGCTCATAGGTACGCCCCTGACTATACAGGGTATGCTGTTGTTGTTGAGTTTAATTGTGTAATTGGAAAATTTAACTTGTATCTTAATCCGTCTTTCTCAATGCAATTACTAGAGCACTCTAAATAATAAGCTCGTTTCTTGTGTGTGTATTTTCATATAGTATCCTGATTATAGTTGAAGAGGATGTTTTGATTTGTAGGTTTGTGAACATTGTGCTTTAGAATTCACCTGTTTGTAGGTCTGTAGACATTGTGCTTTAGAATCGACCTGTTCAGCTCATTTTGATAGGAAACGATGAGGTGGAATGGAAACTCGTACCTGAAAGCATCTTTGTTCCTCCCTGCTGCACCACAATTTGATGATCCATTAGTAAACAGGGTGTCGATTTGGTTTTAATGGAGCTTGAACAGTTCAATTTAAAACACCAGCCCCTGGACGGTTGGAACGCTTCTTAGGAACCGGCAACGGTCCTCTTCCTGCTTTGGTTTCGTGACAAAGAGAGTATTTGCTGTAGGTGAAAGGGTCTTTTCCTCTAGAATCCCTTACTTGTCAATGTATTTGTTATTAATTCCTCTTTTAAGATAGCAAATACTTGACATTTTCTTTTCCTGGAGAAATACTGGTTTATGCTATTGATTTATTTGGGGTGCCTATTTGACTACAATTGATGATGCATTTGTGTATTGGCATTTGAGGTTGCCTGCAAAATCAGATATATTGGCCATTGGAGTTTGTCATGCTTTGAATGGTTTATGTGGTTTTGTCCCTGAACGGGAGTACTTTTTCCCCTGTAAATAGGGATGGTTTAGCTTTAATGTTTTGGATATTCATGTCTTCCTCTCATATGCAGTTGACATGATGAAGCCTGGCGCGACTGTCATTCTGCGAAATGCAAAGATAGACATGTTCAAGGGTTCCATGCGACTTGCAGTAGACAAATGGGGTCGTGTTGAGGTTACTGAACCAGCTGATTTTGATGTTAACCAGGAGAACAACCTTTCTTTAGTCGAGTATGAACTGGTGAACGTGGAAGAGTAGACAGGCTCATGGGAAATGATAGTTTGAGGTGACAGTTGAATTCTTGTTCCTAATGTGAATTCTTATTATGCATCTCTTTGGAATTTCATTAGATTTAATGAGCAAAGATGCCCATATTTTTTAGCTCATGATGATCCAATGCCATCAACATCATATAATGGTGTTGCTTTGTTCACTTGGTTGGTTAACTAGTTATATAGCGTGAGGTTTTTACTTTTAGTCATTTCCCATGTTGTAAGAGGTGAAAACCAGTTCCTAAGAATGGAGTATTGATGTCTTTGTATTTCTAACTTTTTGTTACACAACTTATGCTATCTAAACATACAATGTAAAAGAAGCTGACTCTTCTGTATCAACTACTCGTTTTATATCTGTAATTTCATTTGTACATTTAATCCATCTCTTAAGGACGTGGGGGGTGGGGGCTTGTCTTATAATATAGGGGTACTATAGGCAGCTGATCACGTGTCATTAGTGCAAACTGATTGATCAACAAGAAGTTGGTGCTACCATAAAGCTCATTTTAGAAAAATCCTAAGGAAAGTTACAGAGGGAACACTACTGCCAATAATTTAACGAAAAGATATAAAGAAAAGGACACAACAACAGCAACCACATACCCAATGAAATTCAACAAAGTGAGGCTTGGGAAGGACAGAGTATATTAATGAAATTCAACAAAGTGGGGCTTGGGAAGGATAGAGTATATGTAGATCTTGCATTACTTAGAGGTAAAGTGGTTGTTTTCGAAATTCTCTTTGCCTGGGTGAAGCTAATGAAAGATTGATGTCTATGAATTTTAGAATGAATTGTATGATGTATTAAGAGACATGAATTTCTTTAGTCATACCCAACTGGTTCGTGGGATGGGGAAGTGCTACTCTGTTGCATAAACGCTAAAAGTTTGGGTGTGATTTAGTTTATTCATGACATCTAAAGGATCATTTTGTTTGCGGCCTTAATTTGACATCATCCCAGACAGATTTATTTTGACAGTAAGTTTGAGATCTCAAAATTACTTATTTATTACTTTCTCCGTTTATTTTTACTTTTGTCCACTTTTTTATTTTGGGAAGTCCAACAATACTAATTCAATTTATAAAAATCAATAGATAATTTATATATTTCTACTCTTTTACCCTTAATATTAAATACGATTCATTAACTAATGTATTTTTCAAAGCATTAAATTTATTATATTCGAAGGGTAATGAAGTAAAATCACTTCTATCATTTACTGCTTCTTAATTCTCATGCCAATAGAAAAATGGATAAGTAAAAATAAAGGAAGGGAGTATATTTGTTTATGTATGATCGACACATTCTTTTTTGTTTTCCAAAAATCATGTTACACCCAATAATTCTATAATTTTTTTTTATTGCTTGCTTGTTAATTTTTGGTTCCAGAAAAATATATTACTTTCTCCTTTTATTTTTACTTGTTCACTTTTTTATTTTGAGATGTTTAATAATATTTTTCGGTTTATAAAATCAATGGATAATTTATATATTTCTATCCATTTTACCCTAATCATTAAATACAATTCATTATCTAATGCATTTTTCAAAATATTTAAGTTATTATATTCAAAGGGTAATATGATAAAATGATCCCTATCATTTACTGATTCTTAATCTCTATGACAATAGGAAAGTGAACAAGTAAAAATGAACGGAGAGAATAATTATTAATTAATACTATATTTAATTTGATGTGATATCGTTACATTAAATAAAAACTATAACTTTTATTAATTATACACACACACACACACATATATATATATAGATACATATATACATACACACACACATATATATATATATAACTAGTTCAGAGGATGTTTGGCCAAAGAGGCTTCGAGACAAACATCAGTGGAATTACAAAAACTTGAGTGTTTCCAAAAAAATTCATGATGGCTCTATTCTTGGCCATTGCATCAACGACCCTGTTATGCTCTCTATAACAGTGCTGGGGTGGTGAACTTTCCACTCTCTTTTCAGTGATCTGCATTCATCAATACTTGAATTATATAGTTGGTTACCATTATGAAACTTCGTAATGACTTCCTTAGAATCAATATTGATTTATTTAGGGAGAAGGTTTTGGATCTCCACCAATTTGAGGCCCTCGGTAAGGGCTAAGAGTTCCATGAGGTTGTTTATAGCAAGTGAGTGGCTTCTAGTAAATCCTAAAATTCATTCTCCTCTAATGTTTCTGCTCATTTCCCCAATGCCTCCACTGTCTGGGTTACCCAAATATGAGCCATCAGTGTTGAGTTTAAAGGAGCCCCTAGCCGGTGGGGTCCAATGGTAGTTTTGAGGGATGTGGAGGTATTGGAGCCATTGATGCTGAGGTATTCAATGGATTATACATAAGCTCTGTTGAACATGGCTTTATCCTTTTTATTGCTGAACACCTTCTCATTCCTGTTTTTCAGATGTTCCAGAAATAAAAGGGGAGAAAGCTACTTTAAGGTTTTCTAGGTGTTTTTCTAGTTGTGGATGAGAAATAAATCAGTGTTAAGAAGGGAAATATTAGTGGCTCTGCTGGCCAAATTAGTTTAGAAATCAGTGGAGTAAAGATAATCAAAGAGGTTGTACTGGATATCCTCAGAGGGATGATCGCAAGTGGGGCATCCAAAGGTGGTATTAGTGTCCCTATGGAACAAGGTTTCCTTAGTGAGGAGACTATTATGGTAGAGGAGCCAAAGAAACATTTTGATATTTGGAGGGATTTTGGCTTTTCATATCCAGTTGAAATTCTTATTTAAGGAGGGGGGAGGGTGGGACTTTCTCTATTTTTTATAATGAGATCATAAGTACTTTTGTAAGAAAAGGTGTCATTGCTATTAGAATTCCAAAGAAGGGAGTCTGTTGTAGCCTTCCTGTTAGAGAAGGAGTTTTGGATCTCATGGATAATGTTGGAAGGGATAACAAAGGGAAGAGAGTTGAAATCCCAACTATCATTATTCTAGATATCAGTAGTTTGGTCTGAAGGTTGCTGAGATGAATAGGGCCATGGAGGAGATTGATAAGAAGAGGGTGATTTAGTAACCACCTATCAACCCAAAAATTGATTTTAAGGCCATTGTGCACTGACCATTAGGAAACCTTTTTTCAGAGTTTTCATTCTCTATAAAGGCTTTTCTAAATTTTGGGGGGAGTGGCTCTTGGGCTAACTCAGATTTCGTTTGTATTTCTGAAAGAGAACTTTGACTTACATAGAGAAGGGATTGGTTTTGAATCTCCAAGCAAGGCTACACAAGAGGGAGTCATTTTTTATAGAAGCTTTATGGATGTCAAGGCTTCTCTCTTGTTTTGATTCGGTAATGGTTTCCCAACTGATCATATACATTTTCTTCCTGGTATTATCCATGGCCGGAATAACATTTCTTTAGGTTTTGTAAATGGATTTGTGAACCTTAAAAGAGAGATGGATAAAATGCACAACATAATTAGGAATGCTTCTGAGGGATGCTTTTGCAAGGGTTGTCCTACGTTCTATGTTGAGAAACTTGATTTTCCACCTATATATTTAAAGTTGAGGTTGTCAGTGATGAATTGAAAGTCATTATTGGTGGATTTTTGGTGGAAGATAAGGAACCCAAATACTTCCCAAATTTTTTCTTAGCAGGGGTGGCGAGAATGGTTGAAAGTTTCACTTGGTCCTTCCTTTTACAATTTCTGGAAAAGTTGACCTTGGATTTTCTAATGTTGATCGTTTATCCATAGTATTGACAAAAACTTTTGAGAGTATTCATGATAGTATGGCAAATTGACTTTATCAACTTTAGCAAAGAGGGTGAGGTCATCAACAAAGAAAAGATAAATATTTTTAGGCCTTTTTAATTTGCTGATGGATATGGACTACCATTGAAGGATGTCCACCTCATAGTTGATCTTCTTAGAAAGAAGTTCTATGCAGAGGATAAAGATGTAAGGTGCAATAAAACCACCTTGTCTTATACCCGTAGAGGGAGAGAAGTTGTTGGTCCTATTTCTATTCATAATCGCTGAGATAGAGAAGGTAGAGATGCAAGACATGATGAGGGAAGTGATTCCGGGAGGAAAATTATAATAGAAAAACACATGTTTTATGAAAGACTATTCAAAACTATCAAAGTTTTTATCTAGATCAATCTTGAGGGTCATATTGTTTCTTTTGCCTCTTATTTTAGAAAAAATGACTAATATATTTTTGAACAATGATGGCATTGTCAACAACTCTTCTTTTGGAGAGGAAACAAACTTGACTCTAGCTAATTAAGTTGTCCATAAAGGGCTTGATTCTTTTGATAATGATTATAAAGGGCTTGATTCTTTTGACAATGATTATAGTGATAACCTTATGTTGGGTATTGCATAAGCCATTAGGTATAAAGTTTCTAATAGAGGAGGCATTCCTGCATTTAGGAATCGAGTAGAGGTAACTAGTGTTTATCCTTTCATCCTGGTAGAGAATGTGTCAGTACAAAACTTGGTTAGGGAAGGGCCAATGATACTCCAAAACCTTTGGTACATTATTGGATATATTTCATCAGGTCCAGATGCCTTTGTAGGATTAAAGGAGAACACAACTCTCTTTATCTCCTCAATATTAGGGATAACCTCAAGACTAATATGATCAGTGTTAATTATGGAGTCACATAATGAGGGGTTTCTTTAGTGGTTAGGGGAGAGGGAAGAGAGATGATCAAAAGTGTACAAATTTCTATAGAAAGAGATGATGGTTTCCTAAATTTTATCATTCACATAAATCAAGTTGTCATTATCCTTCTGAAGGGCATTAATCAAATTTTCTTTCTCCTATTAAGGGTGATGGTGTGGAAAAATCTGGTATTTAAATCCCCATTCGCTAGCCAATTGATTCTAGATTTTAGCCTTCAAAAGTCATTCTCATGCCTAATGATATTGCTATACTCAATGCGAAGAATGTTTTCAAGATTGTGGAGAAAAGAGCTAGTGGAATAGTTGGGGGATTTCTCAATGCCTGTTAGTTTGGCAAGGAGTTGCTTCTTTATATGGAAGATATTAAAAAAGATTTCTCTATTTCAATCCTTGGTAGAGGTTTAAAATTCTGAGGTGTCATCAGTGATATTATTGCAATCCTAGAAGGAGGATCTCACTATATTAGAAAAGTCTTGATGTGAGATCTACATAGTCTCTATTTTGAAAGGCTTAGGAAAGTTCAAGAGAGGCTTGGTGAGGCTAAAAAAAGAGGGGAGTGGTCAGAGTGAGTCCTAGGTAGATGTGTAATAAAAGCCTTAGGATACAGATGAATCCAAGCCTCAATTGCTATATATCTATCTAGTCTCTTAAGAATAAAGTTATGCCTATTCATATACCTCTTATTAGCTCAGGTGTATTTACTACCCTTGAAACATAGATCAATGAGGTTACAAGTGTTGATACAGTTCCAGAAGTGGGGGGCATCTATTTTGGTTCAAACTGTTACCACCAAATTTATCAGTGGCCTTGAGGATCTCATTAAACTCTCTTCCCACTAACCAACTATTGTTACTAGACTCATTCACAGTTTTAGTAAGGGAAGACTATGGTTCACTGAGCTCATCAATTCTGAGAGACTTGCTGGAGTAAAGTCCTCTTGAGATATTCTACTGATCATTTGAAAGAGTGTTACTATCCAAACATTTTGACCATAGTTCAGGAGACCTTGATTTAGACTTTGCATAACCACCCAAGCAAGATAGGTCAAATTTTGGATGTAGAGAATGAATTTTCCCCCATCCCACTCCAATTGCAGGGGAACAGTCTGGTTTGTCAAACTTATTTCCAATCATAAGGTAGAGAGATGATTCAGGAAAGAGGTGCTGTGATGAATGTAACCAAGTTTGACCTCGAGTTTGGTCAGGCAAGAGCCATTGTGAGAAAATTTTTGGCTAGCAACAGTTTGAGTTTTAAGCTTAAGCTTAGCTTTTAAGGAGAATGTGAGCTTAAAGAACTCTTCTTTGGAAATTTCAGACATATTTAATGCCATGTACTTGAACGTGACAACATCCATTATGAAAAAAAGGTCCAGAGGAAGAGTTTTTTGCTGTCTTTTGGTTAAAAACACCTTTAGACATTTAAGTGCTAGATGTAGGGTGAGTTGTAGTGGATCGAGAAGCATCAATATTCTTTTTGCTCTTATTTCCAAATATATGGTAGAAGGAGTTTCCACGACCTTTTTATTTTTAGTCTTAGAAAGGTCAATCAGGTAGGGCCTACAAGCTTATTGGGCCATTTAAAAGAATAAGGTGGTTGGCCTAAAATTCTCAAACCAGACTGGGAAGAGTTTCTCATTTTTTAGGGCGAGGGGTTCTTAGGCTCCCTCAAATTACTGGGCCAGTTATCAGTATTGAGCCTTTTATAAGAGGAAAGAGAATAAGGCCCAATACTTAGAAGAACCTTAGAAGGTCCTGATTTAGAGATGTCTTTGGCTAGCCCAACTAGTTTGGCCCAATCGGGTTTTCTATCACTACCCTTACTGTAAGTGTTGGTCGGCACTGTTTCTACCGATGAAGTATCGAGGAAATTACCTGATGTTGCATAAAATTTTCTTACCTTAATGTTGTATTTTAGATAGGGTGGTGCTTTTCCATATTGACGATTGATATTTTTTTCTTTTTGAATTACACAGTTTGCTATTTCTCATCAGCTTTCTTAGTAGGTATTTTTTCAAGTGTAAAGGTGGATTCCTCTTTTTTGGCGTGAGGATAATTAATCGAGACATGACTTAGTCGACCACTATTCTTGCAGAAAATGCCTTCCCCATCATAAAAAATGGCATGCGAATAATGGCCAATTGTTATGGAGGTTTGTACTGGTGAATCCAGTGGAACTTGGACATAAATCTGCGTATATCTCCCTCTTAGCATTGTGAAAGTATGAGTATCAATCTTCAGAAGTTTGCCTATCTTTCAACATACCCTTTCGAGGATGTGATTGTCATAGAACTCTATTGGAAGTCGTGGGATTCGGATCCAAATCACTGTGGAGGTGATTTTGGATTCGCTAGGAACAAAATTTGGTTTCCAATTGTGCACTGAGAGAAAATTTCCTGCAATGAACCACTGAACTTCTTGTAAGGCCTTAACTTATTCTTTTGGGTTGCTGAATTTAATCGTGTAGAAAATGAACCCCAGGTCTATATGGCATAGAGCTTCAGTTGGTTTCCATAAGTCCTCAAGTTTAGTTCTAAGGTATTGGTAATTCTATTTTTTCCCAAAAACCTTGACTATAACTGAGAATATCTGGGGTGCATACAAGCGTTACTTGTCCTCCACCGCGAGATTTATCATGTCATTTTTCAGTTGCTCCAAATGACTTTTATCGCGGGAGAGGTCCATGGCGGTATAGTCCAAAGAGTCGGCCTTTTATCTATGACAATATCTTTATACGATTGGCTAGCGTCCATTTGACATTCATCTGAAGTTGGTTGCTCCGTTAATTCCTGGGGAATGCATTTTACTGCTAGATCTGTAGGAAGGGTCATATTTCGATTGCTAGTGGTTTGGGAGTTAGTGTTAGAGAGAAGGTTGTCTTTCTCTCTCTATCCCATTCTTGATGATTTTTTTCCCTCTCAAATTTCTTTTGTTACTAATTAGTTTCTCTTATTAATGATGTTGAAAAGGTATTATACTTCAATTTCAAACATTTAAATATTATTTAAATTAGTTTGTGTTACTAATTTAGCTACATTGTGACTAAGTACCGCTTATTCTATAACTTTTATTGCTTATTTACTATTTGAGAATATTGTGAAAGTGAATATCACTTACATTTTTTTAAAAATACATACCCGGATTTTACATCTTCACCCGTAATTGTTATTAATGTTTTTTATTTTATTCTTTTTAATTTTTTATTTACAATATTTAAAATTATCATATTTTATTATTTTATTGTTCAAAAGTATTTTACTTTTATTCATGCAGTGATATTTTAATTGTAATACTAATCGTTTATTGATTATTTTTCTAGAGAGGTAAATTGCATGGTCATATATTTTAAGAAGTTGTGATTTTTTTATTATTTGAATATTAAGATGTTAGAGTTAATTTGCTTCTCATACTAGCTTTTGTATCGTTGCATTATTTCTACTTTTCAAAGGTGTTAGAAGTTTTATTTTCCATAACCTTTTAATCAATTAATGTGTTTTTTTAGTAATATTTTGTTTTATTATATTGTATTACTATATTATAGATTTAAAACTTAAAAATACATGGAGCTTAAGCCCCATGCCTCGAGGCTTTCGGCTTAACTTGAGGGGGGCCTATTCGTCCACGGGGAATAACAAAGACGTGATGAAAGGGGAGATGAGTGTTCCTAGATGGGCTGATTTAGCTGATGGAGAGGATTAGGTTTCACCTCTTCCTTTGAATAGCAAATTAAGTTTAGAAGCTTCCATATTTGTGTCTGAAAGTGCACCGTAATGAAAAATGAGTCAGGGGCCTTAGCATCAGGACTTAGTCCAATTACCACTTATTTTAGTGATTTGAGCGAGAATTTTTGATGAGGAAGAGGAAGAAAACATGTTGGATATGTGATTTGATAAAGTGGCTAGAGATGGAATATCTCACCTCAACAACAAAAAAATGGAAGCAATAAAAAGACACATGAGAGGCAACATAGCTGGGATGGTAAAGTGCGTGGAGTATGTTCCAAGGCACCTACTAATGCGACTGACAAATCAAAATCATACAACAGTGTCAATAGCTTCAACAAAATTCAATAAATCCAAGAATAACTGATGAGCTATCAAATGTTGTTGGACAGATTGGAAGATGAAGACAAGAGAAAATACTTTAGGTTACTTTAGACGGGCAATCTTTCCTTTTTAAATTTATGTATTTGTAGAAGGAAGTTTGAGTTTGATAACTCAAATTTCTTCTTGGATTTTATATTTTTGTACAGTTTAAGCATCATCATTTGTAATATCATCATAGGGTATGTTACAAACTCTGTGATGATCATAAGATACCTAGTTCTCTCTAGTTCTTATTTTCTTCATACTTGTTGATTAATAGAGGTTCATTACCTCATTAGGATTGGTAAAGGAAAGCCTAATTCCCCTTGCTTATACTAATCCATGTTGAAGATTTTTATTATTAATAAAAAGCTGCTAGACACATTGTGGTATAAATTAGCCCAAAAAAAGGAAAAAAAGACCACACAGAGTAGTTCGTGACATTCATTTTGGTTAGGAGATCGATAGATTTGGTCTAATTTTGACCTCTAATCAAATCTAGTGTAAATCAATGGATATACAATACTACTTATATGATTTTCAAATATTATCTTATCAAAACACGGCACATCAACGTACAAAAGCCTTTTTTATGTTTAGGTAGGTTTTAAAGTTAGATCAGGTCTAAATTTTAAAAATTACCTTACACACTTTTTACCCTTTTAGACTCGATCTCACTGAAAAAACACAATCATTTATTCAATTCTGACCCAAGCTCGTTTTATGATTAAGTAGAAGAGAGATTTTTTTTCCCATTTGGATCGGATTTGGAGGGCTAAAAAAATGGGTGACTTAATTTTCTAAATCTAACAATAAAAAAAGACAGTAAAGGCTTGAATGGATGGTCTTTTGAAATCACAAGATCACTTTCAGGATTTTTCTATAAGTTAGTGAATATAGGCCAGTTATGAAAAAGGGTAAATATACACTATTTTTTTAATGAGGGATATATCCACTCGAAATTATTTTTTCCTTTACTAATTAACTCCTTGTACGTAATCAAATACTTCAAAACTTGCATCACTGATTATTACTATCATTTAGATCAAGAAATTAAAGCTACTATTTCGACATTGACAACATAATAAAAATATTTCCTTAGTCCATTTAACTGAACAAAAATAACTTAAGTCTTTCGATTTTTAAGAATATAAGGAAAATATGATCAGAATTTTACTCCAACATCATTTAGGCTACCTAATGAGTTGGAGTACGTCCACACTATCCAACTCTTTGTTGCCTCTCGGAGAACAAACTTCTACCCACTATCTAGTCCTATCGGACAACCTACAAGGGTAATACTTCAACCTACAAGTATAAAAACAACGGTAATGTTTTTATGTTTGTAGGTTGATGTTTAACCTGGTAGATTGTAAAGTAGAACTAGAAAGCGGGCTTGCAATCGAACTCCACCAAGTTCTTACTTGATACGACCAGATAGAGCTGATAAAGTTGGCTTTAAAGGAAATAAGCTTGTTGTTCGAGTCAATGAAGAGTTGGGTGGTGTGGACTCCAACAAAAAGAGAAAAGAGGAGCAAGAAGTTGTGCTCTCAAGGTGTTAGAAAAAGCAACTGAAGGGTGAAAAATTAAAGAACAAAAGAAGAATTTTTATAATTGATATGAGATGATTTTACAAGATAATATGTAAAAATCTTATAAATAACTTTATATATACAATGATTTACATTAGATTTTGTCAAAAGTCAGAATTTGATCAAACTTATCAATCTTAACAACTTACCAAAATCATAGGATTCTTAGTAAGAAATCAACATCACAAAAGGTAAAAGAATTATTGTTATTAATTAATTTTTTGACCAGTGAATGCAAATTCAATATAAAATCATGCAAGATGATATGAATAATAACGAAATCCTCAACACCATCGCGAGGAGGGATCCAAACCCAGTGGAAACATCATTTTTTTAGCCTTTTTTCTGTTACCTTTTTACCTTATGTTTCCCAGTCAACTCATTTTGTTTCTTTCAAAAAATGAATAATTTATATTTTCTTTACGTCTTTGTTGCATCACGACTAATTCCTCTTCTACCACCCCTCCCCCGCCCCTCTCCCTTTTTATTGTCCAAATATTACTTTATTTTATTAGAAACTTATAAATTTAATATTTTGAATTCGCCTCTACTAATGAGTAGATACCAAGTTTTTCACAAGACAAAACTGTGCAACTTCGAAAAGAATTTTTGTTTTTTTTCGAATCACTATGCTATGCTTAGTGGGAATATTTTATTAATATTAAAAAATCACATAAAAACGACATAGAACAAAAGCTAAAGCAAAATCCAAAGAAAAATCAAGCAACTCTCCTCAGCATTCATGGCAATAGATTCATCCTTTAGGGCAGCAATTTGGGTGATTTCAGATAAGTGTTAATGGACTTGTAACTGGTCCAAATAGTGAGGAACATTTCTCACGTTCAAAAATGGGAGTGAACTTATAATATATACATCATTTTTTAGACAATGAAGTATATGTATACTACCATTTTAACGAGGAATATTTCCACTCTTCGTAGAGTTGAGGGATATATTTTCCTCTTAACTAATTAACTTCTTGTGCTTAACCAAGTACATCAAAACCTCAATGATCTTTTATTTCTATCGTTTCGAGGAAATTATAGGTATTATTTGACCACGATGTAATAAAAATATTTTCATATCGTATTTAACAATAAATAAATAACTTAACTCTTTCATATCATTATCTTTAATTACATAAGATAATCTTATCATAATTTAACGTAAACATCATTAGTTTGGGCCTGCATAATGAGTTGGAGAACATCCACACTACCCAACTATTCATTGACTCCGACGACAAACTTCTACCCTTTAACGCCAACGACACCAACTCTACCTGGTAGTATCAAGGAAGAAATTTATCCGAATTCATTTGTTAGCCTACTGTCTAGTCCTCCTGGACATCACGCGAGGATAATATGACATTTCATTCCTGCTAAAATTTCAATACTATCCTCGCATGTTGTCCAGAGGACTAGTGGGTTTGCAAATGAACTCGAACAATGGTATGGTCTTCCTTGAATACAACCAGACAGAGTAGATGAGGTTGGCTTTAAAGGAAAGAAGAGAAAAGAGAGCAAGAAGTTGTACTTGAAAATTTCTAGCTTTCACGTTGTGTCACAGAAAGCAACTGAAGGATGAAAAATTAAAGAACAAAAGAAGGGTTTTTATAGTTGTTGTGAGATGCATTTACAAGATAATATTTGGAAATCTTATAAATAACATTCTATATACATTGATTTACACTAGATTTTCTCAAAAATCAAAATTAGACCAAATTTATCAATCTTAGCAACCTACCAAAAACATAATATTCTTAATAAAAAAATCAATATAAAAAAGGTAAATGAATTATTATTATTAATTCATTATTTGTCCATTCAACCCAAATTGCATTAAAAATCCCGCAAGATGATTTGATTAATAAGTATTGAATTTAAAAGATTATCAACAAAGAATTTTTTTTAAGGAACAAATTATAAGAGAGAAAATGGTCAGAACCACATAAACGACAATCTATTTTAATCTTGTCTGTTTTTGTAACTGAAAGTCAAGTCATTTGAAATTCAAGTAAAAATTGACATTTATTATGACTCTACGAAAGATCCTATCACGACCCGAACAGACGCCCAGGAACATATGAGCATCCCGAACCATGAAGGCTCGGGAGCCCTTCTCTAACTAGAAATCATATACACAATTCATCTATTGTAAGGAAATGTGAAAAATAAATGGAAACATGGTCACTTTAATATCTCAACTGAGTAATGTGGACATAAGTTCAATAAAACTCAAACCATCTAATACACGTCTGCGAAATCTCTACTACAAAAACAACAATCTGTTTGAAACTAGGACAAGGCCCCCGGTTGGATCATGAACTAAAAACAATGAGAGCAACATAAGTAAACAGGACACCTTCCGAAGTAAGGGAGGCTCACCAACTCTGAATATCTGGCAACAATCTACTGTTTAGAAGGACCGCTAGACTGGGACTCAGAACCTGAAATATAGGGGATCAATACAAAATGTATTGGTATATGAAACAACCCAAAATAACATGTTTTTATATATCATAATAAGAGCATTTTATAAAACAATAAACATAATGCATAAGTGAAAACACATGGGCATACTGAAATGAATTTCAACAACTCTTGGAAATAATGACTCACTTTCTATTTTCTCTGAGCTAGATGGTACGCTCTACAATTCTGATTATCCCATGAGTTATATGATATCCGTCCTTGACTCGGCGGCCAAGCCCCCTACCTAAATTTTCCTCAAGGGTTGGAGTATCGGTATGGGAGACACGTCAGTCCACAAAGCAGAGTGCTATAATTCTCAATCATAATAATATATCATGGTAGGGCACAAAACCACAAAGCATGGCTCCTAACCATATTTCCAAGTTGGGATGACATAAATCAAGGCACACAAGACCACACAGCATGGTGCCAAAATCCCGAGTCGGTAAATCATGATTTCCAACATTGAGTCTTTCAACTCGTGCTTTCTTCGGGTAACTATCGAACTCTCTTAAGCCCAAATTTTAGTTCCTTAAAACCATTCTTCATACATGCAAAATATTCAACACTTGTTCTGTTAAGGGCATACTATCACCGGGTATCCTTATACTTGCAAGTCATTCATGTCATACCCCGACTTGTAAGTCAAAACTCTTCTTCATAAACATGATTGGGGATGTTTAAACATGATAAAATAGTAAATATTATCCCCATGGTGTTTACAGTAGTCCCACATACCTTAGACTACTTAGTTCAAAGGATAGGATCCAAATCTTGATTTTGTTTCTTGGAAATCTTGAACTTAAACTATGGATTCTTGATCTTTGGGAGGGAGGTTAGGGTTTCTTATTGATAAATTTGAGTGAATTTGGGCATATTATGCACAAAAGACATTTTAATTCACTGTTTACACGACTTGGGTTTGTAGGGAAAAGATAAGACTGCCCCTCAGAATTAAAAGTTTCAGCAGAAATACAAATTTTGAGGCTCACCGCTGAGCCCTATTGGTGCCACCGCTATAGGCACTGCTGAGCGGTGTAATCGCGGTGACCTACTATTTTAGAAAATCCCGACTTTGAGGCTTACCACTTATCACTATTGGTTCCACCACTATAGGCACCGCCGAGCGGTGTAATCGTGGCAACTTACTCCCTCACACGAAAAATGCTATAACTTTTCACTCGGGTATCGGATTAAGGCAAAATTAAAATCATTGAAAATCTGACTCAATGGTCTACAATTTGTTGGGGTCTTGATCTAAAAAATTTCATGTATATCAAAAGTTATACACGTTTAAAGTAGACCCTTGTTGAATCGAATACCAAACTCTGGACTAATCAAAGATTCTTAGCTCAACTTTGCTCTCAGTAAATTCTATGAACATTTTTCACTTCGAGAGAACTTCATAAACTAGGATAAAAGTCATGACACATGAATTAAAATATAAATTATAGGATTAAATTTTGGACACATAGGAACGACGGTTCAATTTCTAGCTAAAAAATGCGGGTTGTTACATTATCTCCCCATTGGGATCATTCGTCCCCGAATGATGGGTAGGATCTTGTTAAAGCTTTAAAAGTATGAAGTAAGGAATGTAACCTTGGATTGAACATTTTCTTTTCCTTAAGAGAATATGCAAAGTAATCAAAAGAGTTTCATGATAATCCCCTAGTGAATCGTATACGCACGAAGTGTGAGTTGATAGGGATTGAC
Organism: Capsicum annuum; assembly: GCF_002878395.1. Taxonomy (NCBI): domain Eukaryota; kingdom Viridiplantae; phylum Streptophyta; class Magnoliopsida; order Solanales; family Solanaceae; genus Capsicum; species Capsicum annuum. Next base: position 207,024,666 of record NC_061117.1, read on the forward strand.
ATAGAGATGACCTTGCACATGATTCATGATTATCATAACATAAGACATGAGTTTATTTGGTGATAATCGGACTGATTATATCGGTACAATCATGAAATGAGATTTCGTGGAAGATAGGAATTAGAAGCATTCTCTACCTTACAAGATACAATGAATAGACCTAAAACTTAGAGACACTACTCAAACATGCCCCAAACAATAAATAACATACTTCATCATTTCCAACTTAAAATTCTCCCATAACGCATCTAACCACAAGAGTTTGAGTCCCACTGTATAGTACTTCCATGTTGAATCCTAACCTGAAGTTAAAAGGATGCTAACTTAAACTACGGGATCTTGTACTCTACATCACATTAAGAAATTACCTCACCTCATCACTAGAACCCAACAATCTCAAGTCTTAATTCAAGGAGTAATAACCACATGGCTCATTGGTTTGTGTTTTCATCAATCACAACATTTAAGCCTATCATTACTATACCCACTTAATGGCTCTCTCCACTAAGACCATCAAATTCAATCATTCTCACAAAGATTTTTGCCGTATATCTCCTTTCTAACTATTTCACATAACGAAAGTTCATCTTCTTCTTTCCCCCTTCACCTATAACCTTATCTAAAGAAATCACATCAAACTTTTCACACTCAAGAACATCTACTCCCCTACCTAAGATTCTTCGGGCACGCTGTTCTACATCCTCTGTTGTGGTGAGTCCTCATGTTTCGAGGATGTGATGTCTGATGTTGGTTTCACGAAATTGTTTACATTTGATAACTAAGTATGAGCCAGTTGGGGCATGTCTCAATGGCTCGCTAGTTTTATTAATTTTCTTAGAGGCTTGTCAGACTAGTATAGATGTTGGGAGTTGTCTAGTAAGTCATATTTTGTTATCTTTCTAACATTCTTTTATTCTTGGATGATGATTACTCTATTGATATTTGAAGGTTATTTATGGAAACCTAGTTGATTTGTGTTGAACTGAATGAAAATGGCTCAAAGGGTTAGCTTGGGGCTACTCGTAGCCTCAAGCACGTGTGACACTTCGGGACCCATTTTCAGGGCGTTACAAACTTGGTATCAGTGCCTAAGGTTTTATGGTGTCCTAGGGAGTCTATTAAGCCACGTTAAGTAAATTCTTGATCATCGGTGTGTAGCACGCCACATCTTTGAGCAAGAGACTACAAGAGTTTTAGGAAAAAAGTGTGATTCTTTCTTTCAGAAGTCTATTGTGCTTAAAGTGTCTCTCTCTGCTATTGATTCATGCTCTCCTCTTTCAGAAATATTTTCACTGATCATAAGAGTCTGCAGAATATGTTTACCCAGAGAGAATTGAATCTTAGGCAGAGACAATGGTTAGAATTATTAAAGGACTATGATATGAGTATGCTGTACCATCTGGGAAAGGCCAAAGTTGTGGCGGATGCCCTAAGTAGAGTGTCCATGGGTAGTGTTTCACATGTGGTAGAAGGTAAGAAAGAGTTGGCTCGTGAAGTACATTGTTTGGCTAGATTGGGGGTTAGGTTGTTTGACTCTGCTGAAGGTAGTATAGGGGTTCAGAGCAGTTCCGAATCCTCCTTGGTTTTGGAAGTGAAGGAAAAGCAATACTTAGATGCTAGTTTGGTCAGACTGAAGGAGTCAGTCAAGGACCAAAAAGTAGAGGTTTTCTCCCAAGGGGGAGATGGTGTGTTGAGATTACAGGGTAGATTATGTGTCCCGAATGTTGATGATCTGAGACAGAGGATTATGGCTAAAGCAGATGGGGTGCGATATTCTATTCATCCTGGTACCACCAAGATGTACTGAGACTTGCGGGAAATCTATTGGTGGAGTGGCATGAAGAAAGATATAGCAACGTTTGTAGCTAAATGTGCAACATGCCAACAGGTTAAGGTTGAACACCAAAGACCTGGTGGTATGATGCAAGAGTTTAGTATTCCCACCTGGAAGTAGGAAGAGATAAATATGGACTTCATGATTGGTTTACCTCCTTCCCGAAGCCATCATGATTCCATTTGGGTTGTGGTTGATAGATTGACTAAGTCTGCTCATTTCTTACCTGTTCATACTTCATATACTGCTGAGGATTATGCTAGATTGTATATCCGAGAGCTAGTCAGACTACATGGAGTTCCCTTGTCTATCATTTCGGATAGGGGTACTCAGTTCACTTTGCAATTTTGGAAAGCTTTTCAGAAGGGTCTTGGTACCCAAGTGATTTTAAGTTCTTCTTTTCATCCGTAGAATGATAGTCAGGCTGAGCAGACCATCCAGACCTTAGAGGATATGTTGAGATCTTGTGCACTTGACTTCAAGGGAAGTGGGGATGATCACTTACCATTGATAGAGTTTGCTTACAATAATAGTTTCCACTCTAGTATTGGCATGGCTTCATTTGAAGCCTTATATGGGAGGAAGTATAGATCACCCATAGGTTGGTTTGAGGTAGGCGAAACGGCTGTGAGTGGTCCTGATTCGGTATTTAAGGCTATGGAAAAAATTAAGTTGATTAGGGAAAGGTTGAAAACTGCGTAGAGTCATCAGAAGTCATATGTGGATGTTAGATGGAGAGACCTTGAGTTTGAAGTTGGTGACCTAGTGTATCTGAAAATTTCACCCATGAGGGGGGTGAAGAGATTCGAAAAGAAGGGGAAGCTTAGTACCCATTATGTTGGTCCTTACAAAATTCTTAGCCGTGTTGGTAAGATAGCTTATGAGGTCGAGTTGCCTTCCGAGTTGTCCTCTGTTCATCCAATATTCCATGTCTCCAAGCTTAGAAAGCATATTAGCGATGCTGTGGTAGTGGATTCCTCTGTGAATGCTGACATTCAAGAAAATCTTTCTTTTGATGAGATTCCTATTGAGATTCTTGATTTCAATGTCCGAAGATTAAGGAACAAAGAAGTTCCCTTGGTTAAGGTGTTGTGGCGAAACCAATCTGTTGAGGGTGCAACTTTGGAAGCTGAGGCGGATATGCAATCCAAGTACCCACACCTATTTTCCGCGAACTTTGATCAAGCCGAAGGTACCGTTCTTTCCTAAATCATGCACTTTTGATAATAGTTGCAGCAGTTTAGCTGTCATTTATTATGTGTTCAGCTGTAGTTTCTTGAATTTATGCATTCTATGTTGCATTCGGAGTGAAACGATGTGGTGATGAGTCTAACGAATTGTTTCAGCTGTATGCTCTATTCCGTATCTAATCTTGGAATGTCTAGAGTCATTCGAGGACAAATGTTTCCAAGAGGGGGATGATGTAATACCCCGGGAAATTTTTCGTTGAAATTTTATGCGTAAACGTGTTGGGTTCTACCTTCTAGAATGAATTATAAATTTTCCATGCATAATGTCTTAGATTATGATCCAACATTGCATAGAGTATCAAAGAAGATTTCCAACGATATGTGGATCATCTAAAACGGACACCCGAGCAACGAGTTATGAACATTCCGATCGAACCGTGAATAGTAGTGAACAGTAAAATATGCAGGAAAAAGTACTGAGGCCTGGCGTATTTTTTCTCTAACTTTAAACGATCATAACTCCTTGTACATAATGATCTAGGTAATCTACAATATATCAACGGAAAGCTCTACGAGTCCTCTTTCTGATGAAATTGGTTTCATCCAATTTGTCTATCGGAGCAAAAAGTTATGGTCGATCTACTTCATCCTATCAAAAGTGAATTTTTGGGTCAATTTCAAATGATCATAACTCCCCGTACACAATGATATGGGTGAGATTATATATCAACAAAAATATATGAGAGTCCTCTTTCTAATGAAATTGGTTTCATCCAATTTGAATATCGGAGTAAAACGTTATGGTTGATCTACTTCAGACTATCAAAACAGTCCACCAAAGGACAGATTCGAGAATTATTTGATTTTTAGGGGCATTTTGGTCATTCTCCCTCACCCAAAATCCGTCCAAACCCTATATTAAAGCCTATTAGAAGTATTATATATTATATTTCATCAAATTCCCTCAAAAAGAAAACCCTAAGCTCCTATATCCAATTCAAGAACCTCCAAAGTTCACCATTAATTCTGCAAATTTATTCAAGATTCCAAGTTCCTAGTTCAAGAACTCCAACAACCATCATTTTTTATTCAAGATTCCAAGTTCCTAGTTCAAGAACTTCAAGAACCATCATTCAAAGGCACGATTAACATCTCAAAAATGAGTATCGATTTAAAGTTCATCATTCAAGTTCCTAAAAGTAATTTTGTTTACAAAGGCATGATTTTTATTTGATTTTTATAAATTTGAAGCATGAACCCATATCTTATGATGATTATTATGAAACTTGATGTTTATGATTTTGAAAGATGAATTTACATGGGTGGTGATATAAAGCATGAATCTTGAACGATATTTATCATGATTTTGATATTTGGGTCGTGAATCCCCATTGAAAATTGTGTTTTTTTTGAGAAAGTGTGTGTTATAAACACCTTGATGTTGAATATTTGAGGTATTTTGAATGATTTTACCTTTTGGTCTTAATGGAGTTATTTTGAACTCGAGTGTGAAGGAAATCCACAACGTGGTTGATTTTGATAGATGGGAAGCATGATGGCTCCCGATGTATATTTATATATTACTGAAATTGTTTTATTGTGGATTGTCTTTGAAATGATCTGAGCTAAGTCCGGGAGAAATCTTTAGCACCGAGTGGGAGGTATAAAGCGACCTTACTTCCTTAGAACTACGTGCCCTCATAGGAGTGAGCCTGAGGCTGATTTATATAGTGATCACTAGTTTGTGTGGATTTGATATCGATAGTCCTACTCCAATGGAAAGGATAGGAAGGCTCTCCCCAACGTGGATTTTACGTTGGACTCCATGTTGCTCACATGGTTTATGTCGGTTATAGTATCTCCCAGTGTGTGTGTGTTTCCTTGTGTCTATGGTGAACGGTGAAGTGATTTGAAAGTGGAATTGCGAAAGTTATTCTTTCAAAAGATTTAAATGATATTTACATTATGAGAATTGATATTCTTGATGAACTGAAAGTGATTGACGAATTATATGATGACTCACATGTGTTATTATACTTATTTCATCCTCTCATGATTATGATGATTTTCTTCGGGCTATGTGAGTCTTTCATACATCCTGCATATTTCTTATAAATATTTATGATGATGATATTTATACAACTGCATACACCCCCATATACTCGGTTTTTTTCCATAGTACTGACCCACATCTTCGGATGTGGGCTGCGCTTTCTCGAAATATAGGTTCAGGTGCTCAGTTCCAGGTTCGACAGTGATTCTTTGGGCACGTTGTTCTACATCTTCTGTTGTGGTGAGTCCTCATGTTCTGCGGACGTGATGTCTGATGTTGGTTTCACGGAATTGTTTACATTTGATAACTGAGTATGAGTCAGTTGGGGCATGTCTCAATGGCTCGCTAGTTTTATTATTTTTCTTAGAGGCTTTTCAGAGTAGTATAGATGTTGGGAGTTGACTAGTAAGTTGTATTTTGTTATCTTTCTGAAATTCTTTTATTCTTGGATGATGATTACTCTGTTGATATTTGAGGGTTATTTATGGAAACCCCTTTGATTTGTGTTGAACTAAATGAAAATGGCTCAAAGGTTTAGCTTGGGGCTACTCATAGCCTCAAGCACCGTGTGACGCTCGGGACCCGTTTTCAGGGCGTTACACTACTAACATACGGAGGGTCATTGAGGGATCGGAGCATAAGCATCATGAATGGGAGAAAATTCAGGAACTACGTTAATTCACCATCTTCCCCTTAGGTCAAAGTCACGATCCTAGACTTGCAAACATATTCCCTCATCAAATAAATAACCACAACTCTCAACAAAATAAGGTATCACTATACACATAAGCGCTAAACTCCCCTTTTTAAATTATACTCTACAGGCATTGCTTTCCAAGAACTCTACGCTTAATTTTTATCCTCTATATCCATCAAGTTACAACTCATAGTCTTATGAGCATACCCATCCTTACTCCTTATTACACAAAAATCCAATCCATTCCACTTAACATTCTAACATTATACCGCTAATCACATAAGCTACAACATAATAAAATTTTGTAAAACTATCCCAAAGGCACATACCTTCTACCTATATTCCCTCAATTCAGATCTAAAGGACATCACACAACAACTCTTTAGTCTTTCCCATACTACCAAAATTCAAGAAAAGGAAATAGGTGAACAAAACACTTGCACACATAAAACTTTATCTAACAACATGCTACTTGGGGGTTCAACTTATTCTCCTTTACCCACACTCTTATCTGCTTAATGACTCAACCGCAATTCATTGTTATAATACTAGACTCATGGATATACATATATATATAAATTATCACTATCCACTTCTTATTTCAGAAGTTGCTAACCTAGGTTATTCCAAATATTGCATCAAGCCCACTAATTCCTTTCCACAAGACACGCATTAAAAATTTTAAGCTACTGTTTCCACCACTACACTCCACATCTTATTGTCTAACGACACCAATAATGTGAAGCATGCCAAATACATACCCATCATGGGAGAAAATCTATAACATACCCGTAACAACATCTGGTGAGGTCTCTACATCCTGGAGGCTAGATAAGGTATATAATCGATTGTGACCACCACCGGTAGCTGAAGTAGTACCCTTAGGAGGAGAAGATGTGGATGCATCTTGGGAATTAGATCCCCCTATATTCCCTCCAGCTGAGGGATAGTCTCTCTGAAAATGGCCAATTAACCGCACGAATAACACGTACGAATCTAAGAATAACACTTTCCCAGATGATTTCTACCATAATTACTACAACGAGGATGTGACCTAAAAGGCCGAGTCACATTCTCTTAGGACTGGGTGCCATAAGCTCCAGGCCTATCTCCTGACTGAAAATGCTATTCACCCGAAGGCCTGGGCTCAGCTGCACATGCTGACGACTGTGCGTTGCTCCAAAACTTCATTTTAGAACACTTATTTCCCCAATTACCACCTTGGTGCTGACTGTTATTTTGATCTGTGGACCCAATTCTCTTAGTTTCTCTTTCTTTTTCCTTACCTCAGCCAACCTCTTCTTTTGCTCTTCTACCTACTACATATGACTGGAAACCTAGAGAAATCCATATCTTTATTCAGCATCGCTCCCTTGCATTCCAACACCAGATCATCTAAGAGACCGGATACAAACTTTTTCATGCGAGCTCTCATGTTACCCCTTAATTCTGGAGCATAATGGGATAGCTGGGTGAAATTTAATGTATAATCTTTTACCCTCATCTTCCTTTTCTTTAGATTCATAAATTCTTTAGCCTTTTCTTCCCTTAATTCCTGGGGAAAGAAGTAATCTAGGAAGGCCTCTACAAACTCACCCTACATAGAAGGCTCAGCATTACTACCCTTTGAATCCTCTCATTCATTATACCATTTATTGGCCAAATCCTTTAATTGATAGGCTGCCAACTCAACCCCCTCAACCTCATTTGCATGCATAACTTTAAATTTTTTCTCCAGTTTATCAATGAACTCTTGGGGGTCCTCCTCAACCTTTGTGCCAATAAAGGTGGGTGGGTTTAGCCTCATGAATTGACCAACCCGTGTAACCTCAAATGAACTAGACACAGAATCCACATCTTCAGACCGACGGGTCTGAGAGTCTACTAGCTGAGCAATCATATGGATGGACTGTCGGAACTCAGCATTCAAAACTTCCCTCTGAGGAGGCTGGGGATGCTTAACACCGGTCTGTAGGGCCTGAGGTGGACTATTTAGAACTGGAGAAACTCCCTAGTAGCAATAAACTCTGGGGTACGAGCTCTATTATGGGTCCGCATTCCATGAGTAGGAAAGACATACTTAGCTTGGGCATTTGGTTCGTTGGATCTATAGTGAGGCATGATAATTTTTTTGAAATATAGGAAATCATTGATTAGAGGACATTCATACTATATGGCATGAACCAAATCATGAAAAGAAGAGAGACATTTCTAAATGCTTTATAGCCTCCTACTTATAAGTCTGGCGCACGACACACCCATAAATAGGACTCTACCTGACATGATTTCACAGATACCCTGGGACCATGAACCTCGCTATGATACCAAGTTTTTCATGAACCAAACCGAGGCCTAAGATGGGACGAGCATCCCGAACCATGAAGGCTCGAGAGCCCTTCTCTAAATGGCAATCATATACACAATTCATATACTGTAAGGAAATATGGAAAATAAATGGAAACATGGTCACTTTAATATATCAACTGAGTAATGCGGACATAAGTTCAATAAAACTCAAACCATCTAATACACATTTGCAAAATCTTTACTACAACTGAAAACAACAATCTATTTGAAACCAGGACAAGGCCCCCGTTCGGACCAATGAACTAAAAACAATAAGATCGATATATGTAAACAAGATGCCTTCCGAAGTAGGGGAGGCTCACCAACTCTGAATGTTTGACAATAATCTACTGTTTAGCAGGACCACTAGATTAGGCCTCAGAACCTAAAATATAGGGGGTCAATACAAAATGTACTGGTATGTGAAACAACCCAAAATAACATGTTTTTATATATCATAATGAGGGCATTTTATAAAAAAATAAACATAATGCATAAGTGAAAATACACGAGCATACTGAAATAAATTTCAACAACTCTTGGAAATCATGACTCACTTTCTGTTTTCTACTGATCTAGATAGTACACCCTACAATTCTATCATCCCTTGGGCTATATGGGATCCGCTCTTGACTCAATGGCCAAGCTCCCAATCCAAGTTTCTCATAAGGGTTGGAGTATTGGTATGGGAGACACACTAGTCCACAAAGCAGGGTGCCATAATTCCCAATCATAACCATAGTCCTAAGTTGAAATGATATGAATCAAGGAATACAAGGCCATGCAACATGGTGCCAAAATTTTGAGTCGGCAAACCATGATTTCCATCATTGAGTCTCTCGACTCGTGCTTTCTTTGGGTAACCATCTAACTCTCTTAAGACCAACTTTTAGTTCTTTAAAACCATTCTTCATATATTCAAAACATTCAACACTTGTTCTGTTAAGGGCATACTATCACCGGGTATAGTCATACCCCGACTTGCAAGTGATTCATGTCACACCATAACATATATATAGCCCTTTTTCACTTATCCTCATGTTAATGACCATCCATAGTTTTTAAACATCAAGTGAGAGAGATTCATGCAATAGATTTTCATTTGAGTTTACATCAAAGACACTTTTCTCTCTATAGTACGATCATAAGGTGGCAATATCATATTTGCATTACTCAAAACCCATGGAAATTATTAATTTGACACAATGAACATTTATCATGCAAAAGACACCCTCTCAACATGTCATAAGTAGTATCAATCCATGATCATTAAATAGACATTCACCCTTTTGTTTTATTTAAAAAAGTTCACGCAATTCAAAGAATCCACAACACTTGAAAACAAAGACATCATAAAAGTACAGGGAGTTTTTATAAATCATGCTCCCAATCAAACTCTTCATTACAAACGAAAATATACATATATATTTACAATTTAAATTTTGTGAAAAAGGTTCAAGACAACAAATAATTTCACCAAAACAATTCCATGATACATACTTTTCGAAACAAGATCAAAACTCTTCTTTATAAATATGATTGGGGATTTTTAAACATGATAAAATAGTAAATCTTATGCCCATGGTGTTTAGAGTAGTCCCATATACCTTAGACTGCTTAGTTCGAAGAATAGGATCCGAATCTTGATTTTGTTTCTTGTAAATCTTGAACTTAAAGTATAGATTCTTGATCTTTGGAAGGGAAGTTAGGGTTTTGTTCTTGATAGATTTGAGTGAATTTTGGCATATTATGTCCAAAATACATTTTAATTTACTGTTTACATGACTTGGGTTTATAGGTAAAAGACAATACTGCCCCTTGGAATTAAAAGTTTCAGCAGAAATCCCGATTTATAGGCTCACCGCTGAGCGCTATTGGTGCCACCGCTATGGACACCGCCGAGCGGTGTAGTCGCAGTCACCTACTATTTTGAAAAATCCCAACTTTGAGGTTTACTGCTGAGCACAATTCGTTCCACCGCTATAGGCACCGCCGAGCGGTGTAATCACGGCAGCTTACCGCCTCACACAAAAAATGCTATAACTTTTCACTCGGGTATCGGATTAAGGCAAAATTGGTATCTTTGGAAATCTGACTCAATTATCTACAATTTGGTAGGTCTTGATATGAAAAATTCCAAGTATATCAAAAGTTATACACATTCAAAGTATACCTTTGTATAATCGAATACCAAACTTTGGATGAATCAAAGATTCTTAGCTCAACTTTGCTCTCAATAAATTCTATGAACATTTTTCACTTTGAGAGAACTTCATAAACTAGTATAAAGATCATGACAAATGAATTAAATTATGAATCATGGGATTAAGTTTTGCACATATAGGAACGATGGTTCACTTTCTAGCTCGAAAATGCGGGTTGTTACAGATCCACAATTGATGTCAAGAAATTATTGTTAGTCATTATCTATTAAATTAATATTACTTGATAGAAAAATGAAAAACAGATTTTATGATTTTTTTTTTAGTATCAAACATAGTTGTTTTTTAATAAATATACGGGTCAGGTGGATTGAAAATATATGTGCGGTGGGACAGGTTAAAATCTTTGTGGGATTGAACCACAACCGCACCGTTTGCCATGTATAGGTACATAACATCAACCTCTAAATGAAAATGGTGCTAGTAGCTAAGGAACAGATTTTTCCAACATGTGAAAAGGCTTATAACTATCAAGGTATAAAAGAAGTCTGATTAATATCCCTTTTAAATTATCTAAGTGAGTTGTCATGATAGTATTACTCTATTATATAAGCCAATGGTCATAGGACTATCACAACATCCAACTATTGTACCAAAGGCAGCCAAATATGTACAACACTGCGAGTGCACCAACAGTGTAGTTAATTATTGTACCAAATGTTACTTAAATTGTACTTCAAACCCAAACTTTTAATCTATGGAGAAATATCTATCTACCTATTCACTTTGATGATTCACTAATTCCTGTCTTTACTTCAAAAGAAAAGGGCTTCCACTACACCATTTTCTCCCCCTTCCTTCTCTTTTTTGTTCTTGGTTAGTTTTCTTGCTTCTTCTTTTCAACGTCTCTTCTCTTATTTTCTCCTTTTATTGCTTTGTTTATTTTCTTTCTTGCTATTCCCTATTTTTTGTTTTTCTCCTTTTGTTGTTTTGTTTGTTTTCCTTCTTTCAATTTCTAAATTATTGTCTCAAGAACAAGTGGTGGACTACGCGTTAAAGTCTCCAAGGGAAGTTGATTGGAAGGATGAAGCTTTAGAAGTTTTCTATTAAGAGGTAAGAATGAACTTTCATATTCTTAAAAGAATTATAGATTTTTTTACTGCTTACTTCAAATTTTCTATGCATGCAACATACAACAACAATAACAACAACAAACCCAGTTTATTTCATGGTTGTTTTTTTTACTTTTCTTAAATTGATTTTTGTATAAATTGCATGTCGAAGCCCAAGTGTAACACCCCAAATCTGGTACCCGGAATGCTAAACGGTGCTTATGACCCTAAGGGACCACAAGCTAACCCATGACTGATATCTGCACCTGTACACTGCATAATATACTTGTAGAATGTGGAAAACATGAATAATAGGCCATAAGGTTCAACAAAATAGAATATATGATAAATACTAACGTCCATATAGGGTAACAAATACCCAAAACAACTGAAAGTTCAATCTAAAATCTGAACTAAATCTGAAAGCCTCTAAATACTATTTGAAATAAGGAGTTGAAGGAACATGTCTCCAACTAACTCCGTCTAGCAAAACTGAATTGAAATAATGAATGAAATAAAATAATATCGTCCTCGAATGGATGAGGACTCACTGCAACACTACGATTGGAATGCTATTGCTGATCTGGAAATTATGTCTCTGAACCTATGGTGTAACATGAAAGAAAACATCATAGCATAAATGCATCAGTACGACTGGGAGGACTCGAGTATACAAGTGAGGTAGGATAAATTCAAAAGGGTTTACATGTATGAACAATGCTAACTAACTGACTGATATGAACATAAGAGTACAAACATGCATACATAGTAACTAAAATCGTGAATACATGATATCAGGATATGTACGCTAATACATGGTTTACTGTTATCTAACATGACTAATACTGAAATTTTGATAACATGGATGACTGTGTCTGACAGTCCTAAATATAATGGAACTACCTGAGATCTGTACTGTAACTGAAGTGACTGTAACTGACAGTTCTGGTATACAAAAATCTGAGAAACTATATGAGTTCTTTTACTGAGACTGGGACTGAAACTGTGAGAGGTAGTTGCTTAACCGACATGACCCAATAACGTATATAGCTAGGTTGGGGTCCAATCTCTGCCCCGACTGGAAGGGTGTCAATACCGCACCACTGGTGACAACTGTGAGTGACCCTTAGCTGGCAGGTGCTCGAATGAGAATGGTGGGAACCCTAAACTAACAGGTTAAGCCACCTCATCAACCCTAATCTAGAAGGTTAAGATGTCTCAACCTACGCTGGCTACGTAGTTCTGGAACAAAAAGATGACTACTAAGAATCACACCCTAAACTGGCAGGTGAGTTCCCATCCTTGGGTTCACTCGGTGCTAACTTCTACTCCCATCCAAAGAGGCTGAACATGATTTAACTGGCTATACATAGACTTAGTAACTGACTTTCATTGACTGACAGAATAGTACTACTATCTGAGAATTTATTGAGATCAGGAGATTTCTAAGATTTCCTGAGTCATATGACTGACTGAGTTCTATAGATCTTGGCTTGATTGAGATTATCATGAAAACATGACATGGTTCTAGGCACACAACTATATTTTTTGGGTACTAGTACCCCCAAGACTCGATGGAAGAAAACTGACACACATAACTAACTTGATCATAAAATGGAGTCCACAATTCACCATATCATAAGTAGGGGATTTCACACTAAGAATAGTTCTAAATATCTTACGTATGGAAGGGAAATTCATACAACATGTGTATACTTGCATAGCTTCAATATCATTCTCAATCCACATCACAACAACGACGCATAACAATCACGTGGAATTCATGTGAAATCATAAAGCATAGATCATGGACTTGCCATTTAAGAACTATTAAATCATGGGACACGAATCTTATCACCTTAAGCATTTTATCAAACACTTTGCATGCATTCTTTTAGCTTAGGTGTGTTTTCACGAATTTCTACATTTTAAACCACATAAAGTTCATGGATTTCAACTAACGAACACATATACTTCATGAAAGCACCTTTAGATATCATCTTGAAAATTAAACAATAATCATCAACATGTACATGGTTATATCACAACAAGGCAATCACAATATAATATTTAAAACATGGTTCTTGAGCTCTATGAATGAAATGGATCCATAGATGAACACTACACATACCTTAGATGGAAGATCTTGATGATTGATGGACAAATTTGCTTGAACTTGAATCCCCAATTGAAAATCCTAATTTGTTCTTGAGAGGATTTTGAGAGAAAGAGTATGTTTTGGTGAAATAAGGGCTTAATTCTATATTTATGGAATATATATAGGGGTGGAAAGATGACCCAATACCCCTCTAGATGCGTCATTTAATTTCTGTGAAAATTTCTCGATTTGGGCCCCCGGTGCGATGCGGAGAGATCACGTTGCACCCCATTTGTGACCTCAAAATTCACCACGATACGGTGGAGTCGCGGATAGACACTGGAAATTGACAAACATTATTTTGGCTTACGGCGCGACGCACCACCGTCTGAAATAACGCTGTTGAAACTTTAAATCGCCATAACTTCTTCACCGGGTGTTCGTTTTACGTGAATTTGGTATCGATGGAAAGCTTATACAATTCTATACAATTTGAAGGGTATAAATCTGCAAAAAATCCACCTATAAACCAAGTTATACTCGTTCAAAGATGACCTATGTGAAATCATATACGAAAACTTGGTGGATTCAAAAGTTCTTAGCTTGGCTTACTCTAAGTGACTCTTATGAACATGCTTAACTCATCATAAGCTCTATTATCACTAGGATACTCATCCTAATTGATGTACTCCAATATGAATCACAGGATAAGAGGTTTCATGTGTAGGGACAACGGTTCATTTTCTAACTTAGAAATATATGGGGTATTATAATATCTCCCCTTTGGAAACATTTGTCCTCGAATGAGACTGACTATTATGGGGATAGACGATAAACTTACATGCAAGACATACACTACTGGAACATGATATCATGACGGGCATGGCTGATAAGAGAAATATATCATGCTGGATATTCATATTTGATGTATGAGTAACCGATTAATGTAAATGAGATTTCTGATAACTGAGTTCTCCCAATGAGAATGCATACTTGATGCATGATTATACACTAAAATAATTCATGAATGCATGACTAAATATGCAATAGTACTTGATACTATATTTGTGATGAAACGTGAGCATGAACTGAATACTAAGTTGTATATATTTTTGAATGGAAAACTGAATAAGCTTAAGGAGAACTGTTACCTTGAGCTATATCTGGATTGGTAGAGAAGAGGTGAGGATACTTGGTATGCATGTCTTCTTTTGATTCCCAATTAGCTCCCTCAACGGACTGATTTCACCAACGAACTTTGACGAGAGGGACTTCTTTGTTCCTCAGTCTACAAGTTTGGTAGTCTAGAATTTCGACCAGAATTTCCTCATAGAAGAGACTGTTCTGACTGTCAATGCTCTAAATAGGGACTACGACTGATGGATCACCTATACACTTCTTGAGCAAAGAGACATAAAAGACTAGATGAACTGAGGCTAGATCTAAAGGAAATTCGAGCTCATAAGCTACCTTGCCTAAACGACTGAGAATCTTGAAGGGACCAACATATCGGGGACTGAGCTTTACCTTATTCCCGAACCGCTTTACTCTCTTCATGGGAGAGATATTTAGATAGACATAGTCATCAACCTCGAACTTAAGATCCTTTCTACGAATGTCAGCATTCAACTTCTGTTGGCTCTAAGCAGCCCGAAGTCTTTCTTTGATTAACTGGACTTTCTCTAAGGCTTCAAATACTAAGTCAGGCCCTATGACTGAGGCTTCTCTAACTTCGAACCACCCGATTAGAGATCTTCACCTGCTACCATAGAGAGCTTTAAATGGAGCCATTTTAATACTAGAAGAATAGCTATTATTGCATGCAAACTCAATCAAAGGCAAGTGGTCATCCCAACTTCCCTTGAAATTAATTGTACACACCCTTAGCATATCTTCAAGAGCCTGAATGGTCCTTTCTTCTTAACCATTTGTCTGAGGATGAAAACCTGTACTGAGATGAAATTGGGTACTAAGACCCTTTTAGAATGCTTTCCAGAAGTGAGAGGTGAACTGGGTACCTCTCTGAGATGATAGATAGTGGAACACCATGTAATCTGGCCAACACCCTGATATATAGTTTGTCGTAATCCTCGGCTGAATAGGAGGCATGGACTGGAAGGAAATGGGCTAACTTGGTCATTCTATCTACAATGACCCAAACTAAATCATGCTGATGATGAGTTCGAGAAAAACCCATCGCAAAGTCGATGTTCACTTCTTCCCACTTCTAAGTAGGAATGGTGAACTCCTACATGGAACAACTAGGTTTCTGATGCTTTATATTAACTTGCTAACATGTAGGGCACTTATCCATAAATTCTGCAATATCTTTCTTCATCCCACTCCACCAATAGATCTCCCATAGGTCACGGTACATCTTAGTGGCCCTTAGATGAATAGAGTATCGTGCACCATGCGCTTTTGTAAGAATTCACTGTTTTAAATCATCTACACCTGGAATACAGAGATGACCCTGACAACGAATGATACCATCTCCTCCTTGGGAGAAAACCTCTACTTTCTGATTCTAAAATGACTCTTTTAGCTCGAAAAGTCTAGGATCCTTATCTTGATTTTGTTTCACCTCAAAAAATAGAGATGATTCTGAACTACTCTGAACACATACACCGCCCTCTGAAGAGTCGACTAAGAGAACGCCTAGTATGGCAAAATGGTGGACTTCCTAGACTAACTTCTTCTTACTATCATCAACATGAAAAATACTACCCATGGAAAGTCTACTGAGAGTGTTGGCCACTATGTTGGCCTATCCCAGATGATAGAGGACACTCATGTCATAATCTTTTAAGAGCTATAACCACCTTCTCTAACAAAGATTGAGATCTTTTTGGGAAAAGACATACCAAATGGTTTTATGATCTGTGAAGACGTCTACATGAACACCGTATAAATAATGCCTCCAAATCTTTAAGTAAAATACTACGGTTGCTAATTCAAGATCATGAGTAGGATAATTCCTCTCATGGGGTTTAAGCTGTCTGGAGGCGTAGGCTATGACCTTACCATGATGCATGAGGACATAAACTAAACCCACTCTAGATGTATCACAATACACTATGAACCCATCTGAACCATCTGGAAGAGCTAAGACTGGAGCTGAGGTGAGTCGAGTCTTCAATTCCTGAAAACTCTTCTCGCAAGGATCTGACCACTGGAACTTGACTTTATTCTGAGTCAATCTAGACATATGGGATGCAATGGATGAAAATCCTTTAATAAACCATCTGTAATAGCCAGCCAAACCCAAGAAACTCCTAATATCTGATGGAGAAATAGGGCGAGTCTAGTTTCTTACTGCTTCGGTCTTTTGAGGATCTACTGTAATGCCATTACCAAAAATAATATGGCCAAGGAATGCTACTGACCTTAGCCAAAACTCAAACTTACTGAATTTGACAAATAGCTGGTGATCTCTGAGAGTCTGAAGAAGAATTCTGAGATGGTCTGGATGATAACACTTTATATGGGAATAGACCAGGATATCATCTATGAAGACTATCACGAACATGTCCAATTACTACTTGAACACGCGGTTCATCAAGTCCATGAAAGCGGCTAGAGCATTGGTAAGACCAAAGGACATAGCTAAAAATTCAAAGTGACCATACCGTGTATGGAAAGCTGCCTTCGGGATATCATATTCTCTAACTTTGAGCTAATGATAGCCTGATCTAAGGTCTATATTAGAGAAATAATTGGCACCTTGAAGTTGGTCAAACAAGTCATTGATTCTGGGAAGAGGATACTTGTTCTTGACCATAACCTTATTGAGTTGATGGTAATTAATGCACATTCTGAGTGAACCGTCTTTCTTGTGCATGAATAACACTGGTGCGCCCTACGGGGAAATGCTGGGTCAGATGAATCCCTTATCTAAGAGATCCTTCAACTGTTCTTTAAGTTCCTTGAGTTCTGCTGGTGCCATTCTATATGGTAGAATAAAGATAGGCTGAGTATCTGAAAGAAGATCAATACCAAAGTCTATTTCCCTTTTGAGAGGAATTTCTGGAAGATCTTCAGGAAAGACATCTGAATATTCATTCACTACTGGGACTGATTCGAGACTTGGAGCCTCAAAACTAAAATCTCTAACATGAACTAGATGATAAACATATCTCTTAGATAACAATTTTCTTACCCGAAGGTAGGAAACAAGTTGACCCCTAAAAGCGGATATGCTACCCTTCCACTCTAGGATGGGTTCATTCGGGAATTGAAACTGAACTATTCTATTTCTGTAGTCAACTAGGGCATAGCATGAATGAATCCAATCCATGACATGAATGACATCAAAATCAGTCATCTCTAATTGGACTAAGTCTGCTGAAGTGACTTTTTGAAATATTATAACCGGGCAGTTCTTGTATACCTGTCGGGCTATGATGGTTTTACCCACTTGGGTAGAGACTAAGAAAGTCTTGGCTAGAATTTTGGTATTGATTCCAAAATCAACTGCTATATAAGGAGTAACAAAAGACAAGAAAGCTCCTTGATCTAGCAAAGCGTAAACATGCACATGAAAGATCTGTAACATACCAGTAACTACATCAGGAGAACTTTCCTGATCTTGTAGATTCTGAATAGCATAGAGATAATTTGGGAATTGCCCGCTAGTAGCACTGGAAGTGGCACCCTGCTGATTTGGGCGATCGAACTAAGCTGAAGAGCAATTTTGTTAACCCTGAGGACTTGGCTGTGGACAGTCTCTAACTCTATGGCCTGGCTTTCCACAATAAAAACAAATGCCACTACCTACTCTACACATACCCTGATAGTGCTTACCATAAGTCTGGCAAAGAGAATAGGTGCGGGCACTGCTAATACTGCCCTGGGTCTTAGAGCCTGGCGCTCTATCTTTTTTACCCTCTCTGAACTTAGGAATTAGAGCACTGTCTAGAGAGGGAGCTGGAACTGATGACTTAGGATGAAACTGAGAACGGTTTCCTCTTTCTGATTTAGGCTGAGCGAAGTTGAAACTACCTGTCTTCGCTCTTTTATTCTGCTTTTCCCTCTTCTTAATCTTCTACTCCTCTATCTGCTGAGCATGGGTCATAAGTCTAGCTAAGGTCATGTCACTGTTCAGCATGGAAAATCTTCACTCATTAACCACGCTGTCATTCACCCCTAAAGCGAACTTACTCATCTTAGATCTACTGTCTGCAACAACATGAGGGGCATACTTGGCTAATTGAGTAAACTTAAAAGAATACTCTTTCACTGTCATAGGTTAATGAACTCTAGCACCTTGTCTTCTCTAAGCTTTTAGGGAAAGAATATGTCTATGAATGCAGTGACAAACTCCTCCCACTCTATAGGACCTGGATCGTCTAATCTTTTAAACTTCCACTGTTTGAACCAAGCATGAGCCATATTCTGCAACTGGTATGCAACTAGCTCAGCACTCTCAACAATAGTCACCCCCATGGCGTCTGTCACTTTTTAAGCATGATCTAAGAATTCCTGAGGGTCTTCATCTACCTTAGACCCGAGAAAGGTTGAAGGATTCATTCGGGTGAAGTCCCGAATCCTTGCTGTAGCTGAGTTGGCCACTGGGTTGGCCAGAATAACTATTTGCCATTCAGTATGAGTAGCAATTGATTGGGAAAGAGTGTTAAATATAGTCCTGAACTTCGTATTAGAAATATGATCTCCCAGGTTCTTTGGGCTGAGGGGCTGACTAATTTCTTCTCTTAGGAGGCATATTCTGAAATAAAGACATGAAGCAGATTAGACTGAGAGAATGATTTGTAATTATGCTCACAGGCACGACATGAATACTGAAAGAAGGAAAACTGTTCTTAAACACACAGCCTCTTGCACATAAATGTGGCGCGCAACACCCATGCACAAGACTCTACTAGATGTGGCTTTCAGACTTCCTAGGACTCTATTAAACCTTAGGCTCTGATACCAAGTTTTTAATACCCCAAATCTAGTACCTGAAATGCTACACAGTACTTATGACCCCAAGGGACCACAAGCTAACCCATGACTGATATCTGTACCTGTACACTGCATAATATACTTGTAGAATGCAGAAAACATGAATAATTAGCCATAAGGTTTAACTGAATGGAATATCTGATAAATACTAACGTCCATATAGGGTAATAAATACCTAAAACAACTGAAAGCTGAATCTAAAATCTGAAAGCCTCTAAATACTGTCTGAAATAAGGAGTTGAAGGAACATGTCTTCAGCTAACTCCGTCTAGCAAAACAGAACTGAAATAATGAATGAAATAAAATAATATCATCCTCAAATGAATGAGGACTCACTGAAACACTGTGACTGGAATGCTACTGCTAATTTGGAACTCATGTCTCTGAACCTATGATGTAACATAAAAGAAAGTACCATAGCGCAAATGTGTCAGTACGACTGGGAGTACTGAGTATAGAGTGAGGTAGGCTAAATTCAAAAGGGTTTACATGCATGAACAATGCTAACTAACTGACTGATATAAACGTAAGAGTGCAAACATGTATACATAGTAACTAAAATCGTGAATACATGATATCTGGATATGTATGCTAATACATGGTTTACTGTTATCTTACATGACAGATACTAAAATTTTGATAACATGGATGACTGTGTCTGACAGTCCTAAATCTGATGGAATTACCTGAGTTCCGTACTGTAATTGAATTGACTGTAATTGATAGTCCTAGTGTACTGAAATCTAAAGAACTATTTGAGTTCTTTTACTGAGACTGGGACTGAAACTATGGGAGGTAGTTACTTAACCGACATGATCCAATAACGCATATAGCTAGGTTGGGGTCTAATTTCTGCCCCGACTGGAAGGGTGTCAATACCGTGCCACTGGTAAGGACAGCTGTGAGTGACCCTTAGCTAGCAAGTACTCGAATGAGAATGGTGGGAACCCTAAACTAACAGGTTAAGACACCTCATAAACCCTAATCTGGCAGGTTAAGATGTCTCAACCTATGTTGGCTATGTTGTTCTAGAACACAAGGATGACTACTAAGAATCACACCCTAAACTGCAGGTGAGTTTCAATCTTCAGGTTCACTCGGTGCTAACTTTTACTTCCATCCGAAGAGACTGAACATGATTTAACTGTATGTACATGGACTGAGTAACTGACTTTCGTAGACTGATGGAATAGTATTACTGTCTGATAATTTATTAAGATCATGAGATTTCTGAGATTTCCTGAGTCACATGACTGACTGAGTTCTATAGATCATTGCTTGACTAAGATTATTATGATAACGTGACATGGATCTAGGCACATAACTATATTTTTTAGGTACTAGTACCCCTAGGACTCGATGGAAGGAAACTAACACACATAACTGACTTGATAATAAAATAGAGTCCACAATTCACCAGATCATAAGTAGGGGATTTCACACTAAGCATAATTCTCAACATCTTATGTATGGAAGGGAAATTCATACAACATGTGTATACTTGCATAGATTCAATATCATGCTCAATCCACATCACAACAACGGCGTATATCAATCACGTGGAATTCATGTGAAATCATAAAGCATAGAGCATGGACTTGTCATTTAAGAACTATTAAATCATGAGACACGAATGTTATCACCTTAAACATTTTATCAAACACTTTTCATGCATTCTTTTAGCTTAGGTGTGTTTTCATAAATTTCTACATTTTAAACCACATAAAGTTCATGGATTTCAACTAACAAACACATATACTTCATGAAAATACCTTTAGATATCATCTTGAAACTTAAACAACAATTATCAACATGTACATGGTCATATCACAACAAGACAATCATAATATAATATTTAAAACATGGTTCTTGAGCTTTATGAACGAAATGGATCCATAGATGAACACTACGCATACCTTAGATAGAAGATTCTTGATCATTGATGGAGAAATTTGCTTGAACTTGAATCCCCAATTGAAAACCCTAATGTGTTCTTGAGAGGATTTTGAGAGAAAGAAAATGTTTTGGTGAAATAAGGTTTTAATTCCATATTTATGGTATATATATAGGGGTGGAAAGATGACCCAAATACCCCTCTAGATACATCATTTAATTTATGTGAAAATTACCAGATTTGGGCCCCCAACGCGATTCGGAGATATCGCGTTGCCCCCCATTTGTGAACTAAAAACTCACCGCGATGTGGTGGAATTGCAGAGAGACACTGGAAATTGACAAACATCATTTTGGCTTACAGCGTGACGTGCCACTGAATGAAATGACGCTGTTGAAACTTTAAATTGCCATAACTTCTTCACCGGGTGTCCGTTTTAGGCAAATTTAGTATCGACGAAAAGCTTATTCAATTCTATACAATTTGGAGGGTATAAATATGCAAAAATGCCACCTATAAACCAATTTATGCTCATTCAAAGATGACCCATGTGAAATCACACACGAAAACTTGATGGATTCAAAAGTTCTTAGCTTGGCTTACTCTAAGTGACTCTTATGAACATGCTTAACACATCATAAGCTCTATTATCACTAGGATACTCATCCTAATTCATGTACTCCAATAGTAATCACAGGATAGGAGGTTTCATGTGTAGGAACAACGGTTGATTTTCTAGCTTAGAAATATACGGGGTATTACACCAAGAAATTGATACTACCTTTATTTTGAAATCTAAAGGAAAAATTGATGAGAAAGAAAAGAGCATCAGAAGAGCAAGGAAATCCTATAGAACAAAGAGATACCATAAGATGCCATCATTAAAAAAAGATAACTTCAAAAGAGTGAAGAACAAAGAACAACCATATAACAAAACATATCAATCTGTTACTAAAATAGTGAAGAAAAAAGTTTAAAAATTTATTCAAAAATAGATGAAATTTACAAGCAGAGGAGGAGAGTGTGAAGAACTTAGATAAGCCACTCCATATCTTGGAAGAAAAAGTTAGAGAAAATAAAGGAAATGGAGCCTACAACAAAAGAAAATTTGTAGAGAATGTGAAGGAGATGAGAATGGTGCGTAATAGTTCAACGGTAGTACACAAACTGGAGTATTAGTCGGTCCACATGTTGGTTCATTGATGAAAGAATCCTATGTATATTGTAAAATTTCTAAGACCTTTAGTACGATTAACCAATGATGTGTTTTCACTAGTTACTCTATGTTGATTAAGAGAATATTCTGATTGACATAGTTGAGGTATAATGTAATTTATATTTAGTTTTTTTGTTGTCTTTATGTTGTCTAATTGCAGGAGGTATCTTTCTTATTTTTGTGAATTTTTTTTGACGGAAAAAATAAGCTTTTTAGATTCTTATTCCATACATGATTGTCCAATAGGTGGAACCAACCATCGAAAACTTAGGAAGATGAAGTACCAAAGAAAATGACTAATTGGTTATTCTAATTTTTTGGTCACCTTAGTATTTCAGCTTTACAGGTAGCGTCACATACTATTTTCTAGTAAGTTCCTTTAATCTTGTCCCATTCAATGTTTACTTGCGACATTTTCTTCGCATATATAACCATGTAAGCATCAAATCTGCTACCTATCTAATTTTCTTTCAAAAAAGTTTATGTGGTAATATAAATTGGAAGCAAAAGACCTTACTATATTGCTGACTGGCAGTACCTTCTTAGTACTAGCATGAATAAAATTGTTCACATCCTTAAAAATCCAAGACACAATGCCTTACAGTTATGAATGAGCTGTAACGCCTCAAAATATGATCCCGAGATGTCACACGGTGCTCAAGACTATGAGTATCCTTAATCTAACCTTGTCTACATACTACTGAGCCTAAATCTCATAATGATGGAAATATAGGTATAAAAGTCATGCTAGAATGCAGAAATTATCTATAATATCTGTGAATAATATTTGAAACATCAATATTGAATAATTTGAATCAAAACTGGTAGTATGACAAGCCTCAATTACTAACACTAGATATTTACAGGGATAAACCCCCAGCTAACTCAAACTGTCTGAAAGAATGCTAAAATCTACATTATGTAGACGGAGATGCTCAAAGTACTTACGTGGCTGATACTGAGCACCTGAACCTACATTATGAGATAGCCTAGCACATAGACATATATGTGGATCAGTACTTTGAGGATGTACTGAGTATATGGGGTGAAATGCATAAGTAAAACATCATCTCATCATCATAATTTATAAAACAATGCATGCTAAATGTAAATGACTCACATAAGCTGGAATATCTAAAATACTAAAATCATGAATAAAAAATCAATCATACTTTATAAATCTAGTGAGTCATAACATTTAGTTCTGAAAGCTGTACATGTGTTCTCTTTTTAAATCATATTGTCTAAGTGTAAAAAGGACTCACTCTAAAGTCTAAAATCTGAAAGCTGAAGTCTGTAGCTAATATCATTCTATAAAGCATAATCTGAGTAAACTTTGTGAGCCTTTACACTTAGTTTTCTAAAATCTTTTTTGTTAATCTTTTCTAAAATATTTAATCTTTAGGGAAAACACTTTATCTTAAGCTTACCTGTAAGGGAATTCTTTCCAAGCTTTTCTTTACTAGTAGGGAAAAATTATTTATTTACTTTTACTAGTAGGGAGGTTTTCTTAACTGACATAAATCATGCGAGCTACATGGAGTCTAACATCTCGTCCTCCTAAGGAAAAAATCTCACGTTGGGGAGAGGTGTCATACTCTTTCCAGGGAGTATAACCTGAGCTAAGTGATCACATCTGAAACTGTCAACCACATATAAATGGGAATAAGCTGATAATCTATACCTACGTTGGCTATGAAGTTCTGTGAAAGTAGGATGTAGTAAAGCCACACTTCCCGTTTGGTGTTAAATACTACTCCCTTTTTATTAGCTACGCCTATTCTATTGGAAATCTACTTTAAAACTAGCATAAGGGTTTATCTAAAACCACTAATGCATTTATCTAATAAAATCTGTAAATAAAGCTGATCTAAATTTTGTAATCTGTAATAATCTGAAAAATGGATTCAAAAACTTATCTGATGATCGAAAGATCAAAGATTTACTGAAAATCTATAAATAATCTGATAATAGGATGCTTAAAGCATCATCTTTCTTAAAATAATATTCAATCTTGGGGTAATAACCCATGCTTCAATCTCATGTCAAAACATCAAAATAGTCATGCTTGATATTGAAAACAATGATATTTCATCTCAAAATCTGTAAATTACTGCAATAGGCATGAAAATATGAAAATAGACATGCAATTCAACTTCTAAAACATTGGAAATCTCAAAATCTTGCAAAGAGCAATAATGGGTACGAACCCTAATTCAAAACTCATGGAATATCATTCAAAATCATAGGAATTTAATGTAAAAGCTTGGTTTTGGGCACAAGGACGAAAGGAGATCCTTGTTCATAAACCCCACATACCTTGATTAATGATTAGATGTAGATTCTTGAATTATGGATTCCTATTTGAGTTCTTGATGATGGATTCTTGATTATCTTGCCTTGGGAATCCTCAATTTAGAGATTTCTTGGAGAATCTATGGAGGATTTTGATTTCTTAGAGAAGAGGTTTTAGAGCTCTAGGGTTTTGCTTTTGAAAAGAATGATGAATAATAGCACAAAGTGCTTTGAATATGATTAATCTTGTGTTTTTGATGGATTGGGGGCTTGG